>NW_027414235.1:300000-579176 GCF_964106895.1 Numenius arquata | reverse complement strand
GGTAGTATTCTGTAGGGGTCTGTAGGGTTCCGTAGGCGCCTACAGTGTTCTGTAGGAGCCCATAGGGTTTTAGTGAGGTTCCGTTGTGTTGCTAAGGGTCTTGTAGAGTGCTGTCGGGTCCTGGAGTATTCTGTAGGGTTCCAGAGGGGCTGGTAGCGTTCCGTCGAAATCTGAAGGGTTCCCTAGGGGCCCATAGAGTCCCGTAGATTGCCGTAGGGACCTGTAGGGTTGTGTAAGTGCTCGCAGGGGTTGGTAGGAGCTTGTAGGGTGCCATAAGTTTCCAGAGGGTTGTGTAGGGTTCCGTAGGGGCCTGTGGTGTTCCCTAGGGGCCTGTAGAGTCTCGTACGGTTCCGTAGGGGCCTGTGGTGTTCCCTAGGGGCCTGTAGAGTCTCGTACAGTTCCGTAGGGTCCTGTAGGTTTCCATAAGCGCCCGCAGAGGTCTGAAGGGGCCCGTACTGTTCCGTAAGGATCCATAGGGCTCCGTAGAGCTTCGTAGGTTCCCTAGAGGCCTGTGGAGTACCGCAGGAGCCAGTAGTGTTCTGTAGGGGCCCGTAGGGTTCCTTCCATAGGAGCTGGCAGTGTTCCGTAGGGTCCTCTAGGGTTGAGTAAGTGCCCGCAGGAGTCTGTAGGAATCCGTGGGATTCTGTAAGGTTCTGCAGGGTTCCGTAGGGGCCCGTAGAGTTCCGTAGTGGCTGGTAAAGTTCCGTAGGGCCCTGTGGGGTTCTGTATGGACCTGTAGGGTTCCGTAGGGGCCTGCAGGGTTCCGTAAGTGCCCGCAGGTGTCTGTAGGGTTCCGTAGGGGTCTCTAGGGTTCCGTAGGCACCTGCAGTGTTCTGTAGGAGCCCATAGGGTTTTAGTGAGGTTCCGTTGTGTTGCTAAGGGTCTTGTAGAGTGCTGTCGGGTCCTGGAGTATTCTGTAGGGTTCCAGAGGGGCTCGTAGGGTTCCATCGAAATCTATAGGGTTCCCTAGGGGCCCATAGAGTCCCGTAGATTTCCGTAGGGACCTGTAGGGTTGTGTAAGTGCCCGCAGAAGTCTGTAGGAGTCTGTGGGATTCTGTAAGGTTCCGGAGGGTTCTGCAGGGTTCCGTAGGGGCCCGTAGAGTTCCGTAGTGGCTGGTAAAGTTCCCTAGGGCCCTGTGGGGTTCTGTATGGACCTGTAGGGTTCCGTAGGGGCCTGCAGGGTTCCGTAAGTGCCCGCAGGTGTCTGTAGGGTTCCGTAGGGGTCTCTAGGGTTCTGTAGGCACCTGCAGTGTTCTGTAGGAGCCCATAGGGTTTTAGTGAGGTTCCGTTGTGTTGCTAAGGGTCTTGTAGAGTGCTGTCGGGTCCTGGAGTATTCTGTAGGGTTCCAGAGGGGCTGGTAGGGTTCCGTCGAAATCTGAAGGGTTCCCTAGGGGCCCATAGAGTCCCGTAGATTTCCGTAGGGGCCTGTAGGGTTATGAAAGTGCCCGCTGGGGTTGGTAGGAGCTTGTAGGGTGCCATATGTTTCCGGAGGGTTGTGTAGGGTTCCGTAGGGGCATGTGGTGTTCCCTAGGGGCCTGTAGAGTCTCGTACAGTTCCGTAGGGTCCTGTAGGTTTCCATAAGCGCCCGCAGAGGTCTGAATGGGCTCGTACTGTTCCGTAAGGATCCATAGGGTTCCGTAGAGCTTCGTAGGTTCCCTAGAGGCCTCTGGAGTACCGCAGGAGCCAGTAGTGTTCTGTAGGCGCCCGTAGGGTTCCTTCCATAGGAGCTGGCAGTGTTCCGTAGGGTCCTCTAGGGTTGAGTAAGTGCCCGCAGGAGTCTGTAGGAATCCGTGGGATTCTGTAAGGTTCTGCAGGGTTCCGTAGGGGCCCGTAGAGTTCCATAGTGGCTGGTAAAGTTCCCTAGGGCCCTGTACCGTTCCGTAACTGCCTGCAAGGGTCTTTAGGCTTCCGTAGGGGCTGGTAGGGTTCCATAAAGTTCCGTGGGTTCCTGCAGAGTTCTGCAAGTGCCCGCAAGGGCCTGTAGGGGCCCACAGTGTTTCTGCCAGGTTCCGTAGAGTTCCGTAGGGGCCATATTTTTCTGTAGTGGCTGGTAGTATTCTGTAGGGGTCTGTAGGGTTCCGTAGGCACCTACAGTGTTCTGTAGGAGCCCATAGGGTTTTAGTGAGGTTCCGTTGTGTTGCTAAGGGTCTTGTAGAGTGCTGTCGGGTCCTGGAGTATTCTGTAGGGTTCCAGAGGGGCTGGTAGCGTTCCGTCGAAATCTGAAGGGTTCCCTAGGGGCCCATAGAGTCCCGTAGATTGCCGTTGGGACCTGTAGGGTTGTGTAAGTGCTCGCAGGGGTTGGTAGGAGCTTGTAGGGTTCCATAAGTTTCCAGAGGGTTGTGTAGGGTTCCGTAGGGGCCTGTGGTGTTCCCTAAGGGCCTGTAGAGTCTCGTACAGTTCCGTAGGGTCCTGTAGGTTTCCATAAGCGCCCGCAGAGGTCTGAATGGGCCCGTACTGTTCCGTAAGGATCCATAGGGCTCCGTAGAGCTTCGTAGGTTCCCTAGAGGCCTGTGGAGTACCGCAGGAGCCAGTAGTGTTCTGTAGGGGCCCGTAGGGTTCCTTCCATAGGAGCTGGCAGTGTTCCGTAGGGTCCTCTAGGGTTGAGTAAGTGCCCGCAGGAGTCTGTAGGAATCCGTGGGATTCTGTAAGGTTCTGCAGGGTTCCGTAGGGGCCCGTAGAGTTCCGTAGTGGCTGGTAAAGTTCCGTAGGGCCCTGTGGGGTTCTGTATGGACCTGTAGGGTTCCGTAGGGGCCTGCAGGGTTCCGTAAGTGCCCGCAGGTGTCTGTAGGGTTCCGTAGGGGTCTGTAGGGTTCCGTAGGCACCTGCAGTGTTCTGTAGGAGCCCATAGGGTTTTAGTGAGGTTCCGTTGTGTTGCTAAGGGTCTTGTAGAGTGCTGTCGGGTCCTGGAGTATTCTGTAGGGTTCCAGAGGGGCTCGTAGGGTTCCATCGAAATCTATAGGGTTCCCTAGGGGCCCATAGAGTCCCGTAGATTTCCGTAGGGACCTGTAGGGTTGTGTAAGTGCCCGCAGAAGTCTGTAGGAGTCTGTGGGATTCTGTAAGGTTCCGGAGGGTTCTGCAGGGTTCCGTAGGGGCCCGTAGAGTTCCGTAGTGGCTGGTAAAGTTCCCTAGGGCCCTGTGGGGTTCTGTATGGACCTGTAGGGTTCCGTAGGGGCCTGCAGGGTTCCGTAAGTGCCCGCAGGTGTCTGTAGGGTTCCGTAGGGGTCTCTAGGGTTCTGTAGGCACCTGCAGTGTTCTGTAGGAGCCCATAGGGTTTTAGTGAGGTTCCGTTGTGTTGCTAAGGGTCTTGTAGAGTGCTGTCGGGTCCTGGAGTATTCTGTAGGGTTCCAGAGGGGCTGGTAGGGTTCCGTCGAAATCTGAAGGGTTCCCTAGGGGCCCGTAGAGTCCCGTAGATTTCCGTAGGGGCCTGTAGGGTTATGAAAGTGCCCGCTGGGGTTGGTAGGAGCTTGTAGGGTGCCATATGTTTCCGGAGGGTTGTGTAGGGTTCCGTAGGGGCCTGTGGTGTTCCCTAGGGGCCTGTAGAGTCTCGTACAGTTCCGTAGGGTCCTGTAGGTTTCCATAAGCGCCCGCAGGGGTCTGAATGGGCTCGTACTGTTCCGTAAGGATCCATAGGGTTCCGTAGAGCTTCGTAGGTTCCCTAGAGGCCTCTGGAGTACCGCAGGAGCCAGTAGTGTTCTGTAGGCGCCCGTAGGGTTCCTTCCATAGGAGCTGGCAGTGTTCCGTAGGGTCCTCTAGGGTTGAGTAAGTGCCCGCAGGAGTCTGTAGGAATCCGTGGGATTCTGTAAGGTTCCGGAGGGTTCTGCAGGGTTCCGTAGGGGCCCGTAGAGTTCCGTAGTGGCTGGTAAAGTTCCGTAGGGCCCTGTGGGGTTCTGTATGGACCTGTAGGGTTCCGTAGGGGCCTGCAGGGTTCCGTAAGTGCCCGCAGGTGTCTGTAGGGTTCCGTAGGGGTCTCTAGGGTTCTGTAGGCACCTGCAGTGTTCTGTAGGAGCCCATAGGGTTTTAGTGAGGTTCCGTTGTGTTGCTAAGGGTCTTGTAGAGTGCTGTCGGGTCCTGGAGTATTCTGTAGGGTTCCAGAGGGGCTGGTAGGGTTCCGTCGAAATCTGAAGGGTTCCCTAGGGGCCCGTAGAGTCCCGTAGATTTCCGTAGGGGCCTGTAGGGTTATGAAAGTGCCCGCTGGGGTTGGTAGGAGCTTGTAGGGTGCCATATGTTTCCGGAGGGTTGTGTAGGGTTCCGTAGGGGCATGTGGTGTTCCCTAGGGGCCTGTAGAGTCTCGTACAGTTCCGTAGGGTCCTGTAGGTTTCCATAAGCGCCCGCAGAGGTCTGAATGGGCTCGTACTGTTCCGTAAGGATCCATAGGGCTCCGTAGAGCTTCGTAGGTTCCCTAGAGGCCTCTGGAGTACCGCAGGAGCCAGTAGTGTTCTGTAGGCGCCCGTAGGGTTCCTTCCATAGGAGCTGGCAGTGTTCCGTAGGGTCCTCTAGGGTTGAGTAAGTGCCCGCAGGAGTCTGTAGGAATCCGTGGGATTCTGTAAGGTTCCGGAGGGTTCTGCAGGGTTCCGTAGGGGCCCGTAGAGTTCCGTAGTGGCTGGTAAAGTTCCGTAGGGCCCTGTGGGGTTCTGTATGGACCTGTAGGGTTCCGTAGGGGCCTGCAGGGTTCCGTAAGTGCCCGCAGGTGTCTGTAGGGTTCCGTAGGGGTCTGTAGGGTTCCGTAGGCACCTGCAGTGTTCTGTAGGAGCCCATAGGGTTTTAGTGAGGTTCCGTTGTCTTGCTAAGGGTCTTGTAGAGTGCTGTCGGGTCCTGGAGTATTCTGTAGGGTTCCAGAGGGGCTCGTAGGGTTCCATCGAAATCTATAGGGTTCCCTAGGGGCCCATAGAGTCCCGTAGATTTCCGTAGGGACCTGTAGGGTTGTGTAAGTGCCCGCAGAAGTCTGTAGGAGTCTGTGGGATTCTGTAAGGTTCCGGAGGGTTCTGCAGGGTTCCGTAGGGGCCCGTAGAGTTCCGTAGTGGCTGGTAAAGTTCCGTAGGGCCCTGTGGGGTTCTGTATGGACCTGTAGGGTTCCGTAGGGGCCTGCAGGGTTCCGTAAGTGCCCGCAGGTGTCTGTAGGGTTCCGTAGGGGTCTCTAGGGTTCTGTAGGCACCTGCAGTGTTCTGTAGGAGCCCATAGGGTTTTAGTGAGGTTCCGTTGTGTTGCTAAGGGTCTTGTAGAGTGCTGTCGGGTCCTGGAGTATTCTGTAGGGTTCCAGAGGGGCTGGTAGGGTTCCGTCGAAATCTGAAGGGTTCCCTAGGGGCCCGTAGAGTCCCGTAGATTTCCGTAGGGGCCTGTAGGGTTATGAAAGTGCCCGCTGGGGTTGGTAGGAGCTTGTAGGGTGCCATATGTTTCCGGAGGGTTGTGTAGGGTTCCGTAGGGGCCTGTGGTGTTCCCTAGGGGCCTGTAGAGTCTCGTACAGTTCCGTAGGGTCCTGTAGGTTTCCATAAGCGCCCGCAGAGGTCTGAATGGGCTCGTACTGTTCCGTAAGGATCCATAGGGCTCCGTAGAGCTTCGTAGGTTCCCTAGAGGCCTCTGGAGTACCGCAGGAGCCAGTAGTGTTCTGTAGGCGCCCGTAGGGTTCCTTCCATAGGAGCTGGCAGTGTTCCGTAGGGTCCTCTAGGGTTGAGTAAGTGCCCGCAGGAGTCTGTAGGAATCCGTGGGATTCTGTAAGGTTCTGCAGGGTTCCGTAGGGGCCCGTAGAGTTCCATAGTGGCTGGTAAAGTTCCCTAGGGCCCTGTACCGTTCCGTAACTGCCTGCAAGGGTCTTTAGGCTTCCGTAGGGGCTGGTAGGGTTCCATAAAGTTCCGTGGGTTCCTGCAGAGTTCTGCAAGTGCCCGCAAGGGCCTGTAGGGGCCCACAGTGTTTCTGCCAGGTTCCGTAGAGTTCCGTAGGGGCCATATTTTTCTGTAGTGGCTGGTAGTATTCTGTAGGGGTCTGTAGGGTTCCGTAGGGGTCTGTAGGGTTCCGTAGGCACCTGCAGTGTTCTGTAGGAGCCCATAGGGTTTTAGTGAGGTTCCGTTGTGTTGCTAAGGGTCTTGTAGAGTGCTGTCGGGTCCTGGAGTATTCTGTAGGGTTCCAGAGGGGCTGGTAGCGTTCCGTCGAAATCTGAAGGGTTCCCTAGGGGCCCATAGAGTCCCGTAGATTGCCGTAGGGACCTGTAGGGTTGTGTAAGTGCTCGCAGGGGTTGGTAGGAGCTTGTAGGGTGCCATAAGTTTCCAGAGGGTTGTGTAGGGTTCCGTAGGGGCCTGTGGTGTTCCCTAGGGGCCTGTAGAGTCTCGTACGGTTCCGTAGGGGCCTGTGGTGTTCCCTAGGGGCCTGTAGAGTCTCGTACAGTTCCGTAGGGTCCTGTAGGTTTCCATAAGCGCCCGCAGAGGTCTGAATGGGCCCGTACTGTTCCGTAAGGATCCATAGGGCTCCGTAGAGCTTCGTAGGTTCCCTAGAGGCCTGTGGAGTACCGCAGGAGCCAGTAGTGTTCTGTAGGGGCCCGTAGGGTTCCTTCCATAGGAGCTGGCAGTGTTCCGTAGGGTCCTCTAGGGTTGAGTAAGTGCCCGCAGGAGTCTGTAGGAATCCGTGGGATTCTGTAAGGTTCTGCAGGGTTCCGTAGGGGCCCGTAGAGTTCCGTAGTGGCTGGTAAAGTTCCCTAGGGCCCTGTGGGGTTCTGTATGGACCTGTAGGGTTCCGTAGGGGCCTGCAGGGTTCCGTAAGTGCCCGCAGGTGTCTGTAGGGTTCCGTAGGGGTCTCTAGGGTTCCGTAGGCACCTGCAGTGTTCTGTAGGAGCCCATAGGGTTTTAGTGAGGTTCCGTTGTGTTGCTAAGGGTCTTGTAGAGTGCTGTCGGGTCCTGGAGTATTCTGTAGGGTTCCAGAGGGGCTCGTAGGGTTCCATCGAAATCTATAGGGTTCCCTAGGGGCCCATAGAGTCCCGTAGATTTCCGTAGGGACCTGTAGGGTTGTGTAAGTGCCCGCAGAAGTCTGTAGGAGTCTGTGGGATTCTGTAAGGTTCCGGAGGGTTCTGCAGGGTTCCGTAGGGGCCCGTAGAGTTCCGTAGTGGCTGGTAAAGTTCCCTAGGGCCCTGTGGGGTTCTGTATGGACCTGTAGGGTTCCGTAGGGGCCTGCAGGGTTCCGTAAGTGCCCGCAGGTGTCTGTAGGTTTCCGTAGGGGTCTCTAGGGTTCTGTAGGCACCTGCAGTGTTCTGTAGGAGCCCATAGGGTTTTAGTGAGGTTCCGTTGTGTTGCTAAGGGTCTTGTAGAGTGCTGTCGGGTCCTGGAGTATTCTGTAGGGTTCCAGAGGGGCTGGTAGGGTTCCGTCGAAATCTGAAGGGTTCCCTAGGGGCCCATAGAGTCCCGTAGATTTCCGTAGGGGCCTGTAGGGTTATGAAAGTGCCCGCTGGGGTTGGTAGGAGCTTGTAGGGTGCCATATGTTTCCGGAGGGTTGTGTAGGGTTCCGTAGGGGCATGTGGTGTTCCCTAGGGGCCTGTAGAGTCTCGTACAGTTCCGTAGGGTCCTGTAGGTTTCCATAAGCGCCCGCAGAGGTCTGAATGGGCTCGTACTGTTCCGTAAGGATCCATAGGGTTCCGTAGAGCTTCGTAGGTTCCCTAGAGGCCTCTGGAGTACCGCAGGAGCCAGTAGTGTTCTGTAGGCGCCCGTAGGGTTCCTTCCATAGGAGCTGGCAGTGTTCCGTAGGGTCCTCTAGGGTTGAGTAAGTGCCCGCAGGAGTCTGTAGGAATCCGTGGGATTCTGTAAGGTTCCGGAGGGTTCTGCAGGGTTCCGTAGGGGCCCGTAGAGTTCCGTAGTGGCTGGTAAAGTTCCGTAGGGCCCTGTGGGGTTCTGTATGGACCTGTAGGGTTCCGTAGGGGCCTGCAGGGTTCCGTAAGTGCCCGCAGGTGTCTGTAGGGTTCCGTAGGGGTCTGTAGGGTTCCGTAGGCACCTGCAGTGTTCTGTAGGAGCCCATAGGGTTTTAGTGAGGTTCCGTTGTCTTGCTAAGGGTCTTGTAGAGTGCTGTCGGGTCCTGGAGTATTCTGTAGGGTTCCAGAGGGGCTCGTAGGGTTCCATCGAAATCTATAGGGTTCCCTAGGGGCCCATAGAGTCCCGTAGATTTCCGTAGGGACCTGTAGGGTTGTGTAAGTGCCCGCAGAAGTCTGTAGGAGTCTGTGGGATTCTGTAAGGTTCCGGAGGGTTCTGCAGGGTTCCGTAGGGGCCCGTAGAGTTCCGTAGTGGCTGGTAAAGTTCCGTAGGGCCCTGTGGGGTTCTGTATGGACCTGTAGGGTTCCGTAGGGGCCTGCAGGGTTCCGTAAGTGCCCGCAGGTGTCTGTAGGGTTCCGTAGGGGTCTCTAGGGTTCTGTAGGCACCTGCAGTGTTCTGTAGGAGCCCATAGGGTTTTAGTGAGGTTCCGTTGTGTTGCTAAGGGTCTTGTAGAGTGCTGTCGGGTCCTGGAGTATTCTGTAGGGTTCCAGAGGGGCTGGTAGGGTTCCGTCGAAATCTGAAGGGTTCCCTAGGGGCCCGTAGAGTCCCGTAGATTTCCGTAGGGGCCTGTAGGGTTATGAAAGTGCCCGCTGGGGTTGGTAGGAGCTTGTAGGGTGCCATATGTTTCCGGAGGGTTGTGTAGGGTTCCGTAGGGGCCTGTGGTGTTCCCTAGGGGCCTGTAGAGTCTCGTACAGTTCCGTAGGGTCCTGTAGGTTTCCATAAGCGCCCGCAGAGGTCTGAATGGGCTCGTACTGTTCCGTAAGGATCCATAGGGCTCCGTAGAGCTTCGTAGGTTCCCTAGAGGCCTCTGGAGTACCGCAGGAGCCAGTAGTGTTCTGTAGGCGCCCGTAGGGTTCCTTCCATAGGAGCTGGCAGTGTTCCGTAGGGTCCTCTAGGGTTGAGTAAGTGCCCGCAGGAGTCTGTAGGAATCCGTGGGATTCTGTAAGGTTCTGCAGGGTTCCGTAGGGGCCCGTAGAGTTCCATAGTGGCTGGTAAAGTTCCCTAGGGCCCTGTACCGTTCCGTAACTGCCTGCAAGGGTCTTTAGGCTTCCGTAGGGGCTGGTAGGGTTCCATAAAGTTCCGTGGGTTCCTGCAGAGTTCTGCAAGTGCCCGCAAGGGCCTGTAGGGGCCCACAGTGTTTCTGCCAGGTTCCGTAGAGTTCCGTAGGGGCCATATTTTTCTGTAGTGGCTGGTAGTATTCTGTAGGGGTCTGTAGGGTTCCGTAGGGGTCTGTAGGGTTCCGTAGGCACCTGCAGTGTTCTGTAGGAGCCCATAGGGTTTTAGTGAGGTTCCGTTGTGTTGCTAAGGGTCTTGTAGAGTGCTGTCGGGTCCTGGAGTATTCTGTAGGGTTCCAGAGGGGCTGGTAGGGTTCCGTCGAAATCTGAAGGGTTCCCTAGGGGCCCGTAGAGTCCCGTAGATTTCCGTAGGGGCCTGTAGGGTTATGAAAGTGCCCGCTGGGGTTGGTAGGAGCTTGTAGGGTGCCATATGTTTCCGGAGGGTTGTGTAGGGTTCCGTAGGGGCCTGTGGTGTTCCCTAGGGGCCTGTAGAGTCTCGTACGGTTCCGTAGGGGCCTGTGGTGTTCCCTAGGGGCCTGTAGAGTCTCGTACAGTTCCGTAGGGTCCTGTAGGTTTCCATAAGCGCCCGCAGAGGTCTGAATGGGCCCGTACTGTTCCGTAAGGATCCATAGGGCTCCGTAGAGCTTCGTAGGTTCCCTAGAGGCCTCTGGAGTACCGCAGGAGCCAGTAGTGTTCTGTAGGGGCCCGTAGGGTTCCTTCCATAGGAGCTGGCAGTGTTCCGTAGGGTCCTCTAGGGTTGAGTAAGTGCCCGCAGGAGTCTGTAGGAATCCGTGGGATTCTGTAAGGTTCTGCAGGGTTCCGTAGGGGCCTGTAGAGTTCCGTAGTGGCTGGTAAAGTTCCGTAGGGCCCTGTGGGGTTCTGTATGGACCTGTAGGGTTCCGTAGGGGCCTGCAGGGTTCCGTAAGTGCCCGCAGGTGTCTGTAGGGTTCCGTAGGGGTCTCTAGGGTTCCGTAGGCACCTGCAGTGTTCTGTAGGAGCCCATAGGGTTTTAGTGAGGTTCCGTTGTGTTGCTAAGGGTCTTGTAGAGTGCTGTCGGGTCCTGGAGTATTCTGTAGGGTTCCAGAGGGCCTCATAGGGTTCCATCGAAATCTATAGGGTTCCCTAGGGGCCCATAGAGTCCCGTAGATTTCCGTAGGGACCTGTAGGGTTGTGTAAGTGCCCGCAGAAGTCTGTAGGAGTCTGTGGGATTCTGTAAGGTTCCGGAGGGTTCTGCAGGGTTCCGTAGGGGCCCGTAGAGTTCCGTAGTGGCTGGTAAAGTTCCATAGGGCCCTGTGGGGTTCTGTATGGACCTGTAGGGTTCCGTAGGGGCCTGCAGGGTTCCGTAAGTGCCCGCAGGTGTCTGTAGGGTTCCATAGGGGTCTCTAGGGTTCTGTAGGCACCTGCAGTGTTCTGTAGGAGCCCATAGGGTTTTAGTGAGGTTCCGTTGTGTTGCTAAGGGTCTTGTAGAGTGCTGTCGGGTCCTGGAGTATTCTGTAGGGTTCCAGAGGGGCTGGTAGGGTTCCGTCGAAATCTGAAGGGTTCCCTAGGGGCCCGTAGAGTCCCGTAGATTTCCGTAGGGGCCTGTAGGGTTATGAAAGTGCCCGCTGGGGTTGGTAGGAGCTTGTAGGGTGCCATATGTTTCCGGAGGGTTGTGTAGGGTTCCGTAGGGGCCTGTGGTGTTCCCTAGGGGCCTGTAGAGTCTCGTACAGTTCCGTAGGGTCCTGTAGGTTTCCATAAGCACCCGCAGAGGTCTGAATGGGCTCGTACTGTTCCGTAAGGATCCATAGGGCTCCGTAGAGCTTCGTAGGTTCCCTAGAGGCCTCTGGAGTACCGCAGGAGCCAGTAGTGTTCTGTAGGCGCCCGTAGGGTTCCTTCCATAGGAGCTGGCAGTGTTCCGTAGGGTCCTCTAGGGTTGAGTAAGTGCCCGCAGGAGTCTGTAGGAATCCGTGGGATTCTGTAAGGTTCTGCAGGGTTCCGTAGGGGCCCGTAGAGTTCCATAGTGGCTGGTAAAGTTCCCTAGGGCCCTGTACCGTTCCGTAACTGCCTGCAAGGGTCTTTAGGCTTCCGTAGGGGCTGGTAGGGTTCCATAAAGTTCCGTGGGTTCCTGCAGAGTTCTGCAAGTGCCCGCAAGGGCCTGTAGGGGCCCACAGTGTTTCTGCCAGGTTCCGTAGAGTTCCGTAGGGGCCATATTTTTCTGTAGTGGCTGGTAGTATTCTGTAGGGGTCTGTAGGGTTCCGTAGGCACCTACAGTGTTCTGTAGGAGCCCATAGGGTTTTAGTGAGGTTCCGTTGTGTTGCTAAGGGTCTTGTAGAGTGCTGTCGGGTCCTGGAGTATTCTGTAGGGTTCCAGAGGGGCTGGTAGCGTTCCGTCGAAATCTGAAGGGTTCCCTAGGGGCCCATAGAGTCCCGTAGATTGCCGTTGGGACCTGTAGGGTTGTGTAAGTGCTCGCAGGGGTTGGTAGGAGCTTGTAGGGTTCCATAAGTTTCCAGAGGGTTGTGTAGGGTTCCGTAGGGGCCTGTGGTGTTCCCTAGGGGCCTGTAGAGTCTCGTACGGTTCCGTAGGGGCCTGTGGTGTTCCCTAGGGGCCTGTAGAGTCTCGTACAGTTCCGTAGGGTCCTGTAGGTTTCCATAAGCGCCCGCAGAGGTCTGAATGGGCCCGTACTGTTCCGTAAGGATCCATAGGGCTCCGTAGAGCTTCGTAGGTTCCCTAGAGGCCTGTGGAGTACCGCAGGAGCCAGTAGTGTTCTGTAGGGGCCCGTAGGGTTCCTTCCATAGGAGCTGGCAGTGTTCCGTAGGGTCCTCTAGGGTTGAGTAAGTGCCCGCAGGAGTCTGTAGGAATCCGTGGGATTCTGTAAGGTTCTGCAGGGTTCCGTAGGGGCCCGTAGAGTTCCGTAGTGGCTGGTAAAGTTCCCTAGGGCCCTGTGGGGTTCTGTATGGACCTGTAGGGTTCCGTAGGGGCCTGCAGGGTTCCGTAAGTGCCCGCAGGTGTCTGTAGGGTTCCGTAGGGGTCTGTAGGGTTCCGTAGGCACCTGCAGTGTTCTGTAGGAGCCCATAGGGTTTTAGTGAGGTTCCGTTGTGTTGCTAAGGGTCTTGTAGAGTGCTGTCGGGTCCTGGAGTATTCTGTAGGGTTCCAGAGGGGCTCGTAGGGTTCCATCGAAATCTATAGGGTTCCCTAGGGGCCCATAGAGTCCCGTAGATTTCCGTAGGGACCTGTAGGGTTGTGTAAGTGCCCGCAGAAGTCTGTAGGAGTCTGTGGGATTCTGTAAGGTTCCGGAGGGTTCTGCAGGGTTCCGTAGGGGCCCGTAGAGTTCCGTAGTGGCTGGTAAAGTTCCCTAGGGCCCTGTGGGGTTCTGTATGGACCTGTAGGGTTCCGTAGGGGCCTGCAGGGTTCCGTAAGTGCCCGCAGGTGTCTGTAGGGTTCCGTAGGGGTCTCTAGGGTTCTGTAGGCACCTGCAGTGTTCTGTAGGAGCCCATAGGGTTTTAGTGAGGTTCCGTTGTGTTGCTAAGGGTCTTGTAGAGTGCTGTCGGGTCCTGGAGTATTCTGTAGGGTTCCAGAGGGGCTGGTAGCGTTCCGTCGAAATCTGAAGGGTTCCCTAGGGGCCCATAGAGTCCCGTAGATTTCCGTAGGGGCCTGTAGGGTTATGAAAGTGCCCGCTGGGGTTGGTAGGAGCTTGTAGGGTGCCATATGTTTCCGGAGGGTTGTGTAGGGTTCCGTAGGGGCCTGTGGTGTTCCCTAGGGGCCTGTAGAGTCTCGTACAGTTCCGTAGGGTCCTGTAGGTTTCCATAAGCGCCCGCAGAGGTCTGAATGGGCTCGTACTGTTCCGTAAGGATCCATAGGGTTCCGTAGAGCTTCGTAGGTTCCCTAGAGGCCTGTGGAGTACCGCAGGAGCCAGTAGTGTTCTGTAGGCGCCCGTAGGGTTCCTTCCATAGGAGCTGGCAGTGTTCCGTAGGGTCCTCTAGGGTTGAGTAAGTGCCCGCAGGAGTCTGTAGGAATCCGTGGGATTCTGTAAGGTTCCGGAGGGTTCTGCAGGGTTCCGTAGGGGCCCGTAGAGTTCCGTAGTGGCTGGTAAAGTTCCCTAGGGCCCTGTGGGGTTCTGTATGGACCTGTAGGGTTCCGTAGGGGCCTGCAGGGTTCCGTAAGTGCCCGCAGGTGTCTGTAGGGTTCCGTAGGGGTCTCTAGGGTTCTGTAGGCACCTGCAGTGTTCTGTAGGAGCCCATAGGGTTTTAGTGAGGTTCCGTTGTGTTGCTAAGGGTCTTGTAGAGTGCTGTCGGGTCCTGGAGTATTCTGTAGGGTTCCAGAGGGGCTGGTAGGGTTCCGTCGAAATCTGAAGGGTTCCCTAGGGGCCCGTAGAGTCCCGTAGATTTCCGTAGGGGCCTGTAGGGTTATGAAAGTGCCCGCTGGGGTTGGTAGGAGCTTGTAGGGTGCCATATGTTTCCGGAGGGTTGTGTAGGGTTCCGTAGGGGCCTGTGGTGTTCCCTAGGGGCCTGTAGAGTCTCGTACAGTTCCGTAGGGTCCTGTAGGTTTCCATAAGCACCCGCAGAGGTCTGAATGGGCTCGTACTGTTCCGTAAGGATCCATAGGGCCCCGTAGAGCTTCGTAGGTTCCCTAGAGGCCTCTGGAGTACCGCAGGAGCCAGTAGTGTTCTGTAGGCGCCCGTAGGGTTCCTTCCATAGGAGCTGGCAGTGTTCCGTAGGGTCCTCTAGGGTTGAGTAAGTGCCCGCAGGAGTCTGTAGGAATCCGTGGGATTCTGTAAGGTTCTGCAGGGTTCCGTAGGGGCCCGTAGAGTTCCATAGTGGCTGGTAAAGTTCCCTAGGGCCCTGTACCGTTCCGTAACTGCCTGCAAGGGTCTTTAGGCTTCCGTAGGGGCTGGTAGGGTTCCATAAAGTTCCGTGGGTTCCTGCAGAGTTCTGCAAGTGCCCGCAAGGGCCTGTAGGGGCCCACAGTGTTTCTGCCAGGTTCCGTAGAGTTCCGTAGGGGCCATATTTTTCTGTAGTGGCTGGTAGTATTCTGTAGGGGTCTGTAGGGTTCCGTAGGCACCTACAGTGTTCTGTAGGAGCCCATAGGGTTTTAGTGAGGTTCCGTTGTGTTGCTAAGGGTCTTGTAGAGTGCTGTCGGGTCCTGGAGTATTCTGTAGGGTTCCAGAGGGGCTGGTAGCGTTCCGTCGAAATCTGAAGGGTTCCCTAGGGGCCCATAGAGTCCCGTAGATTGCCGTTGGGACCTGTAGGGTTGTGTAAGTGCTCGCAGGGGTTGGTAGGAGCTTGTAGGGTTCCATAAGTTTCCAGAGGGTTGTGTAGGGTTCCGTAGGGGCCTGTGGTGTTCCCTAGGGGCCTGTAGAGTCTCGTACGGTTCCATAGGGGCCTGTGGTGTTCCCTAGGGGCCTGTAGAGTCTCGTACAGTTCCGTAGGGTCCTGTAGGTTTCCATAAGCGCCCGCAGAGGTCTGAATGGGCCCGTACTGTTCCGTAAGGATCCATAGGGCTCCGTAGAGCTTCGTAGGTTCCCTAGAGGCCTGTGGAGTACCGCAGGAGCCAGTAGTGTTCTGTAGGCGCCCGTAGGGTTCCTTCCATAGGAGCTGGCAGTGTTCCGTAGGGTCCTCTAGGGTTGAGTAAGTGCCCGCAGGAGTCTGTAGGAATCCGTGGGATTCTGTAAGGTTCTGCAGGGTTCCGTAGGGGCCCGTAGAGTTCCGTAGTGGCTGGTAAAGTTCCCTAGGGCCCTGTGGGGTTCTGTATGGACCTGTAGGGTTCCGTAGGGGCCTGCAGGGTTCCGTAAGTGCCCGCAGGTGTCTGTAGGGTTCCGTAGGGGTCTCTAGGGTTCCGTAGGCACCTGCAGTGTTCTGTAGGAGCCCATAGGGTTTTAGTGAGGTTCCGTTGTGTTGCTAAGGGTCTTGTAGAGTGCTGTCGGGTCCTGGAGTATTCTGTAGGGTTCCAGAGGGGCTCGTAGGGTTCCATCGAAATCTATAGGGTTCCCTAGGGGCCCATAGAGTCCCGTAGATTTCCGTAGGGACCTGTAGGGTTGTGTAAGTGCCCGCAGAAGTCTGTAGGAGTCTGTGGGATTCTGTAAGGTTCCGGAGGGTTCTGCAGGGTTCCGTAGGGGCCCGTAGAGTTCCGTAGTGGCTGGTAAAGTTCCCTAGGGCCCTGTGGGGTTCTGTATGGACCTGTAGGGTTCCGTAGGGGCCTGCAGGGTTCCGTAAGTGCCCGCAGGTGTCTGTAGGGTTCCGTAGGGGTCTCTAGGGTTCTGTAGGCACCTGCAGTGTTCTGTAGGAGCCCATAGGGTTTTAGTGAGGTTCCGTTGTGTTGCTAAGGGTCTTGTAGAGTGCTGTCGGGTCCTGGAGTATTCTGTAGGGTTCCAGAGGGGCTGGTAGGGTTCCGTCGAAATCTGAAGGGTTCCCTAGGGGCCCGTAGAGTCCCGTAGATTTCCGTAGGGGCCTGTAGGGTTATGAAAGTGCCCGCTGGGGTTGGTAGGAGCTTGTAGGGTGCCATATGTTTCCGGAGGGTTGTGTAGGGTTCCGTAGGGGCCTGTGGTGTTCCCTAGGGGCCTGTAGAGTCTCGTACAGTTCCGTAGGGTCCTGTAGGTTTCCATAAGCACCCGCAGAGGTCTGAATGGGCTCGTACTGTTCCGTAAGGATCCATAGGGCTCCGTAGAGCTTCGTAGGTTCCCTAGAGGCCTCTGGAGTACCGCAGGAGCCAGTAGTGTTCTGTAGGCGCCCGTAGGGTTCCTTCCATAGGAGCTGGCAGTGTTCCGTAGGGTCCTCTAGGGTTGAGTAAGTGCCCGCAGGAGTCTGTAGGAATCCGTGGGATTCTGTAAGGTTCTGCAGGGTTCCGTAGGGGCCCGTAGAGTTCCATAGTGGCTGGTAAAGTTCCCTAGGGCCCTGTACCGTTCCGTAACTGCCTGCAAGGGTCTTTAGGCTTCCGTAGGGGCTGGTAGGGTTCCATAAAGTTCCGTGGGTTCCTGCAGAGTTCTGCAAGTGCCCGCAAGGGCCTGTAGGGGCCCACAGTGTTTCTGCCAGGTTCCGTAGAGTTCCGTAGGGGCCATATTTTTCTGTAGTGGCTGGTAGTATTCTGTAGGGGTCTGTAGGGTTCCGTAGGCACCTACAGTGTTCTGTAGGAGCCCATAGGGTTTTAGTGAGGTTCCGTTGTGTTGCTAAGGGTCTTGTAGAGTGCTGTCGGGTCCTGGAGTATTCTGTAGGGTTCCAGAGGGGCTGGTAGCGTTCCGTCGAAATCTGAAGGGTTCCCTAGGGGCCCATAGAGTCCCGTAGATTGCCGTTGGGACCTGTAGGGTTGTGTAAGTGCTCGCAGGGGTTGGTAGGAGCTTGTAGGGTTCCATAAGTTTCCAGAGGGTTGTGTAGGGTTCCGTAGGGGCCTGTGGTGTTCCCTAGGGGCCTGTAGAGTCTCGTACGGTTCCGTAGGGGCCTGTGGTGTTCCCTAGGGGCCTGTAGAGTCTCGTACAGTTCCGTAGGGTCCTGTAGGTTTCCATAAGCGCCCGCAGAGGTCTGAATGGGCCCGTACTGTTCCGTAAGGATCCATAGGGCTCCGTAGAGCTTCGTAGGTTCCCTAGAGGCCTGTGGAGTACCGCAGGAGCCAGTAGTGTTCTGTAGGGGCCCGTAGGGTTCCTTCCATAGGAGCTGGCAGTGTTCCGTAGGGTCCTCTAGGGTTGAGTAAGTGCCCGCAGGAGTCTGTAGGAATCCGTGGGATTCTGTAAGGTTCTGCAGGGTTCCGTAGGGGCCCGTAGAGTTCCGTAGTGGCTGGTAAAGTTCCCTAGGGCCCTGTACCGTTCCGTAACTGCCTGCAAGGGTCTTTAGGCTTCCGTAGGGGCTGGTAGGGTTCCATAAAGTTCTGTGGGTTCCTGTAGAGTTCTGCAAGTGCCCGCAAGGGCCTGTAGGGGCCCACAGTGTTTCTGCCAGGTTCCGTAGAGTTCCGTAGGGGCCATATTTTTCTGTAGTGGCTGGTAGTATTCTGTAGGGGTCTGTAGGTTTCCGTAGGCACCTGCAGTGTTCTGTAGGAGCCCATAGGGTTTTAGTGAGGTTCCGTTGTGTTGCTAAGGGTCTTGTAGAGTGCTGTCGGGTCCTGGAGTATTCTGTAGGGTTCCAGAGGGGCTCGTAGGGTTCCATCGAAATCTATAGGGTTCCCTAGGGGCCCATAGAGTCCCGTAGATTTCCGTAGGGACCTGTAGGGTTGTGTAAGTGCCCGCAGGAGTCTGTAGGAGTCTGTGGGATTCTGTAAGGTTCTGCAGGGTTCTGCAGGGTTCCGTAGGGGCCCGTAGAGTTCCGTAGTGGTTGGTAAAGTTCCCTAGGGCCCTGTGGGGTTCTGTATGTACCTGTAGGGTTCCGTAGGGGCCTGCAGGGTTCCGTAAGTGCCCGCAGGTGTCTGTAGGGTTCCGTAGGGGTCTCTAGGGTTCCGTAGGCACCTGCAGTGTTCTGTAGGAGCCCATAGGGTTTTAGTGAGGTTCCGTTGTGTTGCTAAGGGTCTTGTAGAGTGCTGTCGGGTCCTGGAGTATTCTGTAGGGTTCCAGAGGGCCTCATAGGGTTCCATCGAAATCTATAGGGTTCCCTAGGGGCCCTTGGAGTCCCATAGATTGCCGTAGGGACCTGTAGGGTTGTGTAAGTGCCCGCAGAAGTCTGTAGGAGTCTGTGGGATTCTGTAAGGTTCCGGAGGGTTCTGCAGGGTTCCGTAGGGGCCCGTAGAGTTCCGTAGTGGCTGGTAAAGTTCCCTAGGGCCCTGTACCGTTCCGTAACTGCCTGCAAGGGTCTTTAGGCTTCCGTAGGGGCTGGTAGGGTTCCATAAAGTTCCGTGGGGCACTGTGGGGTTCTGTATGGACCTGTAGGGTTCCGTAGGGGCCTGCAGTGTTCTGTAAGTGCCCGCAGGTGTCTGTAGGGTTCCGTAGGGGTCTGTAGGTTTCCGTAGGCACCTGCAGTGTTCTGTAGGAGCCCATAGGGTTTTAGTGAGGTTCCGTTGTGTTGCTAAGGGTCTTGTAGAGTGCTGTCGGGTCCTGGAGTATTCTGTAGGGTTCCAGAGGGCCTCATAGGGTTCCATCGAAATCTATAGGGTTCCCTAGGGGCCCATAGAGTCCCGTAGATTTCCGTAGGGACCTGTAGGGTTGTGTAAGTGCCCGCAGAAGTCTGTAGGAGTCTGTGGGATTCTGTAAGGTTCCGGAGGGTTCTGCAGGGTTCCGTAGGGGCCCGTAGAGTTCCGTAGTGGCTGGTAAAGTTCCATAGGGCCCTGTGGGGTTCTGTATGGACCTGTAGGGTTCCGTAGGGGCCTGCAGGGTTCCGTAAGTGCCCGCAGGTGTCTGTAGGGTTCCGTAGGGGTCTCTAGGGTTCTGTAGGCACCTGCAGTGTTCTGTAGGAGCCCATAGGGTTTTAGTGAGGTTCCGTTGTGTTGCTAAGGGTCTTGTAGAGTGCTGTCGGGTCCTGGAGTATTCTGTAGGGTTCCAGAGGGGCTGGTAGGGTTCCGTCGAAATCTGAAGGGTTCCCTAGGGGCCCGTAGAGTCCCGTAGATTTCCGTAGGGGCCTGTAGGGTTATGAAAGTGCCCGCTGGGGTTGGTAGGAGCTTGTAGGGTGCCATATGTTTCCGGAGGGTTGTGTAGGGTTCCGTAGGGGCCTGTGGTGTTCCCTAGGGGCCTGTAGAGTCTCGTACAGTTCCGTAGGGTCCTGTAGGTTTCCATAAGCACCCGCAGAGGTCTGAATGGGCTCGTACTGTTCCGTAAGGATCCATAGGGCTCCGTAGAGCTTCGTAGGTTCCCTAGAGGCCTCTGGAGTACCGCAGGAGCCAGTAGTGTTCTGTAGGCGCCCGTAGGGTTCCTTCCATAGGAGCTGGCAGTGTTCCGTAGGGTCCTCTAGGGTTGAGTAAGTGCCCGCAGGAGTCTGTAGGAATCCGTGGGATTCTGTAAGGTTCTGCAGGGTTCCGTAGGGGCCCGTAGAGTTCCGTAGTGGCTGGTAAAGTTCCCTAGGGCCCTGTGGGGTTCTGTATGGACCTGTAGGGTTCCGTAGGGGCCTGCAGGGTTCCGTAAGTGCCCGCAGGTGTCTGTAGGGTTCCGTAGGGGTCTGTAGGGTTCCGTAGGCACCTGCAGTGTTCTGTAGGAGCCCATAGGGTTTTAGTGAGGTTCCGTTGTGTTGCTAAGGGTCTTGTAGAGTGCTGTCGGGTCCTGGAGTATTCTGTAGGGTTCCAGAGGGGCTCGTAGGGTTCCATCGAAATCTATAGGGTTCCCTAGGGGCCCATAGAGTCCCGTAGATTTCCGTAGGGACCTGTAGGGTTGTGTAAGTGCCCGCAGAAGTCTGTAGGAGTCTGTGGGATTCTGTAAGGTTCCGGAGGGTTCTGCAGGGTTCCGTAGGGGCCCGTAGAGTTCCGTAGTGGCTGGTAAAGTTCCCTAGGGCCCTGTGGGGTTCTGTATGGACCTGTAGGGTTCCGTAGGGGCCTGCAGGGTTCCGTAAGTGCCCGCAGGTGTCTGTAGGGTTCCGTAGGGGTCTCTAGGGTTCTGTAGGCACCTGCAGTGTTCTGTAGGAGCCCATAGGGTTTTAGTGAGGTTCCGTTGTGTTGCTAAGGGTCTTGTAGAGTGCTGTCGGGTCCTGGAGTATTCTGTAGGGTTCCAGAGGGGCTGGTAGGGTTCCGTCGAAATCTGAAGGGTTCCCTAGGGGCCCATAGAGTCCCGTAGATTTCCGTAGGGGCCTGTAGGGTTATGAAAGTGCCCGCTGGGGTTGGTAGGAGCTTGTAGGGTGCCATATGTTTCCGGAGGGTTGTGTAGGGTTCCGTAGGGGCCTGTGGTGTTCCCTAGGGGCCTGTAGAGTCTCGTACAGTTCCGTAGGGTCCTGTAGGTTTCCATAAGCGCCCGCAGAGGTCTGAATGGGCTCGTACTGTTCCGTAAGGATCCATAGGGTTCCGTAGAGCTTCGTAGGTTCCCTAGAGGCCTCTGGAGTACCGCAGGAGCCAGTAGTGTTCTGTAGGCGCCTGTAGGGTTCCTTCCATAGGAGCTGGCAGTGTTCCGTAGGGTCCTCTAGGGTTGAGTAAGTGCCCGCAGGAGTCTGTAGGAATCCGTGGGATTCTGTAAGGTTCCGGAGGGTTCTGCAGGGTTCCGTAGGGGCCCGTAGAGTTCCGTAGTGGCTGGTAAAGTTCCGTAGGGCCCTGTGGGGTTCTGTATGGACCTGTAGGGTTCCGTAGGGGCCTGCAGGGTTCCGTAAGTGCCCGCAGGTGTCTGTAGGGTTCCGTAGGGGTCTCTAGGGTTCCGTAGGCACCTGCAGTGTTCTGTAGGAGCCCATAGGGTTTTAGTGAGGTTCCGTTGTGTTGCTAAGGGTCTTGTAGAGTGCTGTCGGGTCCTGGAGTATTCTGTAGGGTTCCAGAGGGCCTCATAGGGTTCCATCGAAATCTATAGGGTTCCCTAGGGGCCCATAGAGTCCCGTAGATTTCCGTAGGGACCTGTAGGGTTGTGTAAGTGCCCGCAGAAGTCTGTAGGAGTCTGTGGGATTCTGTAAGGTTCCGGAGGGTTCTGCAGGGTTCCGTAGGGGCCCGTAGAGTTCCGTAGTGGCTGGTAAAGTTCCCTAGGGCCCTGTGGGGTTCTGTATGGACCTGTAGGGTTCCGTAGGGGCCTGCAGGGTTCCGTAAGTGCCCGCAGGTGTCTGTAGGGTTCCGTAGGGGTCTCTAGGGTTCTGTAGGCGCCTGCAGTGTTCTGTAGGAGCCCATAGGGTTTTAGTGAGGTTCCGTTGTGTTGCTAAGGGTCTTGTAGAGTGCTGTCGGGTCCTGGAGTATTCTGTAGGGTTCCAGAGGGGCTGGTAGGGTTCCGTCGAAATCTGAAGGGTTCCCTAGGGGCCCGTAGAGTCCCGTAGATTTCCGTAGGGGCCTGTAGGGTTATGAAAGTGCCCGCTGGGGTTGGTAGGAGCTTGTAGGGTGCCATATGTTTCCGGAGGGTTGTGTAGGGTTCCGTAGGGGCCTGTGGTGTTCCCTAGGGGCCTGTAGAGTCTCGTACAGTTCCGTAGGGTCCTGTAGGTTTCCATAAGCACCCGCAGAGGTCTGAATGGGCTCGTACTGTTCCGTAAGGATCCATAGGGCTCCGTAGAGCTTCGTAGGTTCCCTAGAGGCCTCTGGAGTACCGCAGGAGCCAGTAGTGTTCTGTAGGCGCCCGTAGGGTTCCTTCCATAGGAGCTGGCAGTGTTCCGTAGGGTCCTCTAGGGTTGAGTAAGTGCCCGCAGGAGTCTGTAGGAATCCGTGGGATTCTGTAAGGTTCTGCAGGGTTCCGTAGGGGCCCGTAGAGTTCCATAGTGGCTGGTAAAGTTCCCTAGGGCCCTGTACCGTTCCGTAACTGCCTGCAAGGGTCTTTAGGCTTCCGTAGGGGCTGGTAGGGTTCCATAAAGTTCCGTGGGTTCCTGCAGAGTTCTGCAAGTGCCCGCAAGGGCCTGTAGGGGCCCACAGTGTTTCTGCCAGGTTCCGTAGAGTTCCGTAGGGGCCATATTTTTCTGTAGTGGCTGGTAGTATTCTGTAGGGGTCTGTAGGGTTCCGTAGGCACCTACAGTGTTCTGTAGGAGCCCATAGGGTTTTAGTGAGGTTCCGTTGTGTTGCTAAGGGTCTTGTAGAGTGCTGTCGGGTCCTGGAGTATTCTGTAGGGTTCCAGAGGGGCTGGTAGCGTTCTGTCGAAATCTGAAGGGTTCCCTAGGGGCCCATAGAGTCCCGTAGATTGCCGTTGGGACCTGTAGGGTTGTGTAAGTGCTCGCAGGGGTTGGTAGGAGCTTGTAGGGTTCCATAAGTTTCCAGAGGGTTGTGTAGGGTTCCGTAGGGGCCTGTGGTGTTCCCTAGGGGCCTGTAGAGTCTCGTACGGTTCCATAGGGGCCTGTGGTGTTCCCTAGGGGCCTGTAGAGTCTCGTACAGTTCCGTAGGGTCCTGTAGGTTTCCATAAGCGCCCGCAGAGGTCTGAATGGGCCCGTACTGTTCCGTAAGGATCCATAGGGCTCCGTAGAGCTTCGTAGGTTCCCTAGAGGCCTGTGGAGTACCGCAGGAGCCAGTAGTGTTCTGTAGGGGCCCGTAGGGTTCCTTCCATAGGAGCTGGCAGTGTTCCGTAGGGTCCTCTAGGGTTGAGTAAGTGCCCGCAGGAGTCTGTAGGAATCCGTGGGATTCTGTAAGGTTCTGCAGGGTTCCGTAGGGGCCCGTAGAGTTCCGTAGTGGCTGGTAAAGTTCCGTAGGGCCCTGTGGGGTTCTGTATGGACCTGTAGGGTTCCGTAGGGGCCTGCAGGGTTCCGTAAGTGCCCGCAGGTGTCTGTAGGGTTCCGTAGGGGTCTCTAGGGTTCCGTAGGCACCTGCAGTGTTCTGTAGGAGCCCATAGGGTTTTAGTGAGGTTCCGTTGTGTTGCTAAGGGTCTTGTAGAGTGCTGTCGGGTCCTGGAGTATTCTGTAGGGTTCCAGAGGGGCTCGTAGGGTTCCATCGAAATCTATAGGGTTCCCTAGGGGCCCATAGAGTCCCGTAGATTTCCGTAGGGACCTGTAGGGTTGTGTAAGTGCCCGCAGAAGTCTGTAGGAGTCTGTGGGATTCTGTAAGGTTCCGGAGGGTTCTGCAGGGTTCCGTAGGGGCCCGTAGAGTTCCGTAGTGGCTGGTAAAGTTCCCTAGGGCCCTGTGGGGTTCTGTATGGACCTGTAGGGTTCCGTAGGGGCCTGCAGGGTTCCGTAAGTGCCCGCAGGTGTCTGTAGGGTTCCGTAGGGGTCTCTAGGGTTCTGTAGGCACCTGCAGTGTTCTGTAGGAGCCCATAGGGTTTTAGTGAGGTTCCGTTGTGTTGCTAAGGGTCTTGTAGAGTGCTGTCGGGTCCTGGAGTATTCTGTAGGGTTCCAGAGGGGCTGGTAGGGTTCCGTCGAAATCTGAAGGGTTCCCTAGGGGCCCGTAGAGTCCCGTAGATTTCCGTAGGGGCCTGTAGGGTTATGAAAGTGCCCGCTGGGGTTGGTAGGAGCTTGTAGGGTGCCATATGTTTCCGGAGGGTTGTGTAGGGTTCCGTAGGGGCCTGTGGTGTTCCCTAGGGGCCTGTAGAGTCTCGTACAGTTCCGTAGGGTCCTGTAGGTTTCCATAAGCACCCGCAGAGGTCTGAATGGGCTCGTACTGTTCCGTAAGGATCCATAGGGCTCCGTAGAGCTTCGTAGGTTCCCTAGAGGCCTCTGGAGTACCGCAGGAGCCAGTAGTGTTCTGTAGGCGCCCGTAGGGTTCCTTCCATAGGAGCTGGCAGTGTTCCGTAGGGTCCTCTAGGGTTGAGTAAGTGCCCGCAGGAGTCTGTAGGAATCCGTGGGATTCTGTAAGGTTCTGCAGGGTTCCGTAGGGGCCCGTAGACTTCCATAGTGGCTGGTAAAGTTCCCTAGGGCCCTGTACCGTTCCGTAACTGCCTGCAAGGGTCTTTAGGCTTCCGTAGGGGCTGGTAGGGTTCCATAAAGTTCCGTGGGTTCCTGCAGAGTTCTGCAAGTGCCCGCAAGGGCCTGTAGGGGCCCACAGTGTTTCTGCCAGGTTCCGTAGAGTTCCGTAGGGGCCATATTTTTCTGTAGTGGCTGGTAGTATTCTGTAGGGGTCTGTAGGGTTCCGTAGGCACCTACAGTGTTCTGTAGGAGCCCATAGGGTTTTAGTGAGGTTCCGTTGTGTTGCTAAGGGTCTTGTAGAGTGCTGTCGGGTCCTGGAGTATTCTGTAGGGTTCCAGAGGGGCTGGTAGCGTTCCGTCGAAATCTGAAGGGTTCCCTAGGGGCCCATAGAGTCCCGTAGATTGCCGTTGGGACCTGTAGGGTTGTGTAAGTGCTCGCAGGGGTTGGTAGGAGCTTGTAGGGTTCCATAAGTTTCCAGAGGGTTGTGTAGGGTTCCGTAGGGGCCTGTGGTGTTCCCTAGGGGCCTGTAGAGTCTCGTACGGTTCCGTAGGGGCCTGTGGTGTTCCCTAGGGGCCTGTAGAGTCTCGTACAGTTCCGTAGGGTCCTGTAGGTTTCCATAAGCGCCCGCAGAGGTCTGAATGGGCCCGTACTGTTCCGTAAGGATCCATAGGGCTCCGTAGAGCTTCGTAGGTTCCCTAGAGGCCTGTGGAGTACCGTAGGAGCCAGTAGTGTTCTGTAGGGGCCCGTAGGGTTCCTTCCATAGGAGCTGGCAGTGTTCCGTAGGGTCCTCTAGGGTTGAGTAAGTGCCCGCAGGAGTCTGTAGGAATCCGTGGGATTCTGTAAGGTTCTGCAGGGTTCCGTAGGGGCCCGTAGAGTTCCGTAGTGGCTGGTAAAGTTCCCTAGGGCCCTGTACCGTTCCGTAACTGCCTGCAAGGGTCTTTAGGCTTCCGTAGGGGCTGGTAGGGTTCCATAAAGTTCTGTGGGTTCCTGTAGAGTTCTGCAAGTGCCCGCAAGGGCCTGTAGGGGCCCACAGTGTTTCTGCCAGGTTCCGTAGAGTTCCGTAGGGGCCATATTTTTCTGTAGTGGCTGGTAGTATTCTGTAGGGGTCTGTAGGTTTCCGTAGGCACCTACAGTGTTCTGTAGGAGCCCATAGGGTTTTAGTGAGGTTCCGTTGTGTTGCTAAGGGTCTTGTAGAGTGCTGTCGGGTCCTGGAGTATTCTGTAGGGTTCCAGAGGGGCTCGTAGGGTTCCATCGAAATCTATAGGGTTCCCTAGGGGCCCTTGGAGTCCCATAGATTGCCGTAGGGACCTGTAGGGTTGTGTAAGTGCCCGCAGAAGTCTGTAGGAGTCTGTGGGATTCTGTAAGGTTCCGGAGGGTTCTGCAGGGTTCCGTAGGGGCCCGTAGAGTTCCGTAGTGGCTGGTAAAGTTCCCTAGGGCCCTGTACCGTTCCGTAACTGCCTGCAAGGGTCTTTAGGCTTCCGTAGGGGCTGGTAGGGTTCCATAAAGTTCCGTGGGGCACTGTGGGGTTCTGTATGGACCTGTAGGGTTCCGTAGGGGCCTGCAGTGTTCTGTAAGTGCCCGCAGGTGTCTGTAGGGTTCCGTAGGGGTCTGTAGGTTTCCGTAGGCACCTGCAGTGTTCTGTAGGAGCCCATAGGGTTTTAGTGAGGTTCCGTTGTGTTGCTAAGGGTCTTGTAGAGTGCTGTCGGGTCCTGGAGTATTCTGTAGGGTTCCAGAGGGCCTCATAGGGTTCCATCGAAATCTATAGGGTTCCCTAGGGGCCCATAGAGTCCCGTAGATTTCCGTAGGGACCTGTAGGGTTGTGTAAGTGCCCGCAGAAGTCTGTAGGAGTCTGTGGGATTCTGTAAGGTTCCGGAGGGTTCTGCAGGGTTCCGTAGGGGCCCGTAGAGTTCCGTAGTGGCTGGTAAAGTTCCATAGGGCCCTGTGGGGTTCTGTATGGACCTGTAGGGTTCCGTAGGGGCCTGCAGGGTTCCGTAAGTGCCCGCAGGTGTCTGTAGGGTTCCGTAGGGGTCTCTAGGGTTCTGTAGGCACCTGCAGTGTTCTGTAGGAGCCCATAGGGTTTTAGTGAGGTTCCGTTGTGTTGCTAAGGGTCTTGTAGAGTGCTGTCGGGTCCTGGAGTATTCTGTAGGGTTCCAGAGGGGCTGGTAGGGTTCCGTCGAAATCTGAAGGGTTCCCTAGGGGCCCGTAGAGTCCCGTAGATTTCCGTAGGGGCCTGTAGGGTTATGAAAGTGCCCGCTGGGGTTGGTAGGAGCTTGTAGGGTGCCATATGTTTCCGGAGGGTTGTGTAGGGTTCCGTAGGGGCCTGTGGTGTTCCCTAGGGGCCTGTAGAGTCTCGTACAGTTCCGTAGGGTCCTGTAGGTTTCCATAAGCACCCGCAGAGGTCTGAATGGGCTCGTACTGTTCCGTAAGGATCCATAGGGCTCCGTAGAGCTTCGTAGGTTCCCTAGAGGCCTCTGGAGTACCGCAGGAGCCAGTAGTGTTCTGTAGGCGCCCGTAGGGTTCCTTCCATAGGAGCTGGCAGTGTTCCGTAGGGTCCTCTAGGGTTGAGTAAGTGCCCGCAGGAGTCTGTAGGAATCCGTGGGATTCTGTAAGGTTCTGCAGGGTTCCGTAGGGGCCCGTAGACTTCCATAGTGGCTGGTAAAGTTCCCTAGGGCCCTGTACCGTTCCGTAACTGCCTGCAAGGGTCTTTAGGCTTCCGTAGGGGCTGGTAGGGTTCCATAAAGTTCCGTGGGTTCCTGCAGAGTTCTGCAAGTGCCCGCAAGGGCCTGTAGGGGCCCACAGTGTTTCTGCCAGGTTCCGTAGAGTTCCGTAGGGGCCATATTTTTCTGTAGTGGCTGGTAGTATTCTGTAGGGGTCTGTAGGGTTCCGTAGGCACCTACAGTGTTCTGTAGGAGCCCATAGGGTTTTAGTGAGGTTCCGTTGTGTTGCTAAGGGTCTTGTAGAGTGCTGTCGGGTCCTGGAGTATTCTGTAGGGTTCCAGAGGGGCTGGTAGCGTTCCGTCGAAATCTGAAGGGTTCCCTAGGGGCCCATAGAGTCCCGTAGATTGCCGTTGGGACCTGTAGGGTTGTGTAAGTGCTCGCAGGGGTTGGTAGGAGCTTGTAGGGTTCCATAAGTTTCCAGAGGGTTGTGTAGGGTTCCGTAGGGGCCTGTGGTGTTCCCTAGGGGCCTGTAGAGTCTCGTACGGTTCCGTAGGGGCCTGTGGTGTTCCCTAGGGGCCTGTAGAGTCTCGTACAGTTCCGTAGGGTCCTGTAGGTTTCCATAAGCGCCCGCAGAGGTCTGAATGGGCCCGTACTGTTCCGTAAGGATCCATAGGGCTCCGTAGAGCTTCGTAGGTTCCCTAGAGGCCTGTGGAGTACCGCAGGAGCCAGTAGTGTTCTCTAGGGGCCCGTAGGGTTCCTTCCATAGGAGCTGGCAGTGTTCCGTAGGGTCCTCTAGGGTTGAGTAAGTGCCCGCAGGAGTCTGTAGGAATCCGTGGGATTCTGTAAGGTTCTGCAGGGTTCCGTAGGGGCCCGTAGAGTTCCGTAGTGGCTGGTAAAGTTCCCTAGGGCCCTGTACCGTTCCGTAACTGCCTGCAAGGGTCTTTAGGCTTCCGTAGGGGCTGGTAGGGTTCCATAAAGTTCTGTGGGTTCCTGTAGAGTTCTGCAAGTGCCCGCAAGGGCCTGTAGGGGCCCACAGTGTTTCTGCCAGGTTCCGTAGAGTTCCGTAGGGGCCATATTTTTCTGTAGTGGCTGGTAGTATTCTGTAGGGGTCTGTAGGTTTCCGTAGGCACCTACAGTGTTCTGTAGGAGCCCATAGGGTTTTAGTGAGGTTCCGTTGTGTTGCTAAGGGTCTTGTAGAGTGCTGTCGGGTCCTGGAGTATTCTGTAGGGTTCCAGAGGGGCTCGTAGGGTTCCATCGAAATCTATAGGGTTCCCTAGGGGCCCATAGAGTCCCGTAGATTTCCGTAGGGACCTGTAGGGTTGTGTAAGTGCCCGCAGGAGTCTGTAGGAGTCTGTGGGATTCTGTAAGGTTCTGCAGGGTTCTGCAGGGTTCCGTAGGGGCCCGTAGAGTTCCGTAGTGGCTGGTAAAGTTCCCTAGGGCCCTGTGGGGTTCTGTATGGACCTGTAGGGTTCCGTAGGGGCCTGCAGGGTTCCGTAAGTGCCCGCAGGTGTCTGTAGGGTTCCGTAGGGGTCTCTAGGGTTCCGTAGGCACCTGCAGTGTTCTGTAGGAGCCCATAGGGTTTTAGTGAGGTTCCGTTGTGTTGCTAAGGGTCTTGTAGAGTGCTGTCGGGTCCTGGAGTATTCTGTAGGGTTCCAGAGGGCCTCATAGGGTTCCATCGAAATCTATAGGGTTCCCTAGGGGCCCTTGGAGTCCCATAGATTGCCGTAGGGACCTGTAGGGTTGTGTAAGTGCCCGCAGAAGTCTGTAGGAGTCTGTGGGATTCTGTAAGGTTCCGGAGGGTTCTGCAGGGTTCCGTAGGGGCCCGTAGAGTTCCGTAGTGGCTGGTAAAGTTCCCTAGGGCCCTGTACCGTTCCGTAACTGCCTGCAAGGGTCTTTAGGCTTCCGTAGGGGCTGGTAGGGTTCCATAAAGTTCCGTGGGGCACTGTGGGGTTCTGTATGGACCTGTAGGGTTCCGTAGGGGCCTGCAGTGTTCTGTAAGTGCCCGCAGGTGTCTGTAGGGTTCCGTAGGGGTCTGTAGGTTTCCGTAGGCACCTGCAGTGTTCTGTAGGAGCCCATAGGGTTTTAGTGAGGTTCCGTTGTGTTGCTAAGGGTCTTGTAGAGTGCTGTCGGGTCCTGGAGTATTCTGTAGGGTTCCAGAGGGCCTCATAGGGTTCCATCGAAATCTATAGGGTTCCCTAGGGGCCCATAGAGTCCCGTAGATTTCCGTAGGGATCTGTAGGGTTGTGTAAGTGCCCGCAGAAGTCTGTAGGAGTCTGTGGGATTCTGTAAGGTTCCGGAGGGTTCTGCAGGGTTCCGTAGGGGCCCGTAGAGTTCCGTAGTGGCTGGTAAAGTTCCATAGGGCCCTGTGGGGTTCTGTATGGACCTGTAGGGTTCCGTAGGGGCCTGCAGGGTTCCGTAAGTGCCCGCAGGTGTCTGTAGGGTTCCGTAGGGGTCTCTAGGGTTCTGTAGGCACCTGCAGTGTTCTGTAGGAGCCCATAGGGTTTTAGTGAGGTTCCGTTGTGTTGCTAAGGGTCTTGTAGAGTGCTGTCGGGTCCTGGAGTATTCTGTAGGGTTCCAGAGGGGCTGGTAGGGTTCCGTCGAAATCTGAAGGGTTCCCTAGGGGCCCGTAGAGTCCCGTAGATTTCCGTAGGGGCCTGTAGGGTTATGAAAGTGCCCGCTGGGGTTGGTAGGAGCTTGTAGGGTGCCATATGTTTCCGGAGGGTTGTGTAGGGTTCCGTAGGGGCCTGTGGTGTTCCCTAGGGGCCTGTAGAGTCTCGTACAGTTCCGTAGGGTCCTGTAGGTTTCCATAAGCACCCGCAGAGGTCTGAATGGGCTCGTACTGTTCCGTAAGGATCCATAGGGCTCCGTAGAGCTTCGTAGGTTCCCTAGAGGCCTCTGGAGTACCGCAGGAGCCAGTAGTGTTCTGTAGGCGCCCGTAGGGTTCCTTCCATAGGAGCTGGCAGTGTTCCGTAGGGTCCTCTAGGGTTGAGTAAGTGCCCGCAGGAGTCTGTAGGAATCCGTGGGATTCTGTAAGGTTCTGCAGGGTTCCGTAGGGGCCCGTAGACTTCCATAGTGGCTGGTAAAGTTCCCTAGGGCCCTGTACCGTTCCGTAACTGCCTGCAAGGGTCTTTAGGCTTCCGTAGGGGCTGGTAGGGTTCCATAAAGTTCCGTGGGTTCCTGCAGAGTTCTGCAAGTGCCCGCAAGGGCCTGTAGGGGCCCACAGTGTTTCTGCCAGGTTCCGTAGAGTTCCGTAGGGGCCATATTTTTCTGTAGTGGCTGGTAGTATTCTGTAGGGGTCTGTAGGGTTCCGTAGGCACCTACAGTGTTCTGTAGGAGCCCATAGGGTTTTAGTGAGGTTCCGTTGTGTTGCTAAGGGTCTTGTAGAGTGCTGTTGGGTCCTGGAGTATTCTGTAGGGTTCCAGAGGGGCTGGTAGCGTTCCGTCGAAATCTGAAGGGTTCCCTAGGGGCCCATAGAGTCCCGTAGATTGCCGTTGGGACCTGTAGGGTTGTGTAAGTGCTCGCAGGGGTTGGTAGGAGCTTGTAGGGTTCCATAAGTTTCCAGAGGGTTGTGTAGGGTTCCGTAGGGGCATGTGGTGTTCCCTAGGGGCCTGTAGAGTCTCGTACGGTTCCGTAGGGGCCTGTGGTGTTCCCTAGGGGCCTGTAGAGTCTCGTACAGTTCCGTAGGGTCCTGTAGGTTTCCATAAGCGCCCGCAGAGGTCTGAATGGGCCCGTACTGTTCCGTAAGGATCCATAGGGCTCCGTAGAGCTTCGTAGGTTCCCTAGAGGCCTCTGGAGTACCGCAGGAGCCAGTAGTGTTCTGTAGGGGCCCGTAGGGTTCCTTCCATAGGAGCTGGCAGTGTTCCGTAGGGTCCTCTAGGGTTGAGTAAGTGCCCGCAGGAGTCTGTAGGAATCCGTGGGATTCTGTAAGGTTCTGCAGGGTTCCGTAGGGGCCCGTAGAGTTCCGTAGTGGCTGGTAAAGTTCCCTAGGGCCCTGTACCGTTCCGTAACTGCCTGCAAGGGTCTTTAGGCTTCCGTAGGGGCTGGTAGGGTTCCATAAAGTTCTGTGGGTTCCTGTAGAGTTCTGCAAGTGCCCGCAAGGGCCTGTAGGGGCCCACAGTGTTTCTGCCAGGTTCCGTAGAGTTCCGTAGGGGCCATATTTTTCTGTAGTGGCTGGTAGTATTCTGTAGGGGTCTGTAGGTTTCCGTAGGCACCTACAGTGTTCTGTAGGAGCCCATAGGGTTTTAGTGAGGTTCCGTTGTGTTGCTAAGGGTCTTGTAGAGTGCTGTCGGGTCCTGGAGTATTCTGTAGGGTTCCAGAGGGGCTCGTAGGGTTCCATCGAAATCTATAGGGTTCCCTAGGGGCCCATAGAGTCCCGTAGATTTCCGTAGGGACCTGTAGGGTTGTGTAAGTGCCCGCAGGAGTCTGTAGGAGTCTGTGGGATTCTGTAAGGTTCTGCAGGGTTCTGCAGGGTTCCGTAGGGGCCCGTAGAGTTCCGTAGTGGCTGGTAAAGTTCCCTAGGGCCCTGTGGGGTTCTGTATGGACCTGTAGGGTTCCGTAGGGGCCTGCAGGGTTCCGTAAGTGCCCGCAGGTGTCTGTAGGGTTCCGTAGGGGTCTCTAGGGTTCCGTAGGCACCTGCAGTGTTCTGTAGGAGCCCATAGGGTTTTAGTGAGGTTCCGTTGTGTTGCTAAGGGTCTTGTAGAGTGCTGTCGGGTCCTGGAGTATTCTGTAGGGTTCCAGAGGGCCTCATAGGGTTCCATCGAAATCTATAGGGTTCCCTAGGGGCCCTTGGAGTCCCATAGATTGCCGTAGGGACCTGTAGGGTTGTGTAAGTGCCCGCAGAAGTCTGTAGGAGTCTGTGGGATTCTGTAAGGTTCCGGAGGGTTCTGCAGGGTTCCGTAGGGGCCCGTAGAGTTCCGTAGTGGCTGGTAAAGTTCCCTAGGGCCCTGTACCGTTCCGTAACTGCCTGCAAGGGTCTTTAGGCTTCCGTAGGGGCTGGTAGGGTTCCATAAAGTTCCGTGGGGCACTGTGGGGTTCTGTATGGACCTGTAGGGTTCCGTAGGGGCCTGCAGTGTTCTGTAAGTGCCCGCAGGTGTCTGTAGGGTTCCGTAGGGGTCTGTAGGTTTCCGTAGGCACCTGCAGTGTTCTGTAGGAGCCCATAGGGTTTTAGTGAGGTTCCGTTGTGTTGCTAAGGGTCTTGTAGAGTGCTGTCGGGTCCTGGAGTATTCTGTAGGGTTCCAGAGGGCCTCATAGGGTTCCATCGAAATCTATAGGGTTCCCTAGGGGCCCATAGAGTCCCGTAGATTTCCGTAGGGACCTGTAGGGTTGTGTAAGTGCCCGCAGAAGTCTGTAGGAGTCTGTGGGATTCTGTAAGGTTCCGGAGGGTTCTGCAGGGTTCCGTAGGGGCCCGTAGAGTTCCGTAGTGGCTGGTAAAGTTCCATAGGGCCCTGTGGGGTTCTGTATGGACCTGTAGGGTTCCGTAGGGGCCTGCAGGGTTCCGTAAGTGCCCGCAGGTGTCTGTAGGGTTCCGTAGGGGTCTCTAGGGTTCTGTAGGCACCTGCAGTGTTCTGTAGGAGCCCATAGGGTTTTAGTGAGGTTCCGTTGTGTTGCTAAGGGTCTTGTAGAGTGCTGTCGGGTCCTGGAGTATTCTGTAGGGTTCCAGAGGGGCTGGTAGGGTTCCGTCGAAATCTGAAGGGTTCCCTAGGGGCCCGTAGAGTCCCGTAGATTTCCGTAGGGGCCTGTAGGGTTATGAAAGTGCCCGCTGGGGTTGGTAGGAGCTTGTAGGGTGCCATATGTTTCCGGAGGGTTGTGTAGGGTTCCGTAGGGGCCTGTGGTGTTCCCTAGGGGCCTGTAGAGTCTCGTACAGTTCCGTAGGGTCCTGTAGGTTTCCATAAGCGCCCGCAGAGGTCTGAATGGGCCCGTACTGTTCCGTAAGGATCCATAGGGCTCCGTAGAGCTTCGTAGGTTCCCTAGAGGCCTGTGGAGTACCGCAGGAGCCAGTAGTGTTCTGTAGGGGCCCGTAGGGTTCCTTCCATAGGAGCTGGCAGTGTTCCGTAGGGTCCTCTAGGGTTGAGTAAGTGCCCGCAGGAGTCTGTAGGAATCCGTGGGATTCTGTAAGGTTCTGCAGGGTTCCGTAGGGGCCCGTAGAGTTCCGTAGTGGCTGGTAAAGTTCCCTAGGGCCCTGTACCGTTCCGTAACTGCCTGCAAGGGTCTTTAGGCTTCCGTAGGGGCTGGTAGGGTTCCATAAAGTTCTGTGGGTTCCTGTAGAGTTCTGCAAGTGCCCGCAAGGGCCTGTAGGGGCCCACAGTGTTTCTGCCAGGTTCCGTAGAGTTCCGTAGGGGCCATATTTTTCTGTAGTGGCTGGTAGTATTCTGTAGGGGTCTGTAGGTTTCCGTAGGCACCTACAGTGTTCTGTAGGAGCCCATAGGGTTTTAGTGAGGTTCCGTTGTGTTGCTAAGGGTCTTGTAGAGTGCTGTCGGGTCCTGGAGTATTCTGTAGGGTTCCAGAGGGGCTCGTAGGGTTCCATCGAAATCTATAGGGTTCCCTAGGGGCCCATAGAGTCCCGTAGATTTCCGTAGGGACCTGTAGGGTTGTGTAAGTGCCCGCAGGAGTCTGTAGGAGTCTGTGGGATTCTGTAAGGTTCTGCAGGGTTCTGCAGGGTTCCGTAGGGGCCCGTAGAGTTCCGTAGTGGCTGGTAAAGTTCCCTAGGGCCCTGTGGGGTTCTGTATGGACCTGTAGGGTTCCGTAGGGGCCTGCAGGGTTCCGTAAGTGCCCGCAGGTGTCTGTAGGGTTCCGTAGGGGTCTCTAGGGTTCCGTAGGCACCTGCAGTGTTCTGTAGGAGCCCATAGGGTTTTAGTGAGGTTCCGTTGTGTTGCTAAGGGTCTTGTAGAGTGCTGTCGGGTCCTGGAGTATTCTGTAGGGTTCCAGAGGGCCTCATAGGGTTCCATCGAAATCTATAGGGTTCCCTAGGGGCCCTTGGAGTCCCATAGATTGCCGTAGGGACCTGTAGGGTTGTGTAAGTGCCCGCAGAAGTCTGTAGGAGTCTGTGGGATTCTGTAAGGTTCCGGAGGGTTCTGCAGGGTTCCGTAGGGGCCCGTAGAGTTCCGTAGTGGCTGGTAAAGTTCCCTAGGGCCCTGTACCGTTCCGTAACTGCCTGCAAGGGTCTTTAGGCTTCCGTAGGGGCTGGTAGGGTTCCATAAAGTTCCGTGGGGCACTGTGGGGTTCTGTATGGACCTGTAGGGTTCCGTAGGGGCCTGCAGTGTTCTGTAAGTGCCCGCAGGTGTCTGTAGGGTTCCGTAGGGGTCTGTAGGTTTCCGTAGGCACCTGCAGTGTTCTGTAGGAGCCCATAGGGTTTTAGTGAGGTTCCGTTGTGTTGCTAAGGGTCTTGTAGAGTGCTGTCGGGTCCTGGAGTATTCTGTAGGGTTCCAGAGGGCCTCATAGGGTTCCATCGAAATCTATAGGGTTCCCTAGGGGCCCATAGAGTCCCGTAGATTTCCGTAGGGACCTGTAGGGTTGTGTAAGTGCCCGCAGAAGTCTGTAGGAGTCTGTGGGATTCTGTAAGGTTCCGGAGGGTTCTGCAGGGTTCCGTAGGGGCCCGTAGAGTTCCGTAGTGGCTGGTAAAGTTCCATAGGGCCCTGTGGGGTTCTGTATGGACCTGTAGGGTTCCGTAGGGGCCTGCAGGGTTCCGTAAGTGCCCGCAGGTGTCTGTAGGGTTCCGTAGGGGTCTCTAGGGTTCTGTAGGCACCTGCAGTGTTCTGTAGGAGCCCATAGGGTTTTAGTGAGGTTCCGTTGTGTTGCTAAGGAGTCTTGTAGAGTGCTGTCGGGTCCTGGAGTATTCTGTAGGGTTCCAGAGGGGCTGGTAGGGTTCCGTCGAAATCTGAAGGGTTCCCTAGGGGCCCGTAGAGTCCCGTAGATTTCCGTAGGGGCCTGTAGGGTTATGAAAGTGCCCGCTGGGGTTGGTAGGAGCTTGTAGGGTGCCATATGTTTCCGGAGGGTTGTGTAGGGTTCCGTAGGGGCCTGTGGTGTTCCCTAGGGGCCTGTAGAGTCTCGTACAGTTCCGTAGGGTCCTGTAGGTTTCCATAAGCACCCGCAGAGGTCTGAATGGGCTCGTACTGTTCCGTAAGGATCCATAGGGCTCCGTAGAGCTTCGTAGGTTCCCTAGAGGCCTCTGGAGTACCGCAGGAGCCAGTAGTGTTCTGTAGGCGCCCGTAGGGTTCCTTCCATAGGAGCTGGCAGTGTTCCGTAGGGTCCTCTAGGGTTGAGTAAGTGCCCGCAGGAGTCTGTAGGAATCCGTGGGATTCTGTAAGGTTCTGCAGGGTTCCGTAGGGGCCCGTAGAGTTCCGTAGTGGCTGGTAAAGTTCCCTAGGGCCCTGTACCGTTCCGTAACTGCCTGCAAGGGTCTTTAGGCTTCCGTAGGGGCTGGTAGGGTTCCATAAAGTTCCGTGGGTTCCTGCAGAGTTCTGCAAGTGCCCGCAAGGGCCTGTAGGGGCCCACAGTGTTTCTGCCAGGTTCCGTAGAGTTCCGTAGGGGCCATATTTTTCTGTAGTGGCTGGTAGTATTCTGTAGGGGTCTGTAGGGTTCCGTAGGCACCTACAGTGTTCTGTAGGAGCCCATAGGGTTTTAGTGAGGTTCCGTTGTGTTGCTAAGGGTCTTGTAGAGTGCTGTCGGGTCCTGGAGTATTCTGTAGGGTTCCAGAGGGGCTGGTAGGGTTCCATCGAAATCTATAGGGTTCCCTAGGGGCCCATAGAGTCCCGTAGATTTCCGTAGGGACCTGTAGGGTTGTGTAAGTGCCCGCAGAAGTCTGTAGGAGTCTGTGGGATTCTGTAAGGTTCCGGAGGGTTCTGCAGGGTTCCGTAGGGGCCCGTAGAGTTCCGTAGTGGCTGGTAAAGTTCCCTAGGGCCCTGTGGGGTTCTGTATGGACCTGTAGGGTTCCGTAGGGGCCTGCAGTGTTCTGTAAGTGCCCGTAGGTGTCTGTAGGGTTCCGTAGGCACCTGCAGTATTCTGTAGGAGCCCGTAGGGTTTTAGTGAGGTTCCGTTGTGTTGCTAAGGGTCTTGTAGAGTGCTGTCGGGTCCTGGAGTATTCTGTAGGGTTCCAGAGGGGCTGGTAGGGTTCCATCGAAATCCATAGGGTTCCCTAGGGGCCCATAGAGTCCCGTAGATTGCCGTAGGGACCTGTAGGGTTGTGTAAGTGCTCGCAGGGGTTGGTAGGAGCTTGTAGGGTTCCATAAGTTTCCAGAAGGTTGTGTAGGGTTCCGTCGGGGCCTGTGGTGTTCCCTAGGTGCCTGTAGAGTCTCGTACGGTTCCGTAGGGGCCTGTGGTGTTCCCTAGGGGCCTGTAGAGTCTCGTACAGTTCCGTAGGGTCCTGTAGGTTTCCATAAGCGCCCGCAGAGGTCTGAATGGGCCCGTACTGTTCCGTAAGGATCCATAGGGCTCCGTAGAGCTTCGTAGGTTCCCTAGAGGCCTGTGGAGTACCGCAGGAGCCAGTAGTGTTCTCTAGGGGCCCGTAGGGTTCCTTCCATAGGAGCTGGCAGTGTTCCGTAGGGTCCTCTAGGGTTGAGTAAGTGCCCGCAGGAGTCTGTAGGAATCCGTGGGATTCTGTAAGGTTCTGCAGGGTTCCGTAGGGGCCCGTAGAGTTCCGTAGTGGCTGGTAAAGTTCCCTAGGGCCCTGTGGGGTTCTGTATGGACCTGTAGGGTTCCGTAGGGGCCTGCAGGGTTCCGTAAGTGCTTGCAGGTGTCTGTAGGGTTCCGTAGGGGTCTCTAGGGTTCCGTAGGCACCTGCAGTGTTCTGTAGGAGCCCATAGGGTTTTAGTGAGGTTCCGTTGTGTTGCTAAGGGTCTTGTAGAGTGCTGTCGGGTCATGGAGTATTCTGTAGGGTTCCAGAGGGGCTCGTAGGGTTCCATCGAAATCTATAGGGTTCCCTAGGGGCCCATAGAGTCCCGTAGATTTCCGTAGGGACCTGTAGGGTTGTGTAAGTGCCCGCAGAAGTCTGTAGGAGTCTGTGGGATTCTGTAAGGTTCCGGAGGGTTCTGCAGGGTTCCGTAGGGGCCCGTAGAGTTCCGTAGTGGCTGGTAAAGTTCCATAGGGCCCTGTGGGGTTCTGTATGGACCTGTAGGGTTCCGTAGGGGCCTGCAGGGTTCCGTAAGTGCCCGCAGGTGTCTGTAGGGTTCCGTAGGGGTCTCTAGGGTTCTGTAGGCACCTGCAGTGTTCTGTAGGAGCCCATAGGGTTTTAGTGAGGTTCCGTTGTGTTGCTAAGGGTCTTGTAGAGTGCTGTCGGGTCCTGGAGTATTCTGTAGGGTTCCAGAGGGGCTGGTAGGGTTCCGTCGAAATCTGAAGGGTTCCCTAGGGGCCCGTAGAGTCCCGTAGATTTCCGTAGGGGCCTGTAGGGTTATGAAAGTGCCCGCTGGGGTTGGTAGGAGCTTGTAGGGTGCCATATGTTTCCGGAGGGTTGTGTAGGGTTCCGTAGGGGCCTGTGGTGTTCCCTAGGGGCCTGTAGAGTCTCGTACAATTCCGTAGGGTCCTGTAGGTTTCCATAAGCGCCCGCAGAGGTCTGAATGGGCTCGTACTGTTCCGTAAGGATCCATAGGGCTCCGTAGAGCTTCGTAGGTTCCCTAGAGGCCTGTGGAGTACCGCAGGAGCCAGTAGTGTTCTGTAGGGGCCCGTAGGGTTCCTTCCATAGGAGCTGGCAGTGTTCCGTAGGGTCCTCTAGGGTTGAGTAAGTGCCCGCAGGAGTCTGTAGGAATCCGTGGGATTCTGTAAGGTTCTGCAGGGTTCCGTAGGGGCCCGTAGAGTTCCGTAGTGGCTGGTAAAGTTCCCTAGGGCCCTGTACCATTCCGTAACTGCCTGCAAGGGTCTTTAGGCTTCCGTAGGGGCTGGTAGGGTTCCATAAAGTTCTGTGGGTTCCTGCAGAGTTCTGCAAGTGCCCGCAAGGGCCTGTAGGGGCCCACAGTGTTTCTGCCAGGTTCCGTAGAGTTCCGTAGGGGCCATATTTTTCTGTAGTGGCTGGTAGTATTCTGTAGGGGTCTGTAGGGTTCCGTAGGCACCTACAGTGTTCTGTAGGAGCCCATAGGGTTTTAGTGAGGTTCCGTTGTGTTGCTAAGGGTCTTGTAGAGTGCTGTCGGGTCCTGGAGTATTCTGTAGGGTTCCAGAGGGGCTCGTAGGGTTCCATCGAAATCTATAGGGTTCCCTAGGGGCCCATAGAGTCCCGTAGATTTCCGTAGGGACCTGTAGGGTTGTGTAAGTGCCCGCAGAAGTCTGTAGGAGTCTGTGGGATTCTGTAAGGTTCCGGAGGGTTCTGCAGGGTTCCGTAGGGGCCCGTAGAGTTCCGTAGTGGCTGGTAAAGTTCCCTAGGGCCCTGTGGGGTTCTGTATGGACCTGTAGGGTTCCGTAGGGGCCTGCAGTGTTCTGTAAGTGCCCGTAGGTGTCTGTAGGGTTCCGTAGGCACCTGCAGTATTCTGTAGGAGCCCGTAGAGTTTTAGTGAGGTTCCGTTGTGTTGCTAAGGGTCTTGTAGAGTGCTGTCGGGTCCTGGAGTATTCTGTAGGGTTCCAGAGGGGCTGGTAGGGTTCCGTCGAAATCTGAAGGGTTCCCTAGGGGCCCATAGAGTCCCGTAGATTGCCGTAGGGACCTGTAGGGTTGTGTAAGTGCTCGCAGGGGTTGGTAGGAGCTTGTAGGGTTCCATAAGTTTCCAGAGGGTTGTGTAGGGTTCCGTCGGGGCCTGTGGTGTTCCCTAGGGGCCTGTAGAGTCTCGTACGGTTCCATAGGGGCCTGTGGTGTTCCCTAGGGGCCTGTAGAGTCTCGTACAGTTCCGTAGGGTCCTGTAGGTTTCCATAAGCGCCCGCAGAGGTCTGAATGGGCCCGTACTGTTCCGTAAGGATCCATAGGGCTCCGTAGAGCTTCGTAGGTTCCCTAGAGGCCTGTGGAGTACCGCAGGAGCCAGTAGTGTTCTGTAGGGGCCCGTAGGGTTCCTTCCATAGGAGCTGGCAGTGTTCCGTAGGGTCCTCTAGGGTTGAGTAAGTGCCCGCAGGAGTCTGTAGGAATCCGTGGGATTCTGTAAGGTTCTGCAGGGTTCCGTAGGGGCCCGTAGAGTTCCGTAGTGGCTGGTAAAGTTCCCTAGGGCCCTGTGGGGTTCTGTATGGACCTGTAGGGTTCCGTAGGGGCCTGCAGGGTTCCGTAAGTGCCCGCAGGTGTCTGTAGGGTTCCGTAGGGGTCTCTAGGGTTCCGTAGGCACCTGCAGTGTTCTGTAGGAGCCCATAGGGTTTTAGTGAGGTTCCGTTGTGTTGCTAAGGGTCTTGTAGAGTGCTGTCGGGTCCTGGAGTATTCTGTAGGGTTCCAGAGGGGCTCGTAGGGTTCCATCGAAATCTATAGGGTTCCCTAGGGGCCCTTGGAGTCCCGTAGATTTCCGTAGGGACCTGTAGGGTTGTGTAAGTGCCCGCAGAAGTCTGTAGGAGTCTGTGGGATTCTGTAAGGTTCCGGAGGGTTCTGCAGGGTTCCGTAGGGGCCCGTAGAGTTCCGTAGTGGCTGGTAAAGTTCCCTAGGGCCCTGTGGGGTTCTGTATGGACCTGTAGGGTTCCGTAGGGGCCTGCAGGGTTCCGTAAGTGCCCGCAGGTGTCTGTAGGGTTCCGTAGGGGTCTCTAGGGTTCTGTAGGCACCTGCAGTGTTCTGTAGGAGCCCATAGGGTTTTAGTGAGGTTCCGTTGTGTTGCTAAGGGTCTTGTAGAGTGCTGTCGGGTCCTGGAGTATTCTGTAGGGTTCCAGAGGGGCTGGTAGGGTTCCGTCGAAATCTGAAGGGTTCCCTAGGGGCCCGTAGAGTCCCGTAGATTTCCGTAGGGGCCTGTAGGGTTATGAAAGTGCCCGCTGGGGTTGGTAGGAGCTTGTAGGGTGCCATATGTTTCCGGAGGGTTGTGTAGGGTTCCGTAGGGGCCTGTGGTGTTCCCTAGGGGCCTGTAGAGTCTCGTACAGTTCCGTAGGGTCCTGTAGGTTTCCATAAGCGCCCGCAGAGGTCTGAATGGGCCCGTACTGTTCCGTAAGGATCCATAGGGCTCCGTAGAGCTTCGTAGGTTCCCTAGAGGCCTGTGGAGTACCGCAGGAGCCAGTAGTGTTCTGTAGGGGCCCGTAGGGTTCCTTCCATAGGAGCTGGCAGTGTTCCGTAGGGTCCTCTAGGGTTGAGTAAGTGCCCGCAGGAGTCTGTAGGAATCCGTGGGATTCTGTAAGGTTCTGCAGGGTTCCGTAGGGGCCCGTAGAGTTCCGTAGTGGCTGGTAAAGTTCCCTAGGGCCCTGTACCGTTCCGTAACTGCCTGCAAGGGTCTTTAGGCTTCCGTAGGGGCTGGTAGGGTTCCATAAAGTTCTGTGGGTTCCTGTAGAGTTCTGCAAGTGCCCGCAAGGGCCTGTAGGGGCCCACAGTGTTTCTGCCAGGTTCCGTAGAGTTCCGTAGGGGCCATATTTTTCTGTAGTGGCTGGTAGTATTCTGTAGGGGTCTGTAGGTTTCCGTAGGCACCTACAGTGTTCTGTAGGAGCCCATAGGGTTTTAGTGAGGTTCCGTTGTGTTGCTAAGGGTCTTGTAGAGTGCTGTCGGGTCCTGGAGTATTCTGTAGGGTTCCAGAGGGGCTCGTAGGGTTCCATCGAAATCTGAAGGGTTCCCTAGGGGCCCATAGAGTCCCGTAGATTTCCGTAGGGACCTGTAGGGTTGTGTAAGTGCCCGCAGGAGTCTGTAGGAGTCTGTGGGATTCTGTAAGGTTCTGCAGGGTTCTGCAGGGTTCCGTAGGGGCCCGTAGAGTTCCGTAGTGGCTGGTAAAGTTCCCTAGGGCCCTGTGGGGTTCTGTATGGACCTGTAGGGTTCCGTAGGGGCCTGCAGGGTTCCGTAAGTGCCCGCAGGTGTCTGTAGGGTTCCGTAGGGGTCTCTAGGGTTCCGTAGGCACCTGCAGTGTTCTGTAGGAGCCCATAGGGTTTTAGTGAGGTTCCGTTGTGTTGCTAAGGGTCTTGTAGAGTGCTGTCGGGTCCTGGAGTATTCTGTAGGGTTCCAGAGGGGCTCGTAGGGTTCCATCGAAATCTATAGGGTTCCCTAGGGCCCCATAGAGTCCCGTAGATTTCCGTAGGGACCTGTAGGGTTGTGTAAGTGCCCGCAGAAGTCTGTAGGAGTCTGTGGGATTCTGTAAGGTTCCGGAGGGTTCTGCAGGGTTCCGTAGGGGCCCGTAGAGTTCCGTAGTGGCTGGTAAAGTTCCCTAGGGCCCTGTACCGTTCCGTAACTGCCTGCAAGGGTCTTTAGGCTTCCGTAGGGGCTGGTAGGGTTCCATAAAGTTCCGTGGGGCACTGTGGGGTTCTGTATGGACCTGTAGGGTTCCGTAGGGGCCTGCAGTGTTCTGTAAGTGCCCGCAGGTGTCTGTAGGGTTCCGTAGGGGTCTCTAGGGTTCCGTAGGCACCTGCAGTGTTCTGTAGGAGCCCATAGGGTTTTAGTGAGGTTCCGTTGTGTTGCTAAGGGTCTTGTAGAGTGCTGTCGGGTCCTGGAGTATTCTGTAGGGTTCCAGAGGGGCTGGTAGGGTTCCGTCGAAATCTGTAGGGTTCCCTAGGGGCCCATAGAGTCCCGTAGATTTCCGTAGGGACCTGTAGGGTTGTGTAAGTGCTCGCAGGGGTTGGTAAGAGCTTGTAGGGTTCCATAAGTTTCCAGAGGGTTGTGTAGGGTTCCGTAGGGGCCTGTGGTGTTCCCTAGGGGCCTGTAGAGTCTCGTACGGTTCCATAGGGGCCTGTGGTGTTCCCTAGGGGCCTGTAGAGTCTCGTACAGTTCCGTAGGGTCCTGTAGGTTTCCATAAGCGCCCGCAGAGGTCTGAATGGGCCCGTACTGTTCCGTAAGGATCCATAGGGCTCCGTAGAGCTTCGTAGGTTCCCTAGAGGCCTGTGGAGTACCGCAGGAGCCAGTAGTGTTCTGTAGGGGCCCGTAGGGTTCCTTCCATAGGAGCTGGCAGTGTTCCGTAGGGTCCTCTAGGGTTGAGTAAGTGCCCGCAGGAGTCTGTAGGAATCCGTGGGATTCTGTAAGGTTCTGCAGGGTTCCGTAGGGGCCCGTAGAGTTCCGTAGTGGCTGGTAAAGTTCCCTAGGGCCCTGTGGGGTTCTGTATGGACCTGTAGGGTTCCGTAGGGGCCTGCAGGGTTCCGTAAGTGCCCGCAGGTGTCTGTAGGGTTCCGTAGGGGTCTCTAGGGTTCCGTAGGCACCTGCAGTGTTCTGTAGGAGCCCATAGGGTTTTAGTGAGGTTCCGTTGTGTTGCTAAGGGTCTTGTAGAGTGCTGTCGGGTCCTGGAGTATTCTGTAGGGTTCCAGAGGGGCTCGTAGGGTTCCATCGAAATCTATAGGGTTCCCTAGGGGCCCATAGAGTCCCGTAGATTTCCGTAGGGACCTGTAGGGTTGTGTAAGTGCCCGCAGAAGTCTGTAGGAGTCTGTGGGATTCTGTAAGGTTCCGGAGGGTTCTGCAGGGTTCCGTAGGGGCCCGTAGAGTTCCGTAGTGGCTGGTAAAGTTCCCTAGGGCCCTGTACCGTTCCGTAACTGCCTGCAAGGGTCTTTAGGCTTCCGTAGGGGCTGGTAGGGTTCCATAAAGTTCCGTGGGGCACTGTGGGGTTCTGTATGGACCTGTAGGGTTCCGTAGGGGCCTGCAGTGTTCTGTAAGTGCCCGCAGGTGTCTGTAGGGTTCCGTAGGGGTCTCTAGGGTTCCGTAGGCACCTGCAGTGTTCTGTAGGAGCCCATAGGGTTTTAGTGAGGTTCCGTTGTGTTGCTAAGGGTCTTGTAGAGTGCTGTCGGGTCCTGGAGTATTCTGTAGGGTTCCAGAGGGGCTGGTAGGGTTCCGTCGAAATCTGTAGGGTTCCCTAGGGGCCCATAGAGTCCCGTAGATTTCCGTAGGGACCTGTAGGGTTGTGTAAGTGCTCGCAGGGGTTGGTAAGAGCTTGTAGGGTTCCATAAGTTTCCAGAGGGTTGTGTAGGGTTCCGTAGGGGCCTGTGGTGTTCCCTAGGGGCCTGTAGAGTCTCGTACGGTTCCATAGGGGCCTGTGGTGTTCCCTAGGGGCCTGTAGAGTCTCGTACAGTTCCGTAGGGTCCTGTAGGTTTCCATAAGCGCCCGCAGAGGTCTGAATGGGCCCGTACTGTTCCGTAAGGATCCATAGGGCTCCGTAGAGCTTCGTAGGTTCCCTAGAGGCCTGTGGAGTACCGCAGGAGCCAGTAGTGTTCTGTAGGGGCCCGTAGGGTTCCTTCCATAGGAGCTGGCAGTGTTCCGTAGGGTCCTCTAGGGTTGAGTAAGTGCCCGCAGGAGTCTGTAGGAATCCGTGGGATTCTGTAAGGTTCTGCAGGGTTCCGTAGGGGCCCGTAGAGTTCCGTAGTGGCTGGTAAAGTTCCCTAGGGCCCTGTGGGGTTCTGTATGGACCTGTAGGGTTCCGTAGGGGCCTGCAGGGTTCCGTAAGTGCCCGCAGGTGTCTGTAGGGTTCCGTAGGGGTCTCTAGGGTTCCGTAGGCACCTGCAGTGTTCTGTAGGAGCCCATAGGGTTTTAGTGAGGTTCCGTTGTGTTGCTAAGGGTCTTGTAGAGTGCTGTCGGGTCCTGGAGTATTCTGTAGGGTTCCAGAGGGGCTCGTAGGGTTCCATCGAAATCTATAGGGTTCCCTAGGGGCCCATAGAGTCCCGTAGATTTCCGTAGGGACCTGTAGGGTTGTGTAAGTGCCCGCAGAAGTCTGTAGGAGTCTGTGGGATTCTGTAAGGTTCCGGAGGGTTCTGCAGGGTTCCGTAGGGGCCCGTAGAGTTCCGTAGTGGCTGGTAAAGTTCCCTAGGGCCCTGTGGGGTTCTGTATGGACCTGTAGGGTTCCGTAGGGGCCTGCAGGGTTCCGTAAGTGCCCGCAGGTGTCTGTAGGGTTCCGTAGGGGTCTCTAGGGTTCTGTAGGCACCTGCAGTGTTCTGTAGGAGTCCATAGGGTTTTAGTGAGGTTCCGTTGTGTTGCTAAGGGTCTTGTAGAGTGCTGTCGGGTCCTGGAGTATTCTGTAGGGTTCCAGAGGGGCTGGTAGGGTTCCGTCGAAATCTGAAGGGTTCCCTAGGGGCCCGTAGAGTCCCGTAGATTTCCGTAGGGGCCTGTAGGGTTATGAAAGTGCCCGCTGGGGTTGGTAGGAGCTTGTAGGGTGCCATATGTTTCCGGAGGGTTGTGTAGGGTTCCGTAGGGGCCTGTGGTGTTCCCTAGGGGCCTGTAGAGTCTCGTACGGTTCCGTAGGGGCCTGTGGTGTTCCCTAGGGGCCTGTAGAGTCTCGTACAGTTCCGTAGGGTCCTGTAGGTTTCCATAAGCGCCCGCAGAGGTCTGAATGGGCTCGTACTGTTCCGTAAGGATCCATAGGGCTCCGTAGAGCTTCGTAGGTTCCCTAGAGGCCTCTGGAGTACCGCAGGAGCCAGTAGTGTTCTGTAGGCGCCCGTAGGGTTCCTTCCATAGGAGCTGGCAGTGTTCCGTAGGGTCCTCTAGGGTTGAGTAAGTGCCCGCAGGAGTCTGTAGGAATCCGTGGGATTCTGTAAGGTTCTGCAGGGTTCCGTAGGGGCCCGTAGAGTTCCGTAGTGGCTGGTAAAGTTCCCTAGGGCCCTGTACCGTTCCGTAACTGCCTGCAAGGGTCTTTAGGCTTCCGTAGGGGCTGGTAGGGTTCCATAAAGTTCTGTGGGTTCCTGTAGAGTTCTGCAAGTGCCCGCAAGGGCCTGTAGGGGCCCACAGTGTTTCTGCCAGGTTCCGTAGAGTTCCGTAGGGGCCATATTTTTCTGTAGTGGCTGGTAGTATTCTGTAGGGGTCTGTAGGTTTCCGTAGGCACCTACAGTGTTCTGTAGGAGCCCATAGGGTTTTAGTGAGGTTCCGTTGTGTTGCTAAGGGTCTTGTAGAGTGCTGTCGGGTCCTGGAGTATTCTGTAGGGTTCCAGAGGGGCTCGTAGGGTTCCATCGAAATCTATAGGGTTCCCTAGGGGCCCATAGAGTCCCGTAGATTTCCGTAGGGACCTGTAGGGTTGTGTAAGTGCCCGCAGGAGTCTGTAGGAGTCTGTGGGATTCTGTAAGGTTCTGCAGGGTTCTGCAGGGTTCCGTAGGGGCCCGTAGAGTTCCGTAGTGGCTGGTAAAGTTCCCTAGGGCCCTGTGGGGTTCTGTATGGACCTGTAGGGTTCCGTAGGGGCCTGCAGGGTTCCGTAAGTGCCCGCAGGTGTCTGTAGGGTTCCGTAGGGGTCTCTAGGGTTCCGTAGGCACCTGCAGTGTTCTGTAGGAGCCCATAGGGTTTTAGTGAGGTTCCGTTGTGTTGCTAAGGGTCTTGTAGAGTGCTGTCGGGTCCTGGAGTATTCTGTAGGGTTCCAGAGGGCCTCATAGGGTTCCATCGAAATCTATAGGGTTCCCTAGGGGCCCTTGGAGTCCCATAGATTTCCGTAGGGACCTGTAGGGTTGTGTAAGTGCCCGCAGAAGTCTGTAGGAGTCTGTGGGATTCTGTAAGGTTCCGGAGGGTTCTGCAGGGTTCCGTAGGGGCCCGTAGAGTTCCGTAGTGGCTGGTAAAGTTCCCTAGGGCCCTGTACCGTTCCGTAACTGCCTGCAAGGGTCTTTAGGCTTCCGTAGGGGCTGGTAGGGTTCCATAAAGTTCCGTGGGGCACTGTGGGGTTCTGTATGGACCTGTAGGGTTCCGTAGGGGCCTGCAGTGTTCTCTAAGTGCCCGCAGGTGTCTGTAGGGTTCCGTAGGGGTCTGTAGGTTTCCGTAGGCACCTGCAGTGTTCTGTAGGAGCCCATAGGGTTTTAGTGAGGTTCCGTTGTGTTGCTAAGGGTCTTGTAGAGTGCTGTCGGGTCCTGGAGTATTCTGTAGGGTTCCAGAGGGGCTCGTAGGGTTCCATCGAAATCTATAGGGTTCCCTAGGGGCCCATAGAGTCCCGTAGATTTCCGTAGGGACCTGTAGGGTTGTGTAAGTGCCCGCAGGAGTCTGTAGGAGTCTGTGGGATTCTGTAAGGTTCTGCAGGGTTCTGCAGGGTTCCGTAGGGGCCCGTAGAGTTCCGTAGTGGCTGGTAAAGTTCCCTAGGGCCCTGTGGGGTTCTGTATGGACCTGTAGGGTTCCGTAGGGGCCTGCAGGGTTCCGTAAGTGCCCGCAGGTGTCTGTAGGGTTCCGTAGGGGTCTCTAGGGTTCCGTAGGCACCTGCAGTGTTCTGTAGGAGCCCATAGGGTTTTAGTGAGGTTCCGTTGTGTTGCTAAGGGTCTTGTAGAGTGCTGTCGGGTCCTGGAGTATTCTGTAGGGTTCCAGAGGGCCTCATAGGGTTCCATCGAAATCTATAGGGTTCCCTAGGGGCCCTTGGAGTCCCATAGATTTCCGTAGGGACCTGTAGGGTTGTGTAAGTGCCCGCAGAAGTCTGTAGGAGTCTGTGGGATTCTGTAAGGTTCCGGAGGGTTCTGCAGGGTTCCGTAGGGGCCCGTAGAGTTCCGTAGTGGCTGGTAAAGTTCCCTAGGGCCCTGTACCGTTCCGTAACTGCCTGCAAGGGTCTTTAGGCTTCCGTAGGGGCTGGTAGGGTTCCATAAAGTTCCGTGGGGCACTGTGGGGTTCTGTATGGACCTGTAGGGTTCCGTAGGGGCCTGCAGTGTTCTGTAAGTGCCCGCAGGTGTCTGTAGGGTTCCGTAGGGGTCTCTAGGGTTCCGTAGGCACCTGCAGTGTTCTGTAGGAGCCCATAGGGTTTTAGTGAGGTTCCGTTGTGTTGCTAAGGGTCTTGTAGAGTGCTGTCGGGTCCTGGAGTATTCTGTAGGGTTCCAGAGGGGCTGGTAGGGTTCCGTCGAAATCTGTAGGGTTCCCTAGGGGCCCATAGAGTCCCGTAGATTGCCGTAGGGACCTGTAGGGTTGTGTAAGTGCTCGCAGGGGTTGGTAGGAGCTTGTAGGGTTCCATAAGTTTCCAGAGGGTTGTGTAGGGTTCCGTAGGGGCCTGTGGTGTTCCCTAGGGGCCTGTAGAGTCTCGTACGGTTCCGTAGGGGCCTGTGGTGTTCCCTAGGGGCCTGTAGAGTCTCGTACAGTTCCGTAGGGTCCTGTAGGTTTCCATAAGCGCCCGCAGAGGTCTGAATGGGCCCGTACTGTTCCGTAAGGATCCATAGGGCTCCGTAGAGCTTCGTAGGTTCCCTAGAGGCCTGTGGAGTACCGCAGGAGCCAGTAGTGTTCTCTAGGGGCCCGTAGGGTTCCTTCCATAGGAGCTGGCAGTGTTCCGTAGGGTCCTCTAGGGTTGAGTAAGTGCCCGCAGGAGTCTGTAGGAATCCGTGGGATTCTGTAAGGTTCTGCAGGGTTCCGTAGGGGCCCGTAGAGTTCCGTAGTGGCTGGTAAAGTTCCCTAGGGCCCTGTGGGGTTCTGTATGGACCTGTAGGGTTCCGTAGGGGCCTGCAGGGTTCCGTAAGTGCCCGCAGGTGTCTGTAGGGTTCCGTAGGGGTCTCTAGGGTTCCGTAGGCACCTGCAGTGTTCTGTAGGAGCCCATAGGGTTTTAGTGAGGTTCCGTTGTGTTGCTAAGGGTCTTGTAGAGTGCTGTCGGGTCCTGGAGTATTCTGTAGGGTTCCAGAGGGCCTCATAGGGTTCCATCGAAATCTATAGGGTTCCCTAGGGGCCCATAGAGTCCCGTAGATTTCCGTAGGGACCTGTAGGGTTGTGTAAGTGCCCGCAGAAGTCTGTAGGAGTCTGTGGGATTCTGTAAGGTTCCGGAGGGTTCTGCAGGGTTCCGTAGGGGCCCGTAGAGTTCCGTAGTGGCTGGTAAAGTTCCCTAGGGCCCTGTGGGGTTCTGTATGGACCTGTAGGGTTCCGTAGGGGCCTGCAGGGTTCCGTAAGTGCCCGCAGGTGTCTGTAGGGTTCCGTAGGGGTCTCTAGGGTTCTGTAGGCACCTGCAGTGTTCTGTAGGAGCCCATAGGGTTTTAGTGAGGTTCCGTTGTGTTGCTAAGGGTCTTGTAGAGTGCTGTCGGGTCCTGGAGTATTCTGTAGGGTTCCAGAGGGGCTGGTAGGGTTCCGTCGAAATCTGAAGGGTTCCCTAGGGGCCCGTAGAGTCCCGTAGATTTCCGTAGGGGCCTGTAGGGTTATGAAAGTGCCCGCTGGGGTTGGTAGGAGCTTGTAGGGTGCCATATGTTTCCGGAGGGTTGTGTAGGGTTCCGTAGGGGCCTGTGGTGTTCCCTAGGGGCCTGTAGAGTCTCGTACGGTTCCGTAGGGGCCTGTGGTGTTCCCTAGGGGCCTGTAGAGTCTCGTACAGTTCCGTAGGGTCCTGTAGGTTTCCATAAGCGCCCGCAGAGGTCTGAATGGGCTCGTACTGTTCCGTAAGGATCCATAGGGCTCCGTAGAGCTTCGTAGGTTCCCTAGAGGCCTGTGGAGTACCGCAGGAGCCAGTAGTGTTCTGTAGGCGCCCGTAGGGTTCCTTCCATAGGAGCTGGCAGTGTTCCGTAGGGTCCTCTAGGGTTGAGTAAGTGCCCGCAGGAGTCTGTAGGAATCCGTGGGATTCTGTAAGGTTCTGCAGGGTTCCGTAGGGGCCCGTAGAGTTCCGTAGTGGCTGGTAAAGTTCCCTAGGGCCCTGTACCGTTCCGTAACTGCCTGCAAGGGTCTTTAGGCTTCCGTAGGGGCTGGTAGGGTTCCATAAAGTTCTGTGGGTTCCTGTAGAGTTCTGCAAGTGCCCGCAAGGGCCTGTAGGGGCCCACAGTGTTTCTGCCAGGTTCCGTAGAGTTCCGTAGGGGCCATATTTTTCTGTAGTGGCTGGTAGTATTCTGTAGGGGTCTGTAGGTTTCCGTAGGCACCTACAGTGTTCTGTAGGAGCCCATAGGGTTTTAGTGAGGTTCCGTTGTGTTGCTAAGGGTCTTGTAGAGTGCTGTCGGGTCCTGGAGTATTCTGTAGGGTTCCAGAGGGGCTCGTAGGGTTCCATCGAAATCTATAGGGTTCCCTAGGGGCCCATAGAGTCCCGTAGATTTCCGTAGGGACCTGTAGGGTTGTGTAAGTGCCCGCAGGAGTCTGTAGGAGTCTGTGGGATTCTGTAAGGTTCTGCAGGGTTCTGCAGGGTTCCGTAGGGGCCCGTAGAGTTCCGTAGTGGCTGGTAAAGTTCCCTAGGGCCCTGTGGGGTTCTGTATGGACCTGTAGGGTTCCGTAGGGGCCTGCAGGGTTCCGTAAGTGCCCGCAGGTGTCTGTAGGGTTCCGTAGGGGTCTCTAGGGTTCCGTAGGCACCTGCAGTGTTCTGTAGGAGCCCATAGGGTTTTAGTGAGGTTCCGTTGTGTTGCTAAGGGTCTTGTAGAGTGCTGTCGGGTCCTGGAGTATTCTGTAGGGTTCCAGAGGGCCTCATAGGGTTCCATCGAAATCTATAGGGTTCCCTAGGGGCCCTTGGAGTCCCATAGATTGCCGTAGGGACCTGTAGGGTTGTGTAAGTGCCCGCAGAAGTCTGTAGGAGTCTGTGGGATTCTGTAAGGTTCCGGAGGGTTCTGCAGGGTTCCGTAGGGGCCCGTAGAGTTCCGTAGTGGCTGGTAAAGTTCCCTAGGGCCCTGTACCGTTCCGTAACTGCCTGCAAGGGTCTTTAGGCTTCCGTAGGGGCTGGTAGGGTTCCATAAAGTTCCGTGGGGCACTGTGGGGTTCTGTATGGACCTGTAGGGTTCCGTAGGGGCCTGCAGTGTTCTCTAAGTGCCCGCAGGTGTCTGTAGGGTTCCGTAGGGGTCTCTAGGGTTCTGTAGGCACCTGCAGTGTTCTGTAGGAGCCCATAGGGTTTTAGTGAGGTTCCGTTGTGTTGCTAAGGGTCTTGTAGAGTGCTGTCGGGTCCTGGAGTATTCTGTAGGGTTCCAGAGGGGCTGGTAGGGTTCCGTCGAAATCTGTAGGGTTCCCTAGGGGCCCATAGAGTCCCGTAGATTTCCGTAGGGACCTGTAGGGTTGTGTAAGTGCTCGCAGGGGTTGGTAGGAGCTTGTAGGGTTCCATAAGTTTCCAGAGGGTTGTGTAGGGTTCCGTCGGGGCCTGTGGTGTTCCCTAGGGGCCTGTAGAGTCTCGTACGGTTCCGTAGGGGCCTGTGGTGTTCCCTAGGGGCCTGTAGAGTCTCGTACAGTTCCGTAGGGTCCTGTAGGTTTCCATAAGCGCCCGCAGAGGTCTGAATGGGCTCGTACAGTTCCGTAAGGATCCATAGGGCTCCGTAGAGCTTCGTAGGTTCCCTAGAGGCCTGTGGAGTACCGCAGGAGCCAGTAGTGTTCTGTAGGGGCCCGTAGGGTTCCTTCCATAGGAGCTGGCAGTGTTCCGTAGGGTCCTCTAGGGTTGAGTAAGTGCCCGCAGGAGTCTGTAGGAATCCGTGGGATTCTGTAAGGTTCTGCAGGGTTCCGTAGGGGCCCGTAGAGTTCCGTAGTGGCTGGTAAAGTTCCCTAGGGCCCTGTACCGTTCCGTAACTGCCTGCAAGGGTCTTTAGGCTTCCGTAGGGGCTGGTAGGGTTCCATAAAGTTCTGTGGGTTCCTGTAGAGTTCTGCAAGTGCCCGCAAGGGCCTGTAGGGGCCCACAGTGTTTCTGCCAGGTTCCGTAGAGTTCCGTAGGGGCCATATTTTTCTGTAGTGGCTGGTAGTATTCTGTAGGGGTCTGTAGGTTTCCGTAGGCACCTACAGTGTTCTGTAGGAGCCCATAGGGTTTTAGTGAGGTTCCGTTGTGTTGCTAAGGGTCTTGTAGAGTGCTGTCGGGTCCTGGAGTATTCTGTAGGGTTCCAGAGGGGCTCGTAGGGTTCCATCGAAATCTATAGGGTTCCCTAGGGGCCCATAGAGTCCCGTAGATTTCCGTAGGGACCTGTAGGGTTGTGTAAGTGCCCGCAGGAGTCTGTAGGAGTCTGTGGGATTCTGTAAGGTTCTGCAGGGTTCTGCAGGGTTCCGTAGGGGCCCGTAGAGTTCCGTAGTGGTTGGTAAAGTTCCCTAGGGCCCTGTGGGGTTCTGTATGGACCTGTAGGGTTCCGTAGGGGCCTGCAGGGTTCCGTAAGTGCCCGCAGGTGTCTGTAGGGTTCCGTAGGGGTCTCTAGGGTTCCGTAGGCACCTGCAGTGTTCTGTAGGAGCCCATAGGGTTTTAGTGAGGTTCCGTTGTGTTGCTAAGGGTCTTGTAGAGTGCTGTCGGGTCCTGGAGTATTCTGTAGGGTTCCAGAGGGGCTCGTAGGGTTCCATCGAAATCTATAGGGTTCCCTAGGGGCCCATAGAGTCCCGTAGATTTCCGTAGGGACCTGTAGGGTTGTGTAAGTGCCCGCAGAAGTCTGTAGGAGTCTGTGGGATTCTGTAAGGTTCCGGAGGCTTCTGCAGGGTTCCGTAGGGGCCCGTAGAGTTCCGTAGTGGCTGGTAAAGTTCCCTAGGGCCCTGTACCGTTCCGTAACTGCCTGCAAGGGTCTTTAGGCTTCCGTAGGGGCTGGTAGGGTTCCATAAAGTTCCGTGGGGCACTGTGGGGTTCTGTATGGACCTGTAGGGTTCCGTAGGGGCCTGCAGTGTTCTGTAAGTGCCCGCAGGTGTCTGTAGGGTTCCGTAGGGGTCTCTAGGGTTCCGTAGGCACCTGCAGTGTTCTCTAGGAGCCCATAGGGTTTTAGTGAGGTTCCGTTGTGTTGCTAAGGGTCTTGTAGAGTGCTGTCGGGTCCTGGAGTATTCTGTAGGGTTCCAGAGGGGCTGGTAGGGTTCCGTCGAAATCTGTAGGGTTCCCTAGGGGCCCATAGAGTCCCGTAGATTTCCGTAGGGACCTGTAGGGTTGTGTAAGTGCTCGCAGGGGTTGGTAGGAGCTTGTAGGGTTCCATAAGTTTCCAGAGGGTTGTGTAGGGTTCCGTAGGGGCCTGTGGTGTTCCCTAGGGGCCTGTAGAGTCTCGTACGGTTCCATAGGGGCCTGTGGTGTTCCCTAGGGGCCTGTAGAGTCTCGTACAGTTCCGTAGGGTCCTGTAGGTTTCCATAAGCGCCCGCAGAGGTCTGAAGGGGCCCGTACTGTTCCGTAAGGATCCATAGGGCTCCGTAGAGCTTCGTAGGTTCCCTAGAGGCCTGTGGAGTACCGCAGGAGCCAGTAGTGTTCTGTAGGGGCCCGTAGGGTTCCTTCCATAGGAGCTGGCAGTGTTCCGTAGGGTCCTCTAGGGTTGAGTAAGTGCCCGCAGGAGTCTGTAGGAATCCGTGGGATTCTGTAAGGTTCTGCAGGGTTCCGTAGGGGCCCGTAGAGTTCCGTAGTGGCTGGTAAAGTTCCCTAGGGCCCTGTGGGGTTCTGTATGGACCTGTAGGGTTCCGTAGGGGCCTGCAGGGTTCCGTAAGTGCCCGCAGGTGTCTGTAGGGTTCCGTAGGGGTCTCTAGGGTTCCGTAGGCACCTGCAGTGTTCTGTAGGAGCCCATAGGGTTTTAGTGAGGTTCCGTTGTGTTGCTAAGGGTCTTGTAGAGTGCTGTCGGGTCCTGGAGTATTCTGTAGGGTTCCAGAGGGGCTCGTAGGGTTCCATCGAAATCTATAGGGTTCCCTAGGGGCCCTTGGAGTCCCATAGATTGCCGTAGGGACCTGTAGGGTTGTGTAAGTGCCCGCAGAAGTCTGTAGGAGTCTGTGGGATTCTGTAAGGTTCCGGAGGGTTCTGCAGGGTTCCGTAGGGGCCCGTAGAGTTCCGTAGTGGCTGGTAAAGTTCCCTAGGGCCCTGTACCGTTCCGTAACTGCCTGCAAGGGTCTTTAGGCTTCCGTAGGGGCTGGTAGGGTTCCATAAAGTTCCGTGGGGCACTGTGGGGTTCTGTATGGACCTGTAGGGTTCCGTAGGGGCCTGCAGTGTTCTCTAAGTGCCCGCAGGTGTCTGTAGGGTTCCGTAGGGGTCTCTAGGGTTCTGTAGGCACCTGCAGTGTTCTGTAGGAGCCCATAGGGTTTTAGTGAGGTTCCGTTGTGTTGCTAAGGGTCTTGTAGAGTGCTGTCGGGTCCTGGAGTATTCTGTAGGGTTCCAGAGGGGCTGGTAGGGTTCCGTCGAAATCTGTAGGGTTCCCTAGGGGCCCATAGAGTCCCGTAGATTTCCGTAGGGACCTGTAGGGTTGTGTAAGTGCTCGCAGGGGTTGGTAGGAGCTTGTAGGGTTCCATAAGTTTCCAGAGGGTTGTGTAGGGTTCCGTCGGGGCCTGTGGTGTTCCCTAGGGGCCTGTAGAGTCTCGTACGGTTCCGTAGGGGCCTGTGGTGTTCCCTAGGGGCCTGTAGAGTCTCGTACAGTTCCGTAGGGTCCTGTAGGTTTCCATAAGCGCCCGCAGAGGTCTGAATGGGCTCGTACAGTTCCGTAAGGATCCATAGGGCTCCGTAGAGCTTCGTAGGTTCCCTAGAGGCCTGTGGAGTACCGCAGGAGCCAGTAGTGTTCTGTAGGGGCCCGTAGGGTTCCTTCCATAGGAGCTGGCAGTGTTCCGTAGGGTCCTCTAGGGTTGAGTAAGTGCCCGCAGGAGTCTGTAGGAATCCGTGGGATTCTGTAAGGTTCTGCAGGGTTCCGTAGGGGCCCGTAGAGTTCCGTAGTGGCTGGTAAAGTTCCCTAGGGCCCTGTACCGTTCCGTAACTGCCTGCAAGGGTCTTTAGGCTTCCGTAGGGGCTGGTAGGGTTCCATAAAGTTCTGTGGGTTCCTGTAGAGTTCTGCAAGTGCCCGCAAGGGCCTGTAGGGGCCCACAGTGTTTCTGCCAGGTTCCGTAGAGTTCCGTAGGGGCCATATTTTTCTGTAGTGGCTGGTAGTATTCTGTAGGGGTCTGTAGGGTTCCGTAGGCACCTACAGTGTTCTGTAGGAGCCCATAGGGTTTTAGTGAGGTTCCGTTGTGTTGCTAAGGGTCTTGTAGAGTGCTGTCGGGTCCTGGAGTATTCTGTAGGGTTCCAGAGGGGCTCGTAGGGTTCCATCGAAATCTATAGGGTTCCCTAGGGGCCCATAGAGTCCCGTAGATTTCCGTAGGGACCTGTAGGGTTGTGTAAGTGCCCGCAGGAGTCTGTAGGAGTCTGTGGGATTCTGTAAGGTTCTGCAGGGTTCTGCAGGGTTCCGTAGGGGCCCGTAGAGTTCCGTAGTGGCTGGTAAAGTTCCCTAGGGCCCTGTGGGGTTCTGTATGGACCTGTAGGGTTCCGTAGGGGCCTGCAGGGTTCCGTAAGTGCCCGCAGGTGTCTGTAGGGTTCCGTAGGGGTCTCTAGGGTTCCGTAGGCACCTGCAGTGTTCTGTAGGAGCCCATAGGGTTTTAGTGAGGTTCCGTTGTGTTGCTAAGGGTCTTGTAGAGTGCTGTCGGGTCCTGGAGTATTCTGTAGGGTTCCAGAGGGCCTCATAGGGTTCCATCGAAATCTATAGGGTTCCCTAGGGGCCCATAGAGTCCCGTAGATTTCCGTAGGGACCTGTAGGGTTGTGTAAGTGCCCGCAGAAGTCTGTAGGAGTCTGTGGGATTCTGTAAGGTTCCGGAGGGTTCTGCAGGGTTCCGTAGGGGCCCGTAGAGTTCCGTAGTGGCTGGTAAAGTTCCCTAGGGCCCTGTACCGTTCCGTAACTGCCTGCAAGGGTCTTTAGGCTTCCGTAGGGGCTGGTAGGGTTCCATAAAGTTCCGTGGGGCACTGTGGGGTTCTGTATGGACCTGTAGGGTTCCGTAGGGGCCTGCAGTGTTCTGTAAGTGCCCGCAGGTGTCTGTAGGGTTCCGTAGGGGTCTGTAGGTTTCCGTAGGCACCTGCAGTGTTCTGTAGGAGCCCATAGGGTTTTAGTGAGGTTCCGTTGTGTTGCTAAGGGTCTTGTAGAGTGCTGTCGGGTCCTGGAGTATTCTGTAGGGTTCCAGAGGGGCTGGTAGGGTTCCGTCGAAATCTGTAGGGTTCCCTAGGGGCCCATAGAGTCCCGTAGATTTCCGTAGGGACCTGTAGGGTTGTGTAAGTGCTCGCAGGGGTTGGTAGGAGCTTGTAGGGTTCCATAAGTTTCCAGAGGGTTGTGTAGGGTTCCGTAGGGGCCTGTGGTGTTCCCTAGGGGCCTGTAGAGTCTCGTACGGTTCCATAGGGGCCTGTGGTGTTCCCTAGGGGCCTGTAGAGTCTCGTACAGTTCCGTAGGGTCCTGTAGGTTTCCATAAGCGCCCGCAGAGGTCTGAAGGGGCCCGTACTGTTCCGTAAGGATCCATAGGGCTCCGTAGAGCTTCGTAGGTTCCCTAGAGGCCTGTGGAGTACCGCAGGAGCCAGTAGTGTTCTGTAGGGGCCCGTAGGGTTCCTTCCATAGGAGCTGGCAGTGTTCCGTAGGGTCCTCTAGGGTTGAGTAAGTGCCCGCAGGAGTCTGTAGGAATCCGTGGGATTCTGTAAGGTTCTGCAGGGTTCCGTAGGGGCCCGTAGAGTTCCGTAGTGGCTGGTAAAGTTCCCTAGGGCCCTGTGGGGTTCTGTATGGACCTGTAGGGTTCCGTAGGGGCCTGCAGGGTTCCGTAAGTGCCCGCAGGTGTCTGTAGGGTTCCGTAGGGGTCTCTAGGGTTCCGTAGGCACCTGCAGTGTTCTGTAGGAGCCCATAGGGTTTTAGTGAGGTTCCGTTGTGTTGCTAAGGGTCTTGTAGAGTGCTGTCGGGTCCTGGAGTATTCTGTAGGGTTCCAGAGGGGCTCGTAGGGTTCCATCGAAATCTATAGGGTTCCCTAGGGGCCCATAGAGTCCCGTAGATTTCCGTAGGGACCTGTAGGGTTGTGTAAGTGCCCGCAGAAGTCTGTAGGAGTCTGTGGGATTCTGTAAGGTTCCGGAGGGTTCTGCAGGGTTCCGTAGGGGCCCGTAGAGTTCCGTAGTGGCTGGTAAAGTTCCCTAGGGCCCTGTGGGGTTCTGTATGGACCTGTAGGGTTCCGTAGGGGCCTGCAGGGTTCCGTAAGTGCCCGCAGGTGTCTGTAGGGTTCCGTAGGGGTCTCTAGGGTTCTGTAGGCACCTGCAGTGTTCTGTAGGAGCCCATAGGGTTTTAGTGAGGTTCCGTTGTGTTGCTAAGGGTCTTGTAGAGTGCTGTCGGGTCCTGGAGTATTCTGTAGGGTTCCAGAGGGGCTGGTAGGGTTCCGTCGAAATCTGAAGGGTTCCCTAGGGGCCCGTAGAGTCCCGTAGATTTCCGTAGGGGCCTGTAGGGTTATGAAAGTGCCCGCTGGGGTTGGTAGGAGCTTGTAGGGTGCCATATGTTTCCGGAGGGTTGTGTAGGGTTCCGTAGGGGCCTGTGGTGTTCCCTAGGGGCCTGTAGAGTCTCGTACAGTTCCGTAGGGTCCTGTAGGTTTCCATAAGCGCCCGCAGAGGTCTGAATGGGCTCGTACTGTTCCGTAAGGATCCATAGGGCTCCGTAGAGCTTCGTAGGTTCCCTAGAGGCCTCTGGAGTACCGCAGGAGCCAGTAGTGTTCTGTAGGGGCCCGTAGGGTTCCTTCCATAGGAGCTGGCAGTGTTCCGTAGGGTCCTCTAGGGTTGAGTAAGTGCCCGCAGGAGTCTGTAGGAATCCGTGGGATTCTGTAAGGTTCTGCAGGGTTCCGTAGGGGCCCGTAGAGTTCCGTAGTGGCTGGTAAAGTTCCCTAGAGCCCTGTACCGTTCCGTAACTGCCTGCAAGGGTCTTTAGGCTTCCGTAGGGGCTGGTAGGGTTCCATAAAGTTCTGTGGGTTCCTGTAGAGTTCTGCAAGTGCCCGCAAGGGCCTGTAGGGGCCCACAGTGTTTCTGCCAGGTTCCGTAGAGTTCCGTAGGGGCCATATTTTTCTGTAGTGGCTGGTAGTATTCTGTAGGGGTCTGTAGGGTTCCGTAGGCACCTGCAGTGTTCTGTAGGAGCCCATAGGGTTTTAGTGAGGTTCCGTTGTGTTGCTAAGGGTCTTGTAGAGTGCTGTCGGGTCCTGGAGTATTCTGTAGGGTTCCAGAGGGGCTCGTAGGGTTCCATCGAAATCTATAGGGTTCCCTAGGGGCCCATAGAGTCCCGTAGATTTCCGTAGGGACCTGTAGGGTTGTGTAAGTGCCCGCAGGAGTCTGTAGGAGTCTGTGGGATTCTGTAAGGTTCTGCAGGGTTCTGCAGGGTTCCGTAGGGGCCCGTAGAGTTCCGTAGTGGTTGGTAAAGTTCCCTAGGGCCCTGTGGGGTTCTGTATGGACCTGTAGGGTTCCGTAGGGGCCTGCAGGGTTCCGTAAGTGCCCGCAGGTGTCTGTAGGGTTCCGTAGGGGTCTCTAGGGTTCCGTAGGCACCTGCAGTGTTCTGTAGGAGCCCATAGGGTTTTAGTGAGGTTCCGTTGTGTTGCTAAGGGTCTTGTAGAGTGCTGTCGGGTCCTGGAGTATTCTGTAGGGTTCCAGAGGGCCTCATAGGGTTCCATCGAAATCTATAGGGTTCCCTAGGGGCCCTTGGAGTCCCATAGATTGCCGTAGGGACCTGTAGGGTTGTGTAAGTGCCCGCAGAAGTCTGTAGGAGTCTGTGGGATTCTGTAAGGTTCCGGAGGGTTCTGCAGGGTTCCGTAGGGGCCCGTAGAGTTCCGTAGTGGCTGGTAAAGTTCCCTAGGGCCCTGTACCGTTCCGTAACTGCCTGCAAGGGTCTTTAGGCTTCCGTAGGGGCTGGTAGGGTTCCATAAAGTTCCGTGGGGCACTGTGGGGTTCTGTATGGACCTGTAGGGTTCCGTAGGGGCCTGCAGTGTTCTCTAAGTGCCCGCAGGTGTCTGTAGGGTTCCGTAGGGGTCTGTAGGTTTCCGTAGGCACCTGCAGTGTTCTGTAGGAGCCCATAGGGTTTTAGTGAGGTTCCGTTGTGTTGCTAAGGGTCTTGTAGAGTGCTGTCGGGTCCTGGAGTATTCTGTAGGGTTCCAGAGGGGCTGGTAGGGTTCCGTCGAAATCTGTAGGGTTCCCTAGGGGCCCATAGAGTCCCGTAGATTTCCGTAGGGACCTGTAGGGTTGTGTAAGTGCTCGCAGGGGTTGGTAGGAGCTTGTAGGGTTCCATAAGTTTCCAGAGGGTTGTGTAGGGTTCCGTAGGGGCCTGTGGTGTTCCCTAGGGGCCTGTAGAGTCTCGTACGGTTCCATAGGGGCCTGTGGTGTTCCCTAGGGGCCTGTAGAGTCTCGTACAGTTCCGTAGGGTCCTGTAGGTTTCCATAAGCGCCCGCAGAGGTCTGAAGGGGCCCGTACTGTTCCGTAAGGATCCATAGGGCTCCGTAGAGCTTCGTAGGTTCCCTAGAGGCCTGTGGAGTACCGCAGGAGCCAGTAGTGTTCTGTAGGGGCCCGTAGGGTTCCTTCCATAGGAGCTGGCAGTGTTCCGTAGGGTCCTCTAGGGTTGAGTAAGTGCCCGCAGGAGTCTGTAGGAATCCGTGGGATTCTGTAAGGTTCTGCAGGGTTCCGTAGGGGCCCGTAGAGTTCCGTAGTGGCTGGTAAAGTTCCCTAGGGCCCTGTGGGGTTCTGTATGGACCTGTAGGGTTCCGTAGGGGCCTGCAGGGTTCCGTAAGTGCCCGCAGGTGTCTGTAGGGTTCCGTAGGGGTCTCTAGGGTTCCGTAGGCACCTGCAGTGTTCTGTAGGAGCCCATAGGGTTTTAGTGAGGTTCCGTTGTGTTGCTAAGGGTCTTGTAGAGTGCTGTCGGGTCCTGGAGTATTCTGTAGGGTTCCAGAGGGGCTCGTAGGGTTCCATCGAAATCTATAGGGTTCCCTAGGGGCCCATAGAGTCCCGTAGATTTCCGTAGGGACCTGTAGGGTTGTGTAAGTGCCCGCAGAAGTCTGTAGGAGTCTGTGGGATTCTGTAAGGTTCCGGAGGGTTCTGCAGGGTTCCGTAGGGGCCCGTAGAGTTCCGTAGTGGCTGGTAAAGTTCCCTAGGGCCCTGTGGGGTTCTGTATGGACCTGTAGGGTTCCGTAGGGGCCTGCAGGGTTCCGTAAGTGCCCGCAGGTGTCTGTAGGGTTCCGTAGGGGTCTCTAGGGTTCTGTAGGCACCTGCAGTGTTCTGTAGGAGCCCATAGGGTTTTAGTGAGGTTCCGTTGTGTTGCTAAGGGTCTTGTAGAGTGCTGTCGGGTCCTGGAGTATTCTGTAGGGTTCCAGAGGGGCTGGTAGGGTTCCGTCGAAATCTGAAGGGTTCCCTAGGGGCCCGTAGAGTCCCGTAGATTTCCGTAGGGGCCTGTAGGGTTATGAAAGTGCCCGCTGGGGTTGGTAGGAGCTTGTAGGGTGCCATATGTTTCCGGAGGGTTGTGTAGGGTTCCGTAGGGGCCTGTGGTGTTCCCTAGGGGCCTGTAGAGTCTCGTACAGTTCCGTAGGGTCCTGTAGGTTTCCATAAGCGCCCGCAGAGGTCTGAATGGGCTCGTACTGTTCCGTAAGGATCCATAGGGCTCCGTAGAGCTTCGTAGGTTCCCTAGAGGCCTCTGGAGTACCGCAGGAGCCAGTAGTGTTCTGTAGGGGCCCGTAGGGTTCCTTCCATAGGAGCTGGCAGTGTTCCGTAGGGTCCTCTAGGGTTGAGTAAGTGCCCGCAGGAGTCTGTAGGAATCCGTGGGATTCTGTAAGGTTCTGCAGGGTTCCGTAGGGGCCCGTAGAGTTCCGTAGTGGCTGGTAAAGTTCCCTAGAGCCCTGTACCGTTCCGTAACTGCCTGCAAGGGTCTTTAGGCTTCCGTAGGGGCTGGTAGGGTTCCATAAAGTTCTGTGGGTTCCTGTAGAGTTCTGCAAGTGCCCGCAAGGGCCTGTAGGGGCCCACAGTGTTTCTGCCAGGTTCCGTAGAGTTCCGTAGGGGCCATATTTTTCTGTAGTGGCTGGTAGTATTCTGTAGGGGTCTGTAGGGTTCCGTAGGCACCTACAGTGTTCTGTAGGAGCCCATAGGGTTTTAGTGAGGTTCCGTTGTGTTGCTAAGGGTCTTGTAGAGTGCTGTCGGGTCCTGGAGTATTCTGTAGGGTTCCAGAGGGGCTCGTAGGGTTCCATCGAAATCTATAGGGTTCCCTAGGGGCCCATAGAGTCCCGTAGATTTCCGTAGGGACCTGTAGGGTTGTGTAAGTGCCCGCAGGAGTCTGTAGGAGTCTGTGGGATTCTGTAAGGTTCTGCAGGGTTCTGCAGGGTTCCGTAGGGGCCCGTAGAGTTCCGTAGTGGCTGGTAAAGTTCCCTAGGGCCCTGTGGGGTTCTGTATGGACCTGTAGGGTTCCGTAGGGGCCTGCAGGGTTCCGTAAGTGCCCGCAGGTGTCTGTAGGGTTCCGTAGGGGTCTCTAGGGTTCCGTAGGCACCTGCAGTGTTCTGTAGGAGCCCATAGGGTTTTAGTGAGGTTCCGTTGTGTTGCTAAGGGTCTTGTAGAGTGCTGTCGGGTCCTGGAGTATTCTGTAGGGTTCCAGAGGGGCTCGTAGGGTTCCATCGAAATCTATAGGGTTCCCTAGGGGCCCATAGAGTCCCGTAGATTTCCGTAGGGACCTGTAGGGTTGTGTAAGTGCCCGCAGAAGTCTGTAGGAGTCTGTGGGATTCTGTAAGGTTCCGGAGGGTTCTGCAGGGTTCCGTAGGGGCCCGTAGAGTTCCGTAGTGGCTGGTAAAGTTCCCTAGGGCCCTGTGGGGTTCTGTATGGACCTGTAGGGTTCCGTAGGGGCCTGCAGGGTTCCGTAAGTGCCCGCAGGTGTCTGTAGGGTTCCGTAGGGGTCTCTAGGGTTCTGTAGGCACCTGCAGTGTTCTGTAGGAGCCCATAGGGTTTTAGTGAGGTTCCGTTGTGTTGCTAAGGGTCTTGTAGAGTGCTGTCGGGTCCTGGAGTATTCTGTAGGGTTCCAGAGGGGCTGGTAGGGTTCCGTCGAAATCTGAAGGGTTCCCTAGGGGCCCGTAGAGTCCCGTAGATTTCCGTAGGGGCCTGTAGGGTTATGAAAGTGCCCGCTGGGGTTGGTAGGAGCTTGTAGGGTGCCATATGTTTCCGGAGGGTTGTGTAGGGTTCCGTAGGGGCCTGTGGTGTTCCCTAGGGGCCTGTAGAGTCTCGTACAGTTCCGTAGGGTCCTGTAGGTTTCCATAAGCGCCCGCAGAGGTCTGAATGGGCTCGTACTGTTCCGTAAGGATCCATAGGGCTCCGTAGAGCTTCGTAGGTTCCCTAGAGGCCTCTGGAGTACCGCAGGAGCCAGTAGTGTTCTGTAGGGGCCCGTAGGGTTCCTTCCATAGGAGCTGGCAGTGTTCCGTAGGGTCCTCTAGGGTTGAGTAAGTGCCCGCAGGAGTCTGTAGGAATCCGTGGGATTCTGTAAGGTTCTGCAGGGTTCCGTAGGGGCCCGTAGAGTTCCGTAGTGGCTGGTAAAGTTCCCTAGAGCCCTGTACCGTTCCGTAACTGCCTGCAAGGGTCTTTAGGCTTCCGTAGGGGCTGGTAGGGTTCCATAAAGTTCTGTGGGTTCCTGTAGAGTTCTGCAAGTGCCCGCAAGGGCCTGTAGGGGCCCACAGTGTTTCTGCCAGGTTCCGTAGAGTTCCGTAGGGGCCATATTTTTCTGTAGTGGCTGGTAGTATTCTGTAGGGGTCTGTAGGGTTCCGTAGGCACCTGCAGTGTTCTGTAGGAGCCCATAGGGTTTTAGTGAGGTTCCGTTGTGTTGCTAAGGGTCTTGTAGAGTGCTGTCGGGTCCTGGAGTATTCTGTAGGGTTCCAGAGGGGCTCGTAGGGTTCCATCGAAATCTATAGGGTTCCCTAGGGGCCCATAGAGTCCCGTAGATTTCCGTAGGGACCTGTAGGGTTGTGTAAGTGCCCGCAGGAGTCTGTAGGAGTCTGTGGGATTCTGTAAGGTTCTGCAGGGTTCTGCAGGGTTCCGTAGGGGCCCGTAGAGTTCCGTAGTGGTTGGTAAAGTTCCCTAGGGCCCTGTGGGGTTCTGTATGGACCTGTAGGGTTCCGTAGGGGCCTGCAGGGTTCCGTAAGTGCCCGCAGGTGTCTGTAGGGTTCCGTAGGGGTCTCTAGGGTTCCGTAGGCACCTGCAGTGTTCTGTAGGAGCCCATAGGGTTTTAGTGAGGTTCCGTTGTGTTGCTAAGGGTCTTGTAGAGTGCTGTCGGGTCCTGGAGTATTCTGTAGGGTTCCAGAGGGCCTCATAGGGTTCCATCGAAATCTATAGGGTTCCCTAGGGGCCCTTGGAGTCCCATAGATTGCCGTAGGGACCTGTAGGGTTGTGTAAGTGCCTGCAGAAGTCTGTAGGAGTCTGTGGGATTCTGTAAGGTTCCGGAGGGTTCTGCAGGGTTCCGTAGGGGCCCGTAGAGTTCCGTAGTGGCTGGTAAAGTTCCCTAGGGCCCTGTACCGTTCCGTAACTGCCTGCAAGGGTCTTTAGGCTTCCGTAGGGGCTGGTAGGGTTCCATAAAGTTCCGTGGGGCACTGTGGGGTTCTGTATGGACCTGTAGGGTTCCGTAGGGGCCTGCAGTGTTCTCTAAGTGCCCGCAGGTGTCTGTAGGGTTCCGTAGGGGTCTGTAGGTTTCCGTAGGCACCTGCAGTGTTCTGTAGGAGCCCATAGGGTTTTAGTGAGGTTCCGTTGTGTTGCTAAGGGTCTTGTAGAGTGCTGTCGGGTCCTGGAGTATTCTGTAGGGTTCCAGAGGGGCTCGTAGGGTTCCGTCGAAATCTGTAGGGTTCCCTAGGGGCCCATAGAGTCCCGTAGATTTCCGTAGGGACCTGTAGGGTTGTGTAAGTGCTCGCAGGGGTTGGTAGGAGCTTGTAGGGTTCCATAAGTTTCCAGAGGGTTGTGTAGGGTTCCGTAGGGGCCTGTGGTGTTCCCTAGGGGCCTGTAGAGTCTCGTACGGTTCCATAGGGGCCTGTGGTGTTCCCTAGGGGCCTGTAGAGTCTCGTACAGTTCCGTAGGGTCCTGTAGGTTTCCATAAGCGCCCGCAGAGGTCTGAAGGGGCCCGTACTGTTCCGTAAGGATCCATAGGGCTCCGTAGAGCTTCGTAGGTTCCCTAGAGGCCTGTGGAGTACCGCAGGAGCCAGTAGTGTTCTGTAGGGGCCCGTAGGGTTCCTTCCATAGGAGCTGGCAGTGTTCCGTAGGGTCCTCTAGGGTTGAGTAAGTGCCCGCAGGAGTCTGTAGGAATCCGTGGGATTCTGTAAGGTTCTGCAGGGTTCCGTAGGGGCCCGTAGAGTTCCGTAGTGGCTGGTAAAGTTCCCTAGGGCCCTGTGGGGTTCTGTATGGACCTGTAGGGTTCCGTAGGGGCCTGCAGGGTTCCGTAAGTGCCCGCAGGTGTCTGTAGGGTTCCGTAGGGGTCTCTAGGGTTCCGTAGGCACCTGCAGTGTTCTGTAGGAGCCCATAGGGTTTTAGTGAGGTTCCGTTGTGTTGCTAAGGGTCTTGTAGAGTGCTGTCGGGTCCTGGAGTATTCTGTAGGGTTCCAGAGGGGCTCGTAGGGTTCCATCGAAATCTATAGGGTTCCCTAGGGGCCCATAGAGTCCCGTAGATTTCCGTAGGGACCTGTAGGGTTGTGTAAGTGCCCGCAGAAGTCTGTAGGAGTCTGTGGGATTCTGTAAGGTTCCGGAGGGTTCTGCAGGGTTCCGTAGGGGCCCGTAGAGTTCCGTAGTGGCTGGTAAAGTTCCCTAGGGCCCTGTGGGGTTCTGTATGGACCTGTAGGGTTCCGTAGGGGCCTGCAGGGTTCCATAAGTGCCCGCAGGTGTCTGTAGGGTTCCGTAGGGGTCTCTAGGGTTCTGTAGGCACCTGCAGTGTTCTGTAGGAGCCCATAGGGTTTTAGTGAGGTTCCGTTGTGTTGCTAAGGGTCTTGTAGAGTGCTGTCGGGTCCTGGAGTATTCTGTAGGGTTCCAGAGGGGCTGGTAGGGTTCCGTCGAAATCTGAAGGGTTCCCTAGGGGCCCGTAGAGTCCCGTAGATTTCCGTAGGGGCCTGTAGGGTTATGAAAGTGCCCGCTGGGGTTGGTAGGAGCTTGTAGGGTGCCATATGTTTCCGGAGGGTTGTGTAGGGTTCCGTAGGGGCCTGTGGTGTTCCCTAGGGGCCTGTAGAGTCTCGTACAGTTCCGTAGGGTCCTGTAGGTTTCCATAAGCGCCCGCAGAGGTCTGAATGGGCTCGTACTGTTCCGTAAGGATCCATAGGGCTCCGTAGAGCTTCGTAGGTTCCCTAGAGGCCTCTGGAGTACCGCAGGAGCCAGTAGTGTTCTGTAGGGGCCCGTAGGGTTCCTTCCATAGGAGCTGGCAGTGTTCCGTAGGGTCCTCTAGGGTTGAGTAAGTGCCCGCAGGAGTCTGTAGGAATCCGTGGGATTCTGTAAGGTTCTGCAGGGTTCCGTAGGGGCCCGTAGAGTTCCGTAGTGGCTGGTAAAGTTCCCTAGAGCCCTGTACCGTTCCGTAACTGCCTGCAAGGGTCTTTAGGCTTCCGTAGGGGCTGGTAGGGTTCCATAAAGTTCTGTGGGTTCCTGTAGAGTTCTGCAAGTGCCCGCAAGGGCCTGTAGGGGCCCACAGTGTTTCTGCCAGGTTCCGTAGAGTTCCGTAGGGGCCATATTTTTCTGTAGTGGCTGGTAGTATTCTGTAGGGGTCTGTAGGGTTCCGTAGGCACCTACAGTGTTCTGTAGGAGCCCATAGGGTTTTAGTGAGGTTCCGTTGTGTTGCTAAGGGTCTTGTAGAGTGCTGTCGGGTCCTGGAGTATTCTGTAGGGTTCCAGAGGGGCTCGTAGGGTTCCATCGAAATCTATAGGGTTCCCTAGGGGCCCATAGAGTCCCGTAGATTTCCGTAGGGACCTGTAGGGTTGTGTAAGTGCCCGCAGGAGTCTGTAGGAGTCTGTGGGATTCTGTAAGGTTCTGCAGGGTTCTGCAGGGTTCCGTAGGGGCCCGTAGAGTTCCGTAGTGGTTGGTAAAGTTCCCTAGGGCCCTGTGGGGTTCTGTATGGACCTGTAGGGTTCCGTAGGGGCCTGCAGGGTTCCGTAAGTGCCCGCAGGTGTCTGTAGGGTTCCGTAGGGGTCTCTAGGGTTCCGTAGGCACCTGCAGTGTTCTGTAGGAGCCCATAGGGTTTTAGTGAGGTTCCGTTGTGTTGCTAAGGGTCTTGTAGAGTGCTGTCGGGTCCTGGAGTATTCTGTAGGGTTCCAGAGGGCCTCATAGGGTTCCATCGAAATCTATAGGGTTCCCTAGGGGCCCTTGGAGTCCCATAGATTGCCGTAGGGACCTGTAGGGTTGTGTAAGTGCCCGCAGAAGTCTGTAGGAGTCTGTGGGATTCTGTAAGGTTCCGGAGGGTTCTGCAGGGTTCCGTAGGGGCCCGTAGAGTTCCGTAGTGGCTGGTAAAGTTCCCTAGGGCCCTGTACCGTTCCGTAACTGCCTGCAAGGGTCTTTAGGCTTCCGTAGGGGCTGGTAGGGTTCCATAAAGTTCCGTGGGGCACTGTGGGGTTCTGTATGGACCTGTAGGGTTCCGTAGGGGCCTGCAGTGTTCTCTAAGTGCCCGCAGGTGTCTGTAGGGTTCCGTAGGGGTCTGTAGGTTTCCGTAGGCACCTGCAGTGTTCTGTAGGAGCCCATAGGGTTTTAGTGAGGTTCCGTTGTGTTGCTAAGGGTCTTGTAGAGTGCTGTCGGGTCCTGGAGTATTCTGTAGGGTTCCAGAGGGGCTCGTAGGGTTCCGTCGAAATCTGTAGGGTTCCCTAGGGGCCCATAGAGTCCCGTAGATTTCCGTAGGGACCTGTAGGGTTGTGTAAGTGCTCGCAGGGGTTGGTAGGAGCTTGTAGGGTTCCATAAGTTTCCAGAGGGTTGTGTAGGGTTCCGTAGGGGCCTGTGGTGTTCCCTAGGGGCCTGTAGAGTCTCGTACGGTTCCGTAGGGGCCTGTGGTGTTCCCTAGGGGCCTGTAGAGTCTCGTACAGTTCCGTAGGGTCCTGTAGGTTTCCATAAGCGCCCGCAGAGGTCTGAATGGGCCCGTACTGTTCCGTAAGGATCCATAGGGCTCCGTAGAGCTTCGTAGGTTCCCTAGAGGCCTGTGGAGTACCGCAGGAGCCAGTAGTGTTCTGTAGGGGCCCGTAGGGTTCCTCCCATAGGAGCTGGCAGTGTTCCGTAGGGTCCTCTAGGGTTGAGTAAGTGCCCGCAGGAGTCTGTAGGAATCCGTGGGATTCTGTAAGGTTCTGCAGGGTTCCGTAGGGGCCCGTAGAGTTCCGTAGTGGCTGGTAAAGTTCCCTAGGGCCCTGTGGGGTTCTGTATGGACCTGTAGGGTTCCGTAGGGGCCTGCAGGGTTCCGTAAGTGCCCGCAGGTGTCTGTAGGGTTCCGTAGGGGTCTCTAGGGTTCCGTAGGCACCTGCAGTGTTCTGTAGGAGCCCATAGGGTTTTAGTGAGGTTCCGTTGTGTTGCTAAGGGTCTTGTAGAGTGCTGTCGGGTCCTGGAGTATTCTGTAGGGTTCCAGAGGGGCTCGTAGGGTTCCATCGAAATCTATAGGGTTCCCTAGGGCCCCATAGAGTCCCGTAGATTTCCGTAGGGACCTGTAGGGTTGTGTAAGTGCCCGCAGAAGTCTGTAGGAGTCTGTGGGATTCTGTAAGGTTCCGGAGGGTTCTGCAGGGTTCCGTAGGGGCCCGTAGAGTTCCGTAGTGGCTGGTAAAGTTCCATAGGGCCCTGTGGGGTTCTGTATGGACCTGTAGGGTTCCGTAGGGGCCTGCAGGGTTCCGTAAGTGCCCGCAGGTGTCTGTAGGGTTCCGTAGGGGTCTCTAGGGTTCTGTAGGCACCTGCAGTGTTCTGTAGGAGCCCATAGGGTTTTAGTGAGGTTCCGTTGTGTTGCTAAGGGTCTTGTAGAGTGCTGTCGGGTCCTGGAGTATTCTGTAGGGTTCCAGAGGGGCTGGTAGGGTTCCGTCGAAATCTGAAGGGTTCCCTAGGGGCCCGTAGAGTCCCGTAGATTTCCGTAGGGGCCTGTAGGGTTATGAAAGTGCCCGCTGGGGTTGGTAGGAGCTTGTAGGGTGCCATATGTTTCTGGAGGGTTGTGTAGGGTTCCGTAGGGGCCTGTGGTGTTCCCTAGGGGCCTGTAGAGTCTCGTACAGTTCCGTAGGGTCCTGTAGGTTTCCATAAGCGCCCGCAGAGGTCTCAATGGGCTCGTACTGTTCCGTAAGGATCCATAGGGCTCCGTAGAGCTTCGTAGGTTCCCTAGAGGCCTGTGGAGTACCGCAGGAGCCAGTAGTGTTCTGTAGGGGCCCGTAGGGTTCCTCCCATAGGAGCTGGCAGTGTTCCGTAGGGTCCTCTAGGGTTGAGTAAGTGCCCGCAGGAGTCTGTAGGAATCCGTGGGATTCTGTAAGGTTCTGCAGGGTTCCGTAGGGGCCCGTAGAGTTCCGTAGTGGATGGTAAAGTTCCCTAGGGCCCTGTGGGGTTCTGTATGGACCTGTAGGGTTCCGTAGGGGCCTGCAGGGTTCCGTAAGTGCCCGCAGGTGTCTGTAGGGTTCCGTAGGGGTCTCTAGGGTTCCGTAGGCACCTGCAGTGTTCTGTAGGAGCCCATAGGGTTTTAGTGAGGTTCCGTTGTGTTGCTAAGGGTCTTGTAGAGTGCTGTCGGGTCCTGGAGTATTCTGTAGGGTTCCAGAGGGCCTCATAGGGTTCCATCGAAATCTATAGGGTTCCCTAGGGGCCCTTGGAGTCCCATAGATTGCCGTAGGGACCTGTAGGGTTGTGTAAGTGCCCGCAGAAGTCTGTAGGAGTCTGTGGGATTCTGTAAGGTTCCGGAGGGTTCTGCAGGGTTCCGTAGGGGCCCGTAGAGTTCCGTAGTGGCTGGTAAAGTTCCCTAGGGCCCTGTGGGGTTCTGTATGGACCTGTAGGGTTCCGTAGGGGCCTGCAGGGTTCCGTAAGTGCCCGCAGGTGTCTGTAGGGTTCCGTAGGGGTCTCTAGGGTTCTGTAGGCACCTGCAGTGTTCTGTAGGAGCCCATAGGGTTTTAGTGAGGTTCCGTTGTGTTGCTAAGGGTCTTGTAGAGTGCTGTCGGGTCCTGGAGTATTCTGTAGGGTTCCAGAGGGGCTGGTAGGGTTCCGTCGAAATCTGAAGGGTTCCCTAGGGGCCCGTAGAGTCCCGTAGATTTCCGTAGGGGCCTGTAGGGTTATGAAAGTGCCCGCTGGGGTTGGTAGGAGCTTGTAGGGTGCCATATGTTTCCGGAGGGTTGTGTAGGGTTCCGTAGGGGCCTGTGGTGTTCCCTAGGGGCCTGTAGAGTCTCGTACAGTTCCGTAGGGTCCTGTAGGTTTCCATAAGCGCCCGCAGAGGTCTGAATGGGCTCGTACTGTTCCGTAAGGATCCATAGGGCTCCGTAGAGCTTCGTAGGTTCCCTAGAGGCCTCTGGAGTACCGCAGGAGCCAGTAGTGTTCTGTAGGCGCCCGTAGGGTTCCTTCCATAGGAGCTCGCAGTGTTCCGTAGGGTCCTCTAGGGTTGAGTAAGTGCCCGCAGGAGTCTGTAGGAATCCGTGGGATTCTGTAAGGTTCTGCAGGGTTCCGTAGGGGCCCGTAGAGTTCCATAGTGGCTGGTAAAGTTCCCTAGGGCCCTGTACCGTTCCGTAACTGCCTGCAAGGGTCTTTAGGCTTCCGTAGGGGCTGGGAGGGTTCCATAAAGTTCCGTGGGTTCCTGCAGAGTTCTGCAAGTGCCCGCAAGGGCCTGTAGGGGCCCACAGTGTTTCTGCCAGGTTCCGTAGAGTTCCGTAGGGGCCATATTTTTCTGTAGTGGCTGGTAGTATTCTGTAGGGGTCTGTAGGTTTCCGTAGGCACCTACAGTGTTCTGTAGGAGCCCATAGGGTTTTAGTGAGGTTCCGTTGTGTTGCTAAGGGTCTTGTAGAGTGCTGTCGGGTCCTGGAGTATTCTGTAGGGTTCCAGAGGGGCTGGTAGCGTTCCGTCGAAATCTGAAGGGTTCCCTAGGGGCCCATAGAGTCCCGTAGATTGCCGTAGGGACCTGTAGGGTTGTGTAAGTGCTCGCAGGGGTTGGTAGGAGCTTGTAGGGTTCCATAAGTTTCCAGAGGGTTGTGTAGGGTTCCGTAGGGGCCTGTGGTGTTCCCTAGGGGCCTGTAGAGTGTCGTACGGTTCCATAGGGGCCTGTGGTGTTCCCTAGGGGCCTGTAGAGTCTCGTACAGTTCCGTAGGGTCCTGTAGGTTTCCATAAGCACCCGCAGAGGTCTGAATGGGCCCGTACTGTTCCGTAAGGATCCATAGGGCTCCGTAGAGCTTCGTAGGTTCCCTAGAGGCCTGTGGAGTACCGCAGGAGCCAGTAGTGTTCTGTAGGGGCCCGTAGGGTTCCTTCCATAGGAGCTGGCAGTGTTCCGTAGGGTCCTCTAGGGTTGAGTAAGTGCCCGCAGGAGTCTGTAGGAATCCGTGGGATTCTGTAAGGTTCTGCAGGGTTCCGTAGGGGCCCGTAGAGTTCCGTAGTGGCTGGTAAAGTTCCCTAGGGCCCTGTACCGTTCCGTAACTGCCTGCAAGGGTCTTTAGGCTTCCGTAGGGGCTGGTAGGGTTCCATAAAGTTCTGTGGGTTCCTGTAGAGTTCTGCAAGTGCCCGCAAGGGCCTGTAGGGGCCCACAGTGTTTCTGCCAGGTTCCGTAGAGTTCCGTAGGGGCCATATTTTTCTGTAGTGGCTGGTAGTATTCTGTAGGGGTCTGTAGGTTTCCGTAGGCACCTACAGTGTTCTGTAGGAGCCCATAGGGTTTTAGTGAGGTTCCGTTGTGTTGCTAAGGGTCTTGTAGAGTGCTGTCGGGTCCTGGAGTATTCTGTAGGGTTCCAGAGGGGCTGGTAGGGTTCCGTCGAAATCTGAAGGGTTCCCTAGGGGCCCATAGAGTCCCGTAGATTTCCGTAGGGACCTGTAGGGTTGTGTAAGTGCTCGCAGGGGTTGGTAGGAGCTTGTAGGGTTCCATAAGTTTCCAGAGGGTTGTGTAGGGTTCCGTAGGGGCCTGTGGTGTTCCCTAGGGGCCTGTAGAGTCTCGTACGGTTCCGTAGGGGCCTGTGGTGTTCCCTAGGGGCCTGTAGAGTCTCGTACAGTTCCGTAGGGTCCTGTAGGTTTCCATAAGCGCCCGCAGAGGTCTGAAGGGGCCCGTACTGTTCCGTAAGGATCCATAGGGCTCCGTAGAGCTTCGTAGGTTCCCTAGAGGCCTGTGGAGTACCGCAGGAGCCAGTAGTGTTCTGTAGGGGCCCGTAGGGTTCCTTCCATAGGAGCTGGCAGTGTTCCGTAGGGTCCTCTAGGGTTGAGTAAGTGCCCGCAGGAGTCTGTAGGAATCCGTGGGATTCTGTAAGGTTCTGCAGGGTTCCGTAGGGGCCCGTAGAGTTCCGTAGTGGCTGGTAAAGTTCCCTAGGGCCCTGTGGGGTTCTGTATGGACCTGTAGGGTTCCGTAGGGGCCTGCAGGGTTCCGTAAGTGCCCGCAGGTGTCTGTAGGGTTCCGTAGGGGTCTCTAGGGTTCCGTAGGCACCTGCAGTGTTCTGTAGGAGCCCATAGGGTTTTAGTGAGGTTCCGTTGTGTTGCTAAGGGTCTTGTAGAGTGCTGTCGGGTCCTGGAGTATTCTGTAGGGTTCCAGAGGGGCTGGTAGGGTTCCGTCGAAATCTGAAGGGTTCCCTAGGGGCCCGTAGAGTCCCGTAGATTTCCGTAGGGGCCTGTAAGTTATGAAAGTGCCCGCTGGGGTTGGTAGGAGCTTGTAGGGTGCCATATGTTTCCGGAGGGTTGTGTAGGGTTCCGTAGGGGCCTGTGGTGTTCCCTAGGGGCCTGTAGAGTCTCGTACAGTTCCGTAGGGTCCTGTAGGTTTCCATAAGCGCCCGCAGAGGTCTGAATGGGCTCGTACTGTTCCGTAAGGATCCATAGGGCTCCGTAGAGCTTCGTAGGTTCCCTAGAGGCCTCTGGAGTACCGCAGGAGCCAGTAGTGTTCTGTAGGGGCCCGTAGGGTTCCTTCCATAGGAGCTGGCAGTGTTCCGTAGGGTCCTCTAGGGTTGAGTAAGTGCCCGCAGGAGTCTGTAGGAATCCGTGGGATTCTGTAAGGTTCTGCAGGGTTCCGTAGGGGCCCGTAGAGTTCCATAGTGGCTGGTAAAGTTCCCTAGGGCCCTGTACCGTTCCGTAACTGCCTGCAAGGGTCTTTAGGCTTCCGTAGGGGCTGGTAGGGTTCCATAAAGTTCCGTGGGTTCCTGCAGAGTTCTGCAAGTGCCCGCAAGGGCCTGTAGGGGCCCACAGTGTTTCTGCCAGGTTCCGTAGAGTTCCGTAGGGGCCATATTTTTCTGTAGTGGCTGGTAGTATTCTGTAGGGGTCTGTAGGGTTCCGTAGGCACCTACAGTGTTCTGTAGGAGCCCATAGGGTTTTAGTGAGGTTCCGTTGTGTTGCTAAGGGTCTTGTAGAGTGCTGTCGGGTCCTGGAGTATTCTGTAGGGTTCCAGAGGGGCTGGTAGCGTTCCGTCGAAATCTGAAGGGTTCCCTAGGGGCCCATAGAGTCCCGTAGATTGCCGTAGGGACCTGTAGGGTTGTGTAAGTGCTCGCAGGGGTTGGTAGGAGCTTGTAGGGTTCCATAAGTTTCCAGAGGGTTGTGTAGGGTTCCGTAGGGGCCTGTGGTGTTCCCTAGGGGCCTGTAGAGTCTCGTACGTTTCCGTAGGGGCCTGTGGTGTTCCCTAGGGGCCTGTAGAGTCTCGTACAGTTCCGTAGGGTCCTGTAGGTTTCCATAAGCGCCCGCAGAGGTCTGAATGGGCCCGTACTGTTCCGTAAGGATCCATAGGGCTCCGTAGAGCTTCGTAGGTTCCCTAGAGGCCTCTGGAGTACCGCAGGAGCCAGTAGTGTTCTGTAGGGGCCCGTAGGGTTCCTTCCATAGGAGCTGGCAGTGTTCCGTAGGGTCCTCTAGGGTTGAGTAAGTGCCCGCAGGAGTCTGTAGGAATCCGTGGGATTCTGTAAGGTTCTGCAGGGTTCCGTAGGGGCCCGTAGAGTTCCGTAGTGGCTGGTAAAGTTCCCTAGGGCCCTGTACCGTTCCGTAACTGCCTGCAAGGGTCTTTAGGCTTCCGTAGGGGCTGGTAGGGTTCCATAAAGTTCTGTGGGTTCCTGTAGAGTTCTGCAAGTGCCCGCAAGGGCCTGTAGGGGCCCACAGTGTTTCTGCCAGGTTCCGTAGAGTTCCGTAGGGGCCATATTTTTCTGTAGTGGCTGGTAGTATTCTGTAGGGGTCTGTAGGTTTCCGTAGGCACCTACAGTGTTCTGTAGGAGCCCATAGGGTTTTAGTGAGGTTCCGTTGTGTTGCTAAGGGTCTTGTAGAGTGCTGTCGGGTCCTGGAGTATTCTGTAGGGTTCCAGAGGGGCTCGTAGGGTTCCATCGAAATCTATAGGGTTCCCTAGGGGCCCATAGAGTCCCGTAGATTTCCGTAGGGACCTGTAGGGTTGTGTAAGTGCCCGCAGAAGTCTGTAGGAGTCTGTGGGATTCTGTAAGGTTCCGGAGGGTTCTGCAGGGTTCCGTAGGGGCCCGTAGAGTTCCGTAGTGGCTGGTAAAGTTCCCTAGGGCCCTGTGGGGTTCTGTATGGACCTGTAGGGTTCCGTAGGGGCCTGCAGGGTTCTATAAGTGCCCGTAGGTGTCTCTAGGGTTCCGTAGGCACCTGCAGTATTCTGTAGGAGCCCATAGGGTTTTAGTGAGGTTCCGTTGTGTTGCTAAGGGTCTTGTAGAGTGCTGTCGGGTCCTGGAGTATTCTGTAGGGTTCCAGAGGGGCTGGTAGATTTCCGTCGAAATCTGAAGGGTTCCCTAGGGGCCCGTAGAGTCCCATAGATTTCCCTAGGGGCCTGTAGGGTTGTGTAAGTGCCCGCAGGGGTTGGTAGGAGCTTGTAGGGTGCCATATGTTTCCGGAGGGTTGTGTAGGGTTCCGTAGGGGCCTGTGGTGTTCCCTAGGGGCCTGTAGAGTCTCGTACAGTTCCGTAGGGTCCTGTAGGTTTCCATAAGCGCCCGCAGAGGTCTAAAGGGGCCCGTACTGTTCCGTAAGGATCCATAGGGCTCTGTAGAGCTTCGTAGGTTCCCTAGAGGCCTCTGGAGTACCGCAGGAGCCAGTAGTGTTCTGTAGGGGCCCGTAGGGTTCCTTCCATAGGAGCTGGCAGTGTTCCGTAGGGTCCTCTAGGGTTGAGTAAGTGCCCGCAGGAGTCTGTAGGAATCCGTGGGATTCTGTAAGGTTCTGCAGGGTTCCGTAGGGGCCCGTAGAGTTCCGTAGTGGCTGGTAAAGTTCCGTAGGGCCCTGTACCGTTCCGTAACTGCCTGCAAGGGTCTTTAGGCTTCCGTAGGGGCTGGTAGGGTTCTGTGGGTTCTGTGGGTTCCTCTAGAGTTCTGCAAGTGCCCGCTAGGGCCTGTAGGGGCCCACAGTGTTTCTGCCAGGTTCCGTAGAGTTCCGTAGGGGCCATATTTTTCTGTAGTGGCTGGTAGTATTCTGTAGGGGTCTGTAGGTTTCCGTAGGCACCTACAGTGTTCTGTAGGAGCCCATAGGGTTTTAGTGAGGTTCCGTTGTGTTGCTAAGGGTCTTGTAGAGTGCTGTCGGGTCCTGGAGTATTCTGTAGGGTTCCAGAGGGCCTCATAGGGTTCCATCGAAATCTATAGGGTTCTCTAGGGGCCCATAGAGTCCCGTAGATTTCCGTAGGGACCTGTAGGGTTGTGTAAGTGCCCGCAGAAGTCTGTAGGAGTCTGTGGGATTCTGTAAGGTTCCGGAGGGTTCTGCAGGGTTCCGTAGGGGCCCGTAGAGTTCCGTAGTGGCTGGTAAAGTTCCCTAGGGCCCTGTACCGTTCCGTAACTGCCTGCAAGGGTCTTTAGGCTTCCGTAGGGGCTGGTAGGGTTCCATAAAGTTCCGTGGGGCACTGTGGGGTTCTGTATGGACCTGTAGGGTTCCGTTGGGGCCTGCAGTGTTCTGTAAGTGCCCGCAGGTGTCTGTAGGGTTCCGTAGGGGTCTGTAGGTTTCCGTAGGCACCTGCAGTGTTCTGTAGGAGCCCATAGGGTTTTAGTGAGGTTCCGTTGTGTTGCTAAGGGTCTTGTAGAGTGCTGTCGGGTCCTGGAGTATTCTGTAGGGTTCCAGAGGGGCTGGTAGGGTTCCGTCGAAATCTGTAGGGTTCCCTAGGGGCCCATAGAGTCCCGTGGATTTCCGTAGGGACCTGTAGGGTTGTGTAAGTGCCCGCAGGAGTCTGTAGGAATCCGTGGGATTCTGTAAGGTTCTGCAGGGTTCCGTAGGGGCCCGTAGAGTTCCGTAGTGGCTGGTAAAGTTCCGTAGGGCCCTGTACTGTTCCGTAACTGCCTGCAAGGGTCTTTAGGCTTCCGTAGGGGCTGGTAGGGTTCCATAAAGTTCCGTGGGTTCCTGCAGAGTTCTGCAAGTGCCCGCAAGGGCCTGTAGGGGCCCACAGTGTTTCTGCCAGGTTCCGTAGAGTTCCGTAGGGGCCATATTTTTCTGTAGTGGCTGGTAGTATTCTGTAGGGGTCTGTAGGTTTCCGTAGGCGCCTACAGTGTTCTGTAGGAGCTCATAGGGTTTTAGTGAGGTTCCGTTGTGTTGCTAAGGGTCTTGTAGAGAGCTGTCGGGTCCTGGAGTATTCTGTAGGGTTCCAGAGGGGCTGGTAGCGTTCCGTCGAAATCTGAAGGGTTCCCTAGGGGCCCATAGAGTCCCGTAGATTGCCGTTGGGACCTGTAGGGTTGTGTAAGTGCTCGCAGGGGTTGGTAGGAGCTTGTAGGGTTCCATAAGTTTCCAGAGGGTTGTGTAGGGTTCCGTAGGGGCCTGTGGTGTTCCCTAGGGGCCTGTAGAGTCTCGTACGTTTCCGTAGGGGCCTGTGGTGTTCCCTAGGGGCCTGTAGAGTCTCGTACAGTTCCGTAGGGTCCTGTAGGTTTCCATAAGCGCCCGCAGAGGTCTGAATGGGCCCGTACTGTTCCGTAAGGATCCATAGGGCTCCGTAGAGCTTCGTAGGTTCCCTAGAGGCCTCTGGAGTACCGCAGGAGCCAGTAGTGTTCTGTAGGGGCCCGTAGGGTTCCTTCCATAGGAGCTGGCAGTGTTCCGTAGGGTCCTCTAGGGTTGAGTAAGTGCCCGCAGGAGTCTGTAGGAATCCGTGGGATTCTGTAAGGTTCTGCAGGGTTCCGTAGGGGCCCGTAGAGTTCCGTAGTGGCTGGTAAAGTTCCCTAGGGCCCTGTACCGTTCCGTAACTGCCTGCAAGGGTCTTTAGGCTTCCGTAGGGGCTGGTAGGGTTCCATAAAGTTCTGTGGGTTCCTGTAGAGTTCTGCAAGTGCCCGCAAGGGCCTGTAGGGGCCCACAGTGTTTCTGCCAGGTTCCGTAGAGTTCCGTAGGGGCCATATTTTTCTGTAGTGGCTGGTAGTATTCTGTAGGGGTCTGTAGGTTTCCGTAGGCACCTACAGTGTTCTGTAGGAGCCCATAGGGTTTTAGTGAGGTTCCGTTGTGTTGCTAAGGGTCTTGTAGAGTGCTGTCGGGTCCTGGAGTATTCTGTAGGGTTCCAGAGGGGCTCGTAGGGTTCCATCGAAATCTATAGGGTTCCCTAGGGGCCCATAGAGTCCCGTAGATTTCCGTAGGGACCTGTAGGGTTGTGTAAGTGCCCGCAGAAGTCTGTAGGAGTCTGTGGGATTCTGTAAGGTTCCGGAGGGTTCTGCAGGGTTCCGTAGGGGCCCGTAGAGTTCCGTAGTGGCTGGTAAAGTTCCCTAGGGCCCTGTGGGGTTCTGTATGGACCTGTAGGGTTCCGTAGGGGCCTGCAGGGTTCTATAAGTGCCCGTAGGTGTCTCTAGGGTTCCGTAGGCACCTGCAGTATTCTGTAGGAGCCCATAGGGTTTTAGTGAGGTTCCGTTGTGTTGCTAAGGGTCTTGTAGAGTGCTGTCGGGTCCTGGAGTATTCTGTAGGGTTCCAGAGGGGCTGGTAGATTTCCGTCGAAATCTGAAGGGTTCCCTAGGGGCCCGTAGAGTCCCATAGATTTCCCTAGGGGCCTGTAGGGTTGTGTAAGTGCCCGCAGGGGTTGGTAGGAGCTTGTAGGGTGCCATATGTTTCCGGAGGGTTGTGTAGGGTTCCGTAGGGGCCTGTGGTGTTCCCTAGGGGCCTGTAGAGTCTCGTACAGTTCCGTAGGGTCCTGTAGGTTTCCATAAGCGCCCGCAGAGGTCTAAAGGGGCCCGTACTGTTCCGTAAGGATCCATAGGGCTCTGTAGAGCTTCGTAGGTTCCCTAGAGGCCTCTGGAGTACCGCAGGAGCCAGTAGTGTTCTCTAGGGGCCCGTAGGGTTCCTTCCATAGGAGCTGGCAGTGTTCCGTAGGGTCCTCTAGGGTTGAGTAAGTGCCCGCAGGAGTCTGTAGGAATCCGTGGGATTCTGTAAGGTTCTGCAGGGTTCCGTAGGGGCCCGTAGAGTTCCGTAGTGGCTGGTAAAGTTCCGTAGGGCCCTGTACCGTTCCGTAACTGCCTGCAAGGGTCTTTAGGCTTCCGTAGGGGCTGGTAGGGTTCCATAAAGTTCTGTGGGTTCCTCTAGAGTTCTGCAAGTGCCCGCTAGGGCCTGTAGGGGCCCACAGTGTTTCTGCCAGGTTCCGTAGAGTTCCGTAGGGGCCATATTTTTCTGTAGTGGCTGGTAGTATTCTGTAGGGGTCTGTAGGTTTCCGTAGGCACCTACAGTGTTCTGTAGGAGCCCATAGGGTTTTAGTGAGGTTCCGTTGTGTTGCTAAGGGTCTTGTAGAGTGCTGTCGGGTCCTGGAGTATTCTGTAGGGTTCCAGAGGGCCTCATAGGGTTCCATCGAAATCTATAGGGTTCTCTAGGGGCCCATAGAGTCCCATAGATTGCCGTAGGGACCTGTAGGGTTGTGTAAGTGCCCGCAGAAGTCTGTAGGAGTCTGTGGGATTCTGTAAGGTTCCGGAGGGTTCTGCAGGGTTCCGTAGGGGCCCGTAGAGTTCCGTAGTGGCTGGTAAAGTTCCCTAGGGCCCTGTACCGTTCCGTAACTGCCTGCAAGGGTCTTTAGGCTTCCGTAGGGGCTGGTAGGGTTCCATAAAGTTCCGTGGGGCACTGTGGGGTTCTGTATGGACCTGTAGGGTTCCGTTGGGGCCTGCAGTGTTCTGTAAGTGCCCGCAGGTGTCTGTAGGGTTCCGTAGGGGTCTGTAGGTTTCCGTAGGCACCTGCAGTGTTCTGTAGGAGCCCATAGGGTTTTAGTGAGGTTCCGTTGTGTTGCTAAGGGTCTTGTAGAGTGCTGTCACGTCCTGGAGTATTCTGTAGGGTTCCAGAGGGGCTGGTAGGGTTCCATCGAAATCTATAGGGTTCCCTAGGGGCCCATAGAGTCCCGTGGATTTCCGTAGGGACCTGTAGGGTTGTGTAAGTGCCCGCAGGAGTCTGTAGGAATCCGTGGGATTCTGTAAGGTTCTGCAGGGTTCCGTAGGGGCCCGTAGAGTTCCGTAGTGGCTGGTAAAGTTCCGTAGGGCCCTGTACTGTTCCGTAACTGCCTGCAAGGGTCTTTAGGCTTCCGTAGGGGCTGGTAGGGTTCCATAAAGTTCCGTGGGTTCCTGCAGAGTTCTGCAAGTGCCCGCAAGGGCCTGTAGGGGCCCACAGTGTTTCTGCCAGGTTCCGTAGAGTTCCGTAGGGGCCATATTTTTCTGTAGTGGCTGGTAGTATTCTGTAGGGGTCTGTAGGTTTCCGTAGGCGCCTACAGTGTTCTGTAGGAGCTCATAGGGTTTTAGTGAGGTTCCGTTGTGTTGCTAAGGGTCTTGTAGAGTGCTGTCGGGTCCTGGAGTATTCTGTAGGGTTCCAGAGGGGCTGGTAGATTTCCGTTGAAATCTGAAGGGTTCCCTAGGGGCCCGTAGAGTCCCGTGGATTTCCGTAGGGACCTGTAGGGTTGTGTAAGTGCTCGCAGGGGTTGGTAGGAGCTTGTAGGGTGCCATATGTTTCCGGAGGGTTGTGTAGGGTTCCGTAGGGGCCTGTGGTGTTCCCTAGGGGCCTGTAGAGTCTCGTACAGTTCCGTAGGGTCCTGTAGGTTTCCATAAGCGCCCGCAGAGGTCTAAAGGGGCCCGTACTGTTCCGTAAGGATCCATAGGGTTCCGTAGAGCTTCGTAGGTTCCCTAGAGGCCTGTGGAGTACCGCAGGAGCCAGTAGTGTTCTGTAGGGGCCCGTAGGGTTCCTTCCATAGGAGCTGGCAGTGTTCCGTAGGGTCCTCTAGGGTTGAGTAAGTGCCCGCAGGAGTCTGTAGGAATCCGTGGGATTCTGTAAGGTTCTGCAGGGTTCCGTAGGGGCCCGTAGAGTTCCGTAGTGGCTGGTAAAGTTCCCTAGGGCCCTGTACCGTTCCGTAACTGCCTGCAAGGGTCTTTAGGCTTCCGTAGGGGCTGGTAGGGTTCCATAAAGTTCTGTGGGTTCCTGTAGAGTTCTGCAAGTGCCCGCAAGGGCCTGTAGGGGCCCACAGTGTTTCTGCCAGGTTCCGTAGAGTTCCGTAGGGGCCATATTTTTCTGTAGTGGCTGGTAGTATTCTGTAGGGGTCTGTAGGTTTCCGTAGGCACCTACAGTGTTCTGTAGGAGCCCATAGGGTTTTAGTGAGGTTCCGTTGTGTTGCTAAGGGTCTTGTAGAGTGCTGTCGGGTCCTGGAGTATTCTGTAGGGTTCCAGAGGGGCTCGTAGGGTTCCATCGAAATCTATAGAGTTCCCTAGGGGCCCATAGAGTCCCGTAGATTTCCGTAGGGACCTGTAGGGTTGTGTAAGTGCCCGCAGAAGTCTGTAGGAGTCTGTGGGATTCTGTAAGGTTCCGGAGGGTTCTGCAGGGTTCCGTAGGGGCCCGTAGAGTTCCGTAGTGGCTGGTAAAGTTCCCTAGGGCCCTGTGGGGTTCTGTATGGACCTGTAGGGTTCCGTAGGGGCCTGCAGGGTTCTATAAGTGCCCGTAGGTGTCTCTAGGGTTCCGTAGGCACCTGCAGTATTCTGTAGGAGCCCATAGGGTTTTAGTGAGGTTCCGTTGTGTTGCTAAGGGTCTTGTAGAGTGCTGTCGGGTCCTGGAGTATTCTGTAGGGTTCCAGAGGGGCTGGTAGATTTCCGTCGAAATCTGAAGGGTTCCCTAGGGGCCCGTAGAGTCCCATAGATTTCCCTAGGGGCCTGTAGGGTTGTGTAAGTGCCCGCAGGGGTTGGTAGGAGCTTGTAGGGTGCCATATGTTTCCGGAGGGTTGTGTAGGGTTCCGTAGGGGCCTGTGGTGTTCCCTAGGGGCCTGTAGAGTCTCGTACAGTTCCGTAGGGTCCTGTAGGTTTCCATAAGCGCCCGCAGAGGTCTAAAGGGGCCCGTACTGTTCCGTAAGGATCCATAGGGCTCTGTAGAGCTTCGTAGGTTCCCTAGAGGCCTCTGGAGTACCGCAGGAGCCAGTAGTGTTCTGTAGGGGCCCGTAGGGTTCCTTCCATAGGAGCTGGCAGTGTTCCGTAGGGTCCTCTAGGGTTGAGTAAGTGCCCGCAGGAGTCTGTAGGAATCCGTGGGATTCTGTAAGGTTCTGCAGGGTTCCGTAGGGGCCCGTAGAGTTCCGTAGTGGCTGGTAAAGTTCCCTAGGGCCCTGTACCGTTCCGTAACTGCCTGCAAGGGTCTTTAGGCTTCCGTAGGGGCTGGTAGGGTTCCATAAAGTTCCGTGGGGCACTGTGGGGTTCTGTATGGACCTGTAGGGTTCCGTTGGGGCCTGCAGTGTTCTGTAAGTGCCCGCAGGTGTCTGTAGGGTTCCGTAGGGGTCTGTAGGTTTCCGTAGGCACCTGCAGTGTTCTGTAGGAGCCCATAGGGTTTTAGTGAGGTTCCGTTGTGTTGCTAAGGGTCTTGTAGAGTGCTGTCACGTCCTGGAGTATTCTGTAGGGTTCCAGAGGGGCTGGTAGGGTTCCATCGAAATCTATAGGGTTCCCTAGGGGCCCATAGAGTCCCGTGGATTTCCGTAGGGACCTGTAGGGTTGTGTAAGTGCCCGCAGGAGTCTGTAGGAATCCGTGGGATTCTGTAAGGTTCTGCAGGGTTCCGTAGGGGCCCGTAGAGTTCCGTAGTGGCTGGTAAAGTTCCGTAGGGCCCTGTACTGTTCCGTAACTGCCTGCAAGGGTCTTTAGGCTTCCGTAGGGGCTGGTAGGGTTCCATAAAGTTCCGTGGGTTCCTGCAGAGTTCTGCAAGTGCCCGCAAGGGCCTGTAGGGGCCCACAGTGTTTCTGCCAGGTTCCGTAGAGTTCCGTAGGGGCCATATTTTTCTGTAGTGGCTGGTAGTATTCTGTAGGGGTCTGTAGGTTTCCGTAGGCGCCTACAGTGTTCTGTAGGAGCTCATAGGGTTTTAGTGAGGTTCCGTTGTGTTGCTAAGGGTCTTGTAGAGTGCTGTCGGGTCCTGGAGTATTCTGTAGGGTTCCAGAGGGGCTCGTAGGGTTCCATCGAAATCTATAGAGTTCCCTAGGGGCCCATAGAGTCCCGTAGATTTCCGTAGGGACCTGTAGGGTTGTGTAAGTGCCCGCAGAAGTCTGTAGGAGTCTGTGGGATTCTGTAAGGTTCCGGAGGGTTCTGCAGGGTTCCGTAGGGGCCCGTAGAGTTCCGTAGTGGCTGGTAAAGTTCCCTAGGGCCCTGTGGGGTTCTGTATGGACCTGTAGGGTTCCGTAGGGGCCTGCAGGGTTCTATAAGTGCCCGTAGGTGTCTCTAGGGTTCCGTAGGCACCTGCAGTATTCTGTAGGAGCCCATAGGGTTTTAGTGAGGTTCCGTTGTGTTGCTAAGGGTCTTGTAGAGTGCTGTCGGGTCCTGGAGTATTCTGTAGGGTTCCAGAGGGGCTGGTAGATTTCCGTCGAAATCTGAAGGGTTCCCTAGGGGCCCGTAGAGTCCCATAGATTTCCCTAGGGGCCTGTAGGGTTGTGTAAGTGCCCGCAGGGGTTGGTAGGAGCTTGTAGGGTGCCATATGTTTCCGGAGGGTTGTGTAGGGTTCCGTAGGGGCCTGTGGTGTTCCCTAGGGGCCTGTAGAGTCTCGTACAGTTCCGTAGGGTCCTGTAGGTTTCCATAAGCGCCCGCAGAGGTCTAAAGGGGCCCGTACTGTTCCGTAAGGATCCATAGGGCTCTGTAGAGCTTCGTAGGTTCCCTAGAGGCCTCTGGAGTACCGCAGGAGCCAGTAGTGTTCTGTAGGGGCCCGTAGGGTTCCTTCCATAGGAGCTGGCAGTGTTCCGTAGGGTCCTCTAGGGTTGAGTAAGTGCCCGCAGGAGTCTGTAGGAATCCGTGGGATTCTGTAAGGTTCTGCAGGGTTCCGTAGGGGCCCGTAGAGTTCCGTAGTGGCTGGTAAAGTTCCCTAGGGCCCTGTACCGTTCCGTAACTGCCTGCAAGGGTCTTTAGGCTTCCGTAGGGGCTGGTAGGGTTCCATAAAGTTCCGTGGGGCACTGTGGGGTTCTGTATGGACCTGTAGGGTTCCGTTGGGGCCTGCAGTGTTCTGTAAGTGCCCGCAGGTGTCTGTAGGGTTCCGTAGGGGTCTGTAGGTTTCCGTAGGCACCTGCAGTGTTCTGTAGGAGCCCATAGGGTTTTAGTGAGGTTCCGTTGTGTTGCTAAGGGTCTTGTAGAGTGCTGTCACGTCCTGGAGTATTCTGTAGGGTTCCAGAGGGGCTGGTAGGGTTCCATCGAAATCTATAGGGTTCCCTAGGGGCCCATAGAGTCCCGTGGATTTCCGTAGGGACCTGTAGGGTTGTGTAAGTGCCCGCAGGAGTCTGTAGGAATCCGTGGGATTCTGTAAGGTTCTGCAGGGTTCCGTAGGGGCCCGTAGAGTTCCGTAGTGGCTGGTAAAGTTCCGTAGGGCCCTGTACTGTTCCGTAACTGCCTGCAAGGGTCTTTAGGCTTCCGTAGGGGCTGGTAGGGTTCCATAAAGTTCCGTGGGTTCCTGCAGAGTTCTGCAAGTGCCCGCAAGGGCCTGTAGGGGCCCACAGTGTTTCTGCCAGGTTCCGTAGAGTTCCGTAGGGGCCATATTTTTCTGTAGTGGCTGGTAGTATTCTGTAGGGGTCTGTAGGTTTCCGTAGGCGCCTACAGTGTTCTGTAGGAGCTCATAGGGTTTTAGTGAGGTTCCGTTGTGTTGCTAAGGGTCTTGTAGAGTGCTGTCGGGTCCTGGAGTATTCTGTAGGGTTCCAGAGGGGCTCGTAGGGTTCCATCGAAATCTATAGGGTTCCCTAGGGGCCCATAGAGTCCCGTAGATTTCCGTAGGGACCTGTAGGGTTGTGTAAGTGCCCGCAGAAGTCTGTAGGAGTCTGTGGGATTCTGTAAGGTTCCGGAGGGTTCTGCAGGGTTCCGTAGGGGCCCGTAGAGTTCCGTAGTGGCTGGTAAAGTTCCCTAGGGCCCTGTGGGGTTCTGTATGGACCTGTAGGGTTCCGTAGGGGCCTGCAGGGTTCTATAAGTGCCCGTAGGTGTCTCTAGGGTTCCGTAGGCACCTGCAGTATTCTGTAGGAGCCCATAGGGTTTTAGTGAGGTTCCGTTGTGTTGCTAAGGGTCTTGTAGAGTGCTGTCGGGTCCTGGAGTATTCTGTAGGGTTCCAGAGGGGCTGGTAGATTTCCGTCGAAATCTGAAGGGTTCCCTAGGGGCCCGTAGAGTCCCATAGATTTCCCTAGGGGCCTGTAGGGTTGTGTAAGTGCCCGCAGGGGTTGGTAGGAGCTTGTAGGGTGCCATATGTTTCCGGAGGGTTGTGTAGGGTTCCGTAGGGGCCTGTGGTGTTCCCTAGGGGCCTGTAGAGTCTCGTACAGTTCCGTAGGGTCCTGTAGGTTTCCATAAGCGCCCGCAGAGGTCTAAAGGGGCCCGTACTGTTCCGTAAGGATCCATAGGGCTCTGTAGAGCTTCGTAGGTTCCCTAGAGGCCTCTGGAGTACCGCAGGAGCCAGTAGTGTTCTCTAGGGGCCCGTAGGGTTCCTTCCATAGGAGCTGGCAGTGTTCCGTAGGGTCCTCTAGGGTTGAGTAAGTGCCCGCAGGAGTCTGTAGGAATCCGTGGGATTCTGTAAGGTTCTGCAGGGTTCCGTAGGGGCCCGTAGAGTTCCGTAGTGGCTGGTAAAGTTCCGTAGGGCCCTGTACCGTTCCGTAACTGCCTGCAAGGGTCTTTAGGCTTCCGTAGGGGCTGGTAGGGTTCCATAAAGTTCTGTGGGTTCCTCTAGAGTTCTGCAAGTGCCCGCTAGGGCCTGTAGGGGCCCACAGTGTTTCTGCCAGGTTCCGTAGAGTTCCGTAGGGGCCATATTTTTCTGTAGTGGCTGGTAGTATTCTGTAGGGGTCTGTAGGTTTCCGTAGGCACCTACAGTGTTCTGTAGGAGCCCATAGGGTTTTAGTGAGGTTCCGTTGTGTTGCTAAGGGTCTTGTAGAGTGCTGTCGGGTCCTGGAGTATTCTGTAGGGTTCCAGAGGGCCTCATAGGGTTCCATCGAAATCTATAGGGTTCTCTAGGGGCCCATAGAGTCCCATAGATTGCCGTAGGGACCTGTAGGGTTGTGTAAGTGCCCGCAGAAGTCTGTAGGAGTCTGTGGGATTCTGTAAGGTTCCGGAGGGTTCTGCAGGGTTCCGTAGGGGCCCGTAGAGTTCCGTAGTGGCTGGTAAAGTTCCCTAGGGCCCTGTACCGTTCCGTAACTGCCTGCAAGGGTCTTTAGGCTTCCGTAGGGGCTGGTAGGGTTCCATAAAGTTCCGTGGGGCACTGTGGGGTTCTATATGGACCTGTAGGGTTCCGTTGGGGCCTGCAGTGTTCTGTAAGTGCCCGCAGGTGTCTGTAGGGTTCCGTAGGGGTCTGTAGGTTTCCGTAGGCACCTGCAGTGTTCTGTAGGAGCCCATAGGGTTTTAGTGAGGTTCCGTTGTGTTGCTAAGGGTCTTGTAGAGTGCTGTCACGTCCTGGAGTATTCTGTAGGGTTCCAGAGGGGCTGGTAGGGTTCCATCGAAATCTATAGGGTTCCCTAGGGGCCCATAGAGTCCCGTGGATTTCCGTAGGGACCTGTAGGGTTGTGTAAGTGCCCGCAGGAGTCTGTAGGAATCCGTGGGATTCTGTAAGGTTCTGCAGGGTTCCGTAGGGGCCCGTAGAGTTCCGTAGTGGCTGGTAAAGTTCCGTAGGGCCCTGTACTGTTCCGTAACTGCCTGCAAGGGTCTTTAGGCTTCCGTAGGGGCTGGTAGGGTTCCATAAAGTTCCGTGGGTTCCTGCAGAGTTCTGCAAGTGCCCGCAAGGGCCTGTAGGGGCCCACAGTGTTTCTGCCAGGTTCCGTAGAGTTCCGTAGGGGCCATATTTTTCTGTAGTGGCTGGTAGTATTCTGTAGGGGTCTGTAGGTTTCCGTAGGCGCCTACAGTGTTCTGTAGGAGCTCATAGGGTTTTAGTGAGGTTCCGTTGTGTTGCTAAGGGTCTTGTAGAGTGCTGTCGGGTCCTGGAGTATTCTGTAGGGTTCCAGAGGGGCTGGTAGATTTCCGTTGAAATCTGAAGGGTTCCCTAGGGGCCCGTAGAGTCCCGTGGATTTCCGTAGGGACCTGTAGGGTTGTGTAAGTGCTCGCAGGGGTTGGTAGGAGCTTGTAGGGTGCCATATGTTTCCGGAGGGTTGTGTAGGGTTCCGTAGGGGCCTGTGGTGTTCCCTAGGGGCCTGTAGAGTCTCGTACAGTTCCGTAGGGTCCTGTAGGTTTCCATAAGCGCCCGCAGAGGTCTAAAGGGGCCCGTACTGTTCCGTAAGGATCCATAGGGTTCCGTAGAGCTTCGTAGGTTCCCTAGAGGCCTGTGGAGTACCGCAGGAGCCAGTAGTGTTCTGTAGGGGCCCGTAGGGTTCCTTCCATAGGAGCTGGCAGTGTTCCGTAGGGTCCTCTAGGGTTGAGTAAGTGCCCGCAGGAGTCTGTAGGAATCCGTGGGATTCTGTAAGGTTCTGCAGGGTTCCGTAGGGGCCCGTAGAGTTCCGTAGTGGCTGGTAAAGTTCCCTAGGGCCCTGTACCGTTCCGTAACTGCCTGCAAGGGTCTTTAGGCTTCCGTAGGGGCTGGTAGGGTTCCATAAAGTTCTGTGGGTTCCTGTAGAGTTCTGCAAGTGCCCGCAAGGGCCTGTAGGGGCCCACAGTGTTTCTGCCAGGTTCCGTAGAGTTCCGTAGGGGCCATATTTTTCTGTAGTGGCTGGTAGTATTCTGTAGGGGTCTGTAGGTTTCCGTAGGCACCTACAGTGTTCTGTAGGAGCCCATAGGGTTTTAGTGAGGTTCCGTTGTGTTGCTAAGGGTCTTGTAGAGTGCTGTCGGGTCCTGGAGTATTCTGTAGGGTTCCAGAGGGGCTCGTAGGGTTCCATCGAAATCTATAGAGTTCCCTAGGGGCCCATAGAGTCCCGTAGATTTCCGTAGGGACCTGTAGGGTTGTGTAAGTGCCCGCAGAAGTCTGTAGGAGTCTGTGGGATTCTGTAAGGTTCCGGAGGGTTCTGCAGGGTTCCGTAGGGGCCCGTAGAGTTCCGTAGTGGCTGGTAAAGTTCCCTAGGGCCCTGTGGGGTTCTGTATGGACCTGTAGGGTTCCGTAGGGGCCTGCAGGGTTCTATAAGTGCCCGTAGGTGTCTCTAGGGTTCCGTAGGCACCTGCAGTATTCTGTAGGAGCCCATAGGGTTTTAGTGAGGTTCCGTTGTGTTGCTAAGGGTCTTGTAGAGTGCTGTCGGGTCCTGGAGTATTCTGTAGGGTTCCAGAGGGGCTGGTAGATTTCCGTCGAAATCTGAAGGGTTCCCTAGGGGCCCGTAGAGTCCCATAGATTTCCCTAGGGGCCTGTAGGGTTGTGTAAGTGCCCGCAGGGGTTGGTAGGAGCTTGTAGGGTGCCATATGTTTCCGGAGGGTTGTGTAGGGTTCCGTAGGGGCCTGTGGTGTTCCCTAGGGGCCTGTAGAGTCTCGTACAGTTCCGTAGGGTCCTGTAGGTTTCCATAAGCGCCCGCAGAGGTCTAAAGGGGCCCGTACTGTTCCGTAAGGATCCATAGGGCTCTGTAGAGCTTCGTAGGTTCCCTAGAGGCCTCTGGAGTACCGCAGGAGCCAGTAGTGTTCTGTAGGGGCCCGTAGGGTTCCTTCCATAGGAGCTGGCAGTGTTCCGTAGGGTCCTCTAGGGTTGAGTAAGTGCCCGCAGGAGTCTGTAGGAATCCGTGGGATTCTGTAAGGTTCTGCAGGGTTCCGTAGGGGCCCGTAGAGTTCCGTAGTGGCTGGTAAAGTTCCCTAGGGCCCTGTACCGTTCCGTAACTGCCTGCAAGGGTCTTTAGGCTTCCGTAGGGGCTGGTAGGGTTCCATAAAGTTCCGTGGGGCACTGTGGGGTTCTGTATGGACCTGTAGGGTTCCGTTGGGGCCTGCAGTGTTCTGTAAGTGCCCGCAGGTGTCTGTAGGGTTCCGTAGGGGTCTGTAGGTTTCCGTAGGCACCTGCAGTGTTCTGTAGGAGCCCATAGGGTTTTAGTGAGGTTCCGTTGTGTTGCTAAGGGTCTTGTAGAGTGCTGTCACGTCCTGGAGTATTCTGTAGGGTTCCAGAGGGGCTGGTAGGGTTCCATCGAAATCTATAGGGTTCCCTAGGGGCCCATAGAGTCCCGTGGATTTCCGTAGGGACCTGTAGGGTTGTGTAAGTGCCCGCAGGAGTCTGTAGGAATCCGTGGGATTCTGTAAGGTTCTGCAGGGTTCCGTAGGGGCCCGTAGAGTTCCGTAGTGGCTGGTAAAGTTCCGTAGGGCCCTGTACTGTTCCGTAACTGCCTGCAAGGGTCTTTAGGCTTCCGTAGGGGCTGGTAGGGTTCCATAAAGTTCCGTGGGTTCCTGCAGAGTTCTGCAAGTGCCCGCAAGGGCCTGTAGGGGCCCACAGTGTTTCTGCCAGGTTCCGTAGAGTTCCGTAGGGGCCATATTTTTCTGTAGTGGCTGGTAGTATTCTGTAGGGGTCTGTAGGTTTCCGTAGGCGCCTACAGTGTTCTGTAGGAGCTCATAGGGTTTTAGTGAGGTTCCGTTGTGTTGCTAAGGGTCTTGTAGAGTGCTGTCGGGTCCTGGAGTATTCTGTAGGGTTCCAGAGGGGCTCGTAGGGTTCCATCGAAATCTATAGAGTTCCCTAGGGGCCCATAGAGTCCCGTAGATTTCCGTAGGGACCTGTAGGGTTGTGTAAGTGCCCGCAGAAGTCTGTAGGAGTCTGTGGGATTCTGTAAGGTTCCGGAGGGTTCTGCAGGGTTCCGTAGGGGCCCGTAGAGTTCCGTAGTGGCTGGTAAAGTTCCCTAGGGCCCTGTGGGGTTCTGTATGGACCTGTAGGGTTCCGTAGGGGCCTGCAGGGTTCTATAAGTGCCCGTAGGTGTCTCTAGGGTTCCGTAGGCACCTGCAGTATTCTGTAGGAGCCCATAGGGTTTTAGTGAGGTTCCGTTGTGTTGCTAAGGGTCTTGTAGAGTGCTGTCGGGTCCTGGAGTATTCTGTAGGGTTCCAGAGGGGCTGGTAGATTTCCGTCGAAATCTGAAGGGTTCCCTAGGGGCCCGTAGAGTCCCATAGATTTCCCTAGGGGCCTGTAGGGTTGTGTAAGTGCCCGCAGGGGTTGGTAGGAGCTTGTAGGGTGCCATATGTTTCCGGAGGGTTGTGTAGGGTTCCGTAGGGGCCTGTGGTGTTCCCTAGGGGCCTGTAGAGTCTCGTACAGTTCCGTAGGGTCCTGTAGGTTTCCATAAGCGCCCGCAGAGGTCTAAAGGGGCCCGTACTGTTCCGTAAGGATCCATAGGGCTCTGTAGAGCTTCGTAGGTTCCCTAGAGGCCTCTGGAGTACCGCAGGAGCCAGTAGTGTTCTGTAGGGGCCCGTAGGGTTCCTTCCATAGGAGCTGGCAGTGTTCCGTAGGGTCCTCTAGGGTTGAGTAAGTGCCCGCAGGAGTCTGTAGGAATCCGTGGGATTCTGTAAGGTTCTGCAGGGTTCCGTAGGGGCCCGTAGAGTTCCGTAGTGGCTGGTAAAGTTCCCTAGGGCCCTGTACCGTTCCGTAACTGCCTGCAAGGGTCTTTAGGCTTCCGTAGGGGCTGGTAGGGTTCCATAAAGTTCCGTGGGGCACTGTGGGGTTCTGTATGGACCTGTAGGGTTCCGTTGGGGCCTGCAGTGTTCTGTAAGTGCCCGCAGGTGTCTGTAGGGTTCCGTAGGGGTCTGTAGGTTTCCGTAGGCACCTGCAGTGTTCTGTAGGAGCCCATAGGGTTTTAGTGAGGTTCCGTTGTGTTGCTAAGGGTCTTGTAGAGTGCTGTCACGTCCTGGAGTATTCTGTAGGGTTCCAGAGGGGCTGGTAGGGTTCCATCGAAATCTATAGGGTTCCCTAGGGGCCCATAGAGTCCCGTGGATTTCCGTAGGGACCTGTAGGGTTGTGTAAGTGCCCGCAGGAGTCTGTAGGAATCCGTGGGATTCTGTAAGGTTCTGCAGGGTTCCGTAGGGGCCCGTAGAGTTCCGTAGTGGCTGGTAAAGTTCCGTAGGGCCCTGTACTGTTCCGTAACTGCCTGCAAGGGTCTTTAGGCTTCCGTAGGGGCTGGTAGGGTTCCATAAAGTTCCGTGGGTTCCTGCAGAGTTCTGCAAGTGCCCGCAAGGGCCTGTAGGGGCCCACAGTGTTTCTGCCAGGTTCCGTAGAGTTCCGTAGGGGCCATATTTTTCTGTAGTGGCTGGTAGTATTCTGTAGGGGTCTGTAGGTTTCCGTAGGCGCCTACAGTGTTCTGTAGGAGCTCATAGGGTTTTAGTGAGGTTCCGTTGTGTTGCTAAGGGTCTTGTAGAGTGCTGTCGGGTCCTGGAGTATTCTGTAGGGTTCCAGAGGGGCTCGTAGGGTTCCATCGAAATCTATAGGGTTCCCTAGGGGCCCATAGAGTCCCGTAGATTTCCGTAGGGACCTGTAGGGTTGTGTAAGTGCCCGCAGAAGTCTGTAGGAGTCTGTGGGATTCTGTAAGGTTCCGGAGGGTTCTGCAGGGTTCCGTAGGGGCCCGTAGAGTTCCGTAGTGGCTGGTAAAGTTCCCTAGGGCCCTGTGGGGTTCTGTATGGACCTGTAGGGTTCCGTAGGGGCCTGCAGGGTTCTATAAGTGCCCGTAGGTGTCTCTAGGGTTCCGTAGGCACCTGCAGTATTCTGTAGGAGCCCATAGGGTTTTAGTGAGGTTCCGTTGTGTTGCTAAGGGTCTTGTAGAGTGCTGTCGGGTCCTGGAGTATTCTGTAGGGTTCCAGAGGGGCTGGTAGATTTCCGTCGAAATCTGAAGGGTTCCCTAGGGGCCCGTAGAGTCCCATAGATTTCCCTAGGGGCCTGTAGGGTTGTGTAAGTGCCCGCAGGGGTTGGTAGGAGCTTGTAGGGTGCCATATGTTTCCGGAGGGTTGTGTAGGGTTCCGTAGGGGCCTGTGGTGTTCCCTAGGGGCCTGTAGAGTCTCGTACAGTTCCGTAGGGTCCTGTAGGTTTCCATAAGCGCCCGCAGAGGTCTAAAGGGGCCCGTACTGTTCCGTAAGGATCCATAGGGCTCTGTAGAGCTTCGTAGGTTCCCTAGAGGCCTCTGGAGTACCGCAGGAGCCAGTAGTGTTCTGTAGGGGCCCGTAGGGTTCCTTCCATAGGAGCTGGCAGTGTTCCGTAGGGTCCTCTAGGGTTGAGTAAGTGCCCGCAGGAGTCTGTAGGAATCCGTGGGATTCTGTAAGGTTCTGCAGGGTTCCGTAGGGGCCCGTAGAGTTCCGTAGTGGCTGGTAAAGTTCCCTAGGGCCCTGTACCGTTCCGTAACTGCCTGCAAGGGTCTTTAGGCTTCCGTAGGGGCTGGTAGGGTTCCATAAAGTTCTGTGGGTTCCTGTAGAGTTCTGCAAGTGCCCGCAAGGGCCTGTAGGGGCCCACAGTGTTTCTGCCAGGTTCCGTAGAGTTCCGTAGGGGCCATATTTTTCTGTAGTGGCTGGTAGTATTCTGTAGGGGTCTGTAGGTTTCCGTAGGCACCTACAGTGTTCTGTAGGAGCCCATAGGGTTTTAGTGAGGTTCCGTTGTGTTGCTAAGGGTCTTGTAGAGTGCTGTCGGGTCCTGGAGTATTCTGTAGGGTTCCAGAGGGGCTCGTAGGGTTCCATCGAAATCTATAGGGTTCCCTAGGGGCCCATAGAGTCCCGTAGATTTCCGTAGGGACCTGTAGGGTTGTGTAAGTGCCCGCAGGAGTCTGTAGGAGTCTGTGGGATTCTGTAAGGTTCTGCAGGGTTCTGCAGGGTTCCGTAGGGGCCCGTAGAGTTCCGTAGTGGCTGGTAAAGTTCCCTAGGGCCCTGTGGGGTTCTGTATGGACCTGTAGGGTTCCGTAGGGGCCTGCAGGGTTCCGTAAGTGCCCGCAGGTGTCTGTAGGGTTCCGTAGGGGTCTCTAGGGTTCCGTAGGCACCTGCAGTGTTCTGTAGGAGCCCATAGGGTTTTAGTGAGGTTCCGTTGTGTTGCTAAGGGTCTTGTAGAGTGCTGTCGGGTCCTGGAGTATTCTGTAGGGTTCCAGAGGGCCTCATAGGGTTCCATCGAAATCTATAGGGTTCCCTAGGGGCCCTTGGAGTCCCATAGATTGCCGTAGGGACCTGTAGGGTTGTGTAAGTGCCCGCAGAAGTCTGTAGGAGTCTGTGGGATTCTGTAAGGTTCCGGAGGGTTCTGCAGGGTTCCGTAGGGGCCCGTAGAGTTCCGTAGTGGCTGGTAAAGTTCCCTAGGGCCCTGTACCGTTCCGTAACTGCCTGCAAGGGTCTTTAGGCTTCCGTAGGGGCTGGTAGGGTTCCATAAAGTTCCGTGGGGCACTGTGGGGTTCTGTATGGACCTGTAGGGTTCCGTAGGGGCCTGCAGTGTTCTGTAAGTGCCCGCAGGTGTCTGTAGGGTTCCGTAGGGGTCTCTAGGGTTCCGTAGGCACCTGCAGTGTTCTGTAGGAGCCCATAGGGTTTTAGTGAGGTTCCGTTGTGTTGCTAAGGGTCTTGTAGAGTGCTGTCGGGTCCTGGAGTATTCTGTAGGGTTCCAGAGGGGCTGGTAGGGTTCCGTCGAAATCTGTAGGGTTCCCTAGGGGCCCATAGAGTCCCGTAGATTTCCGTAGGGACCTGTAGGGTTGTGTAAGTGCTCGCAGGGGTTGGTAAGAGCTTGTAGGGTTCCATAAGTTTCCAGAGGGTTGTGTAGGGTTCCGTCGGGGCCTGTGGTGTTCCCTAGGGGCCTGTAGAGTCTCGTACGGTTCCGTAGGGGCCTGTGGTGTTCCCTAGGGGCCTGTAGAGTCTCGTACAGTTCCGTAGGGTCCTGTAGGTTTCCATAAGCGCCCGCAGAGGTCTAAAGGGGCCCGTACTGTTCCGTAAGGATCCATAGGGTTCCGTAGAGCTTCGTAGGTTCCCTAGAGGCCTGTGGAGTACCGCAGGAGCCAGTAGTGTTCTGTAGGGGCCCGTAGGGTTCCTTCCATAGGAGCTGGCAGTGTTCCGTAGGGTCCTCTAGGGTTGAGTAAGTGCCCGCAGGAGTCTGTAGGAATCCGTGGGATTCTGTAAGGTTCTGCAGGGTTCCGTAGGGGCCCGTAGAGTTCCGTAGTGGCTGGTAAAGTTCCCTAGGGCCCTGTACCGTTCCGTAACTGCCTGCAAGGGTCTTTAGGGCTTCCGTAGGGGCTGGTAGGGTTCCATAAAGTTCTGTGGGTTCCTGTAGAGTTCTGCAAGTGCCCGCTAGGGCCTGTAGGGGCCCACAGTGTTTCTGCCAGGTTCCGTAGAGTTCCGTAGGGGCCATATTTTTCTGTAGTGGCTGGTAGTATTCTGTAGGGGTCTGTAGGTTTCCGTAGGCACCTACAGTGTTCTGTAGGAGCCCATAGGGTTTTAGTGAGGTTCCGTTGTGTTGCTAAGGGTCTTGTAGAGTGCTGTCGGGTCCTGGAGTATTCTGTAGGGTTCCAGAGGGGCTCGTAGGGTTCCATCGAAATCTATAGGGTTCCCTAGGGGCCCATAGAGTCCCGTAGATTCCGTAGGGACCTGTAGGGTTGTGTAAGTGCTCGCAGGGGTTGGTAGGAGCTTGTAGGGTTCCATAAGTTTCCAGAGGGTTGTGTAGGGTTCCGTCGGGCCTGTGGTGTTCCCTAGGGGCCTGTAGAGTCTCGTACGGTTCCATAGGGGCCTGTGGTGTTCCCTAGGGGCCTGTAGAGTCTCGTACAGTTCCGTAGGGTCCTGTAGGTTTCCATAAGCGCCCGCAGAGGTCTGAATGGGCTCGTACTGTTCCGTAAGGATCCATAGGGCTCCGTAGAGCTTCGTAGGTTCCCTAGAGGCCTCTGGAGTACCGCAGGAGCCAGTAGTGTTCTGTAGGCGCCCGTAGGGTTCCTTCCATAGGAGCTGGCAGTGTTCCGTAGGGTCCTCTAGGGTTGAGTAAGTGCCCGCAGGAGTCTGTAGGAATCCGTGGGATTCTGTAAGGTTCTGCAGGGTTCCGTAGGGGCCCGTAGAGTTCCGTAGTGGCTGGTAAAGTTCCCTAGGGCCCTGTACCGTTCCGTAACTGCCTGCAAGGGTCTTTAGGCTTCCGTAGGGGCTGGTAGGGTTCCATAAAGTTCTGTGGGTTCCTGTAGAGTTCTGCAAGTGCCCGCAAGGGCCTGTAGGGGCCCACAGTGTTTCTGCCAGGTTCCGTAGAGTTCCGTAGGGGCCATATTTTTCTGTAGTGGCTGGTAGTATTCTGTAGGGGTCTGTAGGTTTCCGTAGGCACCTACAGTGTTCTGTAGGAGCCCATAGGGTTTTAGTGAGGTTCCGTTGTGTTGCTAAGGGTCTTGTAGAGTGCTGTCGGGTCCTGGAGTATTCTGTAGGGTTCCAGAGGGGCTCGTAGGGTTCCATCGAAATCTATAGGGTTCCCTAGGGGCCCATAGAGTCCCGTAGATTTCCGTAGGGACCTGTAGGGTTGTGTAAGTGCCCGCAGAAGTCTGTAGGAGTCTGTGGGATTCTGTAAGGTTCCGGAGGGTTCTGCAGGGTTCCGTAGGGGCCCGTAGAGTTCCGTAGTGGCTGGTAAAGTTCCCTAGGGCCCTGTGGGGTTCTGTATGGACCTGTAGGGTTCCGTAGGGGCCTGCAGGGTTCTATAAGTGCCCGTAGGTGTCTCTAGGGTTCCGTAGGCACCTGCAGTATTCTGTAGGAGCCCATAGGGTTTTAGTGAGGTTCCGTTGTGTTGCTAAGGGTCTTGTAGAGTGCTGTCGGGTCCTGGAGTATTCTGTAGGGTTCCAGAGGGGCTGGTAGATTTCCGTCGAAATCTGAAGGGTTCCCTAGGGGCCCGTAGAGTCCCATAGATTTCCCTAGGGGCCTGTAGGGTTGTGTAAGTGCCCGCAGGGGTTGGTAGGAGCTTGTAGGGTGCCATATGTTTCCGGAGGGTTGTGTAGGGTTCCGTAGGGGCCTGTGGTGTTCCCTAGGGGCCTGTAGAGTCTCGTACAGTTCCGTAGGGTCCTGTAGGTTTCCATAAGCGCCCGCAGAGGTCTAAAGGGGCCCGTACTGTTCCGTAAGGATCCATAGGGCTCTGTAGAGCTTCGTAGGTTCCCTAGAGGCCTCTGGAGTACCGCAGGAGCCAGTAGTGTTCTGTAGGGGCCCGTAGGGTTCCTTCCATAGGAGCTGGCAGTGTTCCGTAGGGTCCTCTAGGGTTGAGTAAGTGCCCGCAGGAGTCTGTAGGAATCCGTGGGATTCTGTAAGGTTCTGCAGGGTTCCGTAGGGGCCCGTAGAGTTCCGTAGTGGCTGGTAAAGTTCCCTAGGGCCCTGTACCGTTCCGTAACTGCCTGCAAGGGTCTTTAGGCTTCCGTAGGGGCTGGTAGGGTTCCATAAAGTTCTGTGGGTTCCTGTAGAGTTCTGCAAGTGCCCGCAAGGGCCTGTAGGGGCCCACAGTGTTTCTGCCAGGTTCCGTAGAGTTCCGTAGGGGCCATATTTTTCTGTAGTGGCTGGTAGTATTCTGTAGGGGTCTGTAGGTTTCCGTAGGCACCTACAGTGTTCTGTAGGAGCCCATAGGGTTTTAGTGAGGTTCCGTTGTGTTGCTAAGGGTCTTGTAGAGTGCTGTCGGGTCCTGGAGTATTCTGTAGGGTTCCAGAGGGGCTCGTAGGGTTCCATCGAAATCTATAGGGTTCCCTAGGGGCCCATAGAGTCCCGTAGATTTCCGTAGGGACCTGTAGGGTTGTGTAAGTGCCCGCAGGAGTCTGTAGGAGTCTGTGGGATTCTGTAAGGTTCTGCAGGGTTCTGCAGGGTTCCGTAGGGGCCCGTAGAGTTCCGTAGTGGCTGGTAAAGTTCCCTAGGGCCCTGTGGGGTTCTGTATGGACCTGTAGGGTTCCGTAGGGGCCTGCAGGGTTCCGTAAGTGCCCGCAGGTGTCTGTAGGGTTCCGTAGGGGTCTCTAGGGTTCCGTAGGCACCTGCAGTGTTCTGTAGGAGCCCATAGGGTTTTAGTGAGGTTCCGTTGTGTTGCTAAGGGTCTTGTAGAGTGCTGTCGGGTCCTGGAGTATTCTGTAGGGTTCCAGAGGGCCTCATAGGGTTCCATCGAAATCTATAGGGTTCCCTAGGGGCCCTTGGAGTCCCATAGATTGCCGTAGGGACCTGTAGGGTTGTGTAAGTGCCCGCAGAAGTCTGTAGGAGTCTGTGGGATTCTGTAAGGTTCCGGAGGGTTCTGCAGGGTTCCGTAGGGGCCCGTAGAGTTCCGTAGTGGCTGGTAAAGTTCCCTAGGGCCCTGTACCGTTCCGTAACTGCCTGCAAGGGTCTTTAGGCTTCCGTAGGGGCTGGTAGGGTTCCATAAAGTTCCGTGGGGCACTGTGGGGTTCTGTATGGACCTGTAGGGTTCCGTAGGGGCCTGCAGTGTTCTGTAAGTGCCCGCAGGTGTCTGTAGGGTTCCGTAGGGGTCTCTAGGGTTCCGTAGGCACCTGCAGTGTTCTGTAGGAGCCCATAGGGTTTTAGTGAGGTTCCGTTGTGTTGCTAAGGGTCTTGTAGAGTGCTGTCGGGTCCTGGAGTATTCTGTAGGGTTCCAGAGGGGCTGGTAGGGTTCCGTCGAAATCTGTAGGGTTCCCTAGGGGCCCATAGAGTCCCGTAGATTTCCGTAGGGACCTGTAGGGTTGTGTAAGTGCTCGCAGGGGTTGGTAAGAGCTTGTAGGGTTCCATAAGTTTCCAGAGGGTTGTGTAGGGTTCCGTCGGGGCCTGTGGTGTTCCCTAGGGGCCTGTAGAGTCTCGTACGGTTCCGTAGGGGCCTGTGGTGTTCCCTAGGGGCCTGTAGAGTCTCGTACAGTTCCGTAGGGTCCTGTAGGTTTCCATAAGCGCCCGCAGAGGTCTAAAGGGGCCCGTACTGTTCCGTAAGGATCCATAGGGTTCCGTAGAGCTTCGTAGGTTCCCTAGAGGCCTGTGGAGTACCGCAGGAGCCAGTAGTGTTCTGTAGGGGCCCGTAGGGTTCCTTCCATAGGAGCTGGCAGTGTTCCGTAGGGTCCTCTAGGGTTGAGTAAGTGCCCGCAGGAGTCTGTAGGAATCCGTGGGATTCTGTAAGGTTCTGCAGGGTTCCGTAGGGGCCCGTAGAGTTCCGTAGTGGCTGGTAAAGTTCCCTAGGGCCCTGTACCGTTCCGTAACTGCCTGCAAGGGTCTTTAGGCTTCCGTAGGGGCTGGTAGGGTTCCATAAAGTTCTGTGGGTTCCTGTAGAGTTCTGCAAGTGCCCGCTAGGGCCTGTAGGGGCCCACAGTGTTTCTGCCAGGTTCCGTAGAGTTCCGTAGGGGCCATATTTTTCTGTAGTGGCTGGTAGTATTCTGTAGGGGTCTGTAGGTTTCCGTAGGCACCTACAGTGTTCTGTAGGAGCCCATAGGGTTTTAGTGAGGTTCCGTTGTGTTGCTAAGGGTCTTGTAGAGTGCTGTCGGGTCCTGGAGTATTCTGTAGGGTTCCAGAGGGGCTCGTAGGGTTCCATCGAAATCTATAGGGTTCCCTAGGGGCCCATAGAGTCCCGTAGATTTCCGTAGGGACCTGTAGGGTTGTGTAAGTGCTCGCAGGGGTTGGTAGGAGCTTGTAGGGTTCCATAAGTTTCCAGAGGGTTGTGTAGGGTTCCGTCGGGGCCTGTGGTGTTCCCTAGGGGCCTGTAGAGTCTCGTACGGTTCCATAGGGGCCTGTGGTGTTCCCTAGGGGCCTGTAGAGTCTCGTACAGTTCCGTAGGGTCCTGTAGGTTTCCATAAGCGCCCGCAGAGGTCTGAATGGGCTCGTACTGTTCCGTAAGGATCCATAGGGCTCCGTAGAGCTTCGTAGGTTCCCTAGAGGCCTCTGGAGTACCGCAGGAGCCAGTAGTGTTCTGTAGGCGCCCGTAGGGTTCCTTCCATAGGAGCTGGCAGTGTTCCGTAGGGTCCTCTAGGGTTGAGTAAGTGCCCGCAGGAGTCTGTAGGAATCCGTGGGATTCTGTAAGGTTCTGCAGGGTTCCGTAGGGGCCCGTAGAGTTCCGTAGTGGCTGGTAAAGTTCCCTAGGGCCCTGTACCGTTCCGTAACTGCCTGCAAGGGTCTTTAGGCTTCCGTAGGGGCTGGTAGGGTTCCATAAAGTTCTGTGGGTTCCTGTAGAGTTCTGCAAGTGCCCGCAAGGGCCTGTAGGGGCCCACAGTGTTTCTGCCAGGTTCCGTAGAGTTCCGTAGGGGCCATATTTTTCTGTAGTGGCTGGTAGTATTCTGTAGGGGTCTGTAGGTTTCCGTAGGCACCTACAGTGTTCTGTAGGAGCCCATAGGGTTTTAGTGAGGTTCCGTTGTGTTGCTAAGGGTCTTGTAGAGTGCTGTCGGGTCCTGGAGTATTCTGTAGGGTTCCAGAGGGGCTCGTAGGGTTCCATCGAAATCTATAGAGTTCCCTAGGGGCCCATAGAGTCCCGTAGATTTCCGTAGGGACCTGTAGGGTTGTGTAAGTGCCCGCAGAAGTCTGTAGGAGTCTGTGGGATTCTGTAAGGTTCCGGAGGGTTCTGCAGGGTTCCGTAGGGGCCCGTAGAGTTCCGTAGTGGCTGGTAAAGTTCCCTAGGGCCCTGTGGGGTTCTGTATGGACCTGTAGGGTTCCGTAGGGGCCTGCAGGGTTCTATAAGTGCCCGTAGGTGTCTCTAGGGTTCCGTAGGCACCTGCAGTATTCTGTAGGAGCCCATAGGGTTTTAGTGAGGTTCCGTTGTGTTGCTAAGGGTCTTGTAGAGTGCTGTCGGGTCCTGGAGTATTCTGTAGGGTTCCAGAGGGGCTGGTAGATTTCCGTCGAAATCTGAAGGGTTCCCTAGGGGCCCGTAGAGTCCCATAGATTTCCCTAGGGGCCTGTAGGGTTGTGTAAGTGCCCGCAGGGGTTGGTAGGAGCTTGTAGGGTGCCATATGTTTCCGGAGGGTTGTGTAGGGTTCCGTAGGGGCCTGTGGTGTTCCCTAGGGGCCTGTAGAGTCTCGTACAGTTCCGTAGGGTCCTGTAGGTTTCCATAAGCGCCCGCAGAGGTCTAAAGGGGCCCGTACTGTTCCGTAAGGATCCATAGGGCTCTGTAGAGCTTCGTAGGTTCCCTAGAGGCCTCTGGAGTACCGCAGGAGCCAGTAGTGTTCTGTAGGGGCCCGTAGGGTTCCTTCCATAGGAGCTGGCAGTGTTCCGTAGGGTCCTCTAGGGTTGAGTAAGTGCCCGCAGGAGTCTGTAGGAATCCGTGGGATTCTGTAAGGTTCTGCAGGGTTCCGTAGGGGCCCGTAGAGTTCCGTAGTGGCTGGTAAAGTTCCCTAGGGCCCTGTACCGTTCCGTAACTGCCTGCAAGGGTCTTTAGGCTTCCGTAGGGGCTGGTAGGGTTCCATAAAGTTCTGTGGGTTCCTGTAGAGTTCTGCAAGTGCCCGCAAGGGCCTGTAGGGGCCCACAGTGTTTCTGCCAGGTTCCGTAGAGTTCCGTAGGGGCCATATTTTTCTGTAGTGGCTGGTAGTATTCTGTAGGGGTCTGTAGGTTTCCGTAGGCACCTACAGTGTTCTGTAGGAGCCCATAGGGTTTTAGTGAGGTTCCGTTGTGTTGCTAAGGGTCTTGTAGAGTGCTGTCGGGTCCTGGAGTATTCTGTAGGGTTCCAGAGGGGCTCGTAGGGTTCCATCGAAATCTATAGGGTTCCCTAGGGGCCCATAGAGTCCCGTAGATTTCCGTAGGGACCTGTAGGGTTGTGTAAGTGCCCGCAGGAGTCTGTAGGAGTCTGTGGGATTCTGTAAGGTTCTGCAGGGTTCTGCAGGGTTCCGTAGGGGCCCGTAGAGTTCCGTAGTGGCTGGTAAAGTTCCCTAGGGCCCTGTGGGGTTCTGTATGGACCTGTAGGGTTCCGTAGGGGCCTGCAGGGTTCCGTAAGTGCCCGCAGGTGTCTGTAGGGTTCCGTAGGGGTCTCTAGGGTTCCGTAGGCACCTGCAGTGTTCTGTAGGAGCCCATAGGGTTTTAGTGAGGTTCCGTTGTGTTGCTAAGGGTCTTGTAGAGTGCTGTCGGGTCCTGGAGTATTCTGTAGGGTTCCAGAGGGCCTCATAGGGTTCCATCGAAATCTATAGGGTTCCCTAGGGGCCCTTGGAGTCCCATAGATTGCCGTAGGGACCTGTAGGGTTGTGTAAGTGCCCGCAGAAGTCTGTAGGAGTCTGTGGGATTCTGTAAGGTTCCGGAGGGTTCTGCAGGGTTCCGTAGGGGCCCGTAGAGTTCCGTAGTGGCTGGTAAAGTTCCCTAGGGCCCTGTACCGTTCCGTAACTGCCTGCAAGGGTCTTTAGGCTTCCGTAGGGGCTGGTAGGGTTCCATAAAGTTCCGTGGGGCACTGTGGGGTTCTGTATGGACCTGTAGGGTTCCGTAGGGGCCTGCAGTGTTCTCTAAGTGCCCGCAGGTGTCTGTAGGGTTCCGTAGGGGTCTCTAGGGTTCTGTAGGCACCTGCAGTGTTCTGTAGGAGCCCATAGGGTTTTAGTGAGGTTCCGTTGTGTTGCTAAGGGTCTTGTAGAGTGCTGTCGGGTCCTGGAGTATTCTGTAGGGTTCCAGAGGGGCTGGTAGGGTTCCGTCGAAATCTGTAGGGTTCCCTAGGGGCCCATAGAGTCCCGTAGATTTCCGTAGGGACCTGTAGGGTTGTGTAAGTGCTCGCAGGGGTTGGTAAGAGCTTGTAGGGTTCCATAAGTTTCCAGAGGGTTGTGTAGGGTTCCGTCGGGGCCTGTGGTGTTCCCTAGGGGCCTGTAGAGTCTCGTACGGTTCCGTAGGGGCCTGTGGTGTTCCCTAGGGGCCTGTAGAGTCTCGTACAGTTCCGTAGGGTCCTGTAGGTTTCCATAAGCGCCCGCAGAGGTCTAAAGGGGCCCGTACTGTTCCGTAAGGATCCATAGGGTTCCGTAGAGCTTCGTAGGTTCCCTAGAGGCCTGTGGAGTACCGCAGGAGCCAGTAGTGTTCTGTAGGGGCCCGTAGGGTTCCTTCCATAGGAGCTGGCAGTGTTCCGTAGGGTCCTCTAGGGTTGAGTAAGTGCCCGCAGGAGTCTGTAGGAATCCGTGGGATTCTGTAAGGTTCTGCAGGGTTCCGTAGGGGCCCGTAGAGTTCCGTAGTGGCTGGTAAAGTTCCCTAGGGCCCTGTACCGTTCCGTAACTGCCTGCAAGGGTCTTTAGGCTTCCGTAGGGGCTGGTAGGGTTCCATAAAGTTCTGTGGGTTCCTGTAGAGTTCTGCAAGTGCCCGCTAGGGCCTGTAGGGGCCCACAGTGTTTCTGCCAGGTTCCGTAGAGTTCCGTAGGGGCCATATTTTTCTGTAGTGGCTGGTAGTATTCTGTAGGGGTCTGTAGGTTTCCGTAGGCACCTACAGTGTTCTGTAGGAGCCCATAGGGTTTTAGTGAGGTTCCGTTGTGTTGCTAAGGGTCTTGTAGAGTGCTGTCGGGTCCTGGAGTATTCTGTAGGGTTCCAGAGGGGCTCGTAGGGTTCCATCGAAATCTATAGGGTTCCCTAGGGGCCCATAGAGTCCCGTAGATTTCCGTAGGGACCTGTAGGGTTGTGTAAGTGCTCGCAGGGGTTGGTAGGAGCTTGTAGGGTTCCATAAGTTTCCAGAGGGTTGTGTAGGGTTCCGTAGGGGCCTGTGGTGTTCCCTAGGGGCCTGTAGAGTCTCGTACGGTGCCATAGGGGCCTGTGGTGTTCCCTAGGGGCCTGTAGAGTCTCGTACAGTTCCGTAGGGTCCTGTAGGTTTCCATAAGCGCCCGCAGAGGTCTGAATGGGCCCGTACTGTTCCGTAAGGATCCATAGGGCTCCGTAGAGCTTCGTAGGTTCCCTAGAGGCCTCTGGAGTACCGCAGGAGCCAGTAGTGTTCTGTAGGGGCCCGTAGGGTTCCTTCCATAGGAGCTGGCAGTGTTCCGTAGGGTCCTCTAGGGTTGAGTAAGTGCCCGCAGGAGTCTGTAGGAATCCGTGGGATTCTGTAAGGTTCTGCAGGGTTCTGCAGGGTTCCGTAGGGGCCCGTAGAGTTCCGTAGTGGCTGGTAAAGTTCCCTAGGGCCCTGTACCGTTCCGTAACTGCCTGCAAGGGTCTTTAGGCTTCCGTAGGGGCTGGTAGGGTTCCATAACGTTCCATGGGTTCCTGCAGAGTTCTGCAAGTGCCCGCAAGGGCCTGTAGGGGCCCACAGTGTTTCTGCCAGGTTCCGTAGAGTTCCGTAGGGGCCATATTTTTCTGTAGTGGCTGGTAGTATTCTGTAGGGGTCTGTAGGTTTCCGTAGGCGCCTACAGTGTTCTGTAGGAGCCCATAGGGTTTTAGTGAGGTTCCGTTGTGTTGCTAAGGGTCTTGTAGAGTGCTGTCGGGTCCTGGAGTATTCTGTAGGGTTCCAGAGGGCCTCATAGGGTTCCATCGAAATCTATAGGGTTCTCTAGGGGCCCATAGAGTCCCGTAGATTTCCGTAGGGACCTGTAGGGTTGTGTAAGTGCCCGCAGAAGTCTGTAGGAGTCTGTGGGATTCTGTAAGGTTCCGGAGGGTTCTGCAGGGTTCCGTAGGGGCCCGTAGAGTTCCGTAGTGGCTGGTAAAGTTCCCTAGGGCCCTGTACCGTTCCGTAACTGCCTGCAAGGGTCTTTAGGATTCCGTAGGGGCTGGTAGGGTTCCATAAATTTCCGTGGGGCACTGTGGGGTTCTGTAGGGACCTGTAGGGTTCCGTAGGGGCCTGCAGTGTTCTGTAAGTGCCCGCAGGTGTCTGTAGGGTTCCGTAGGGGTCTGTAGGTTTCCGTAGGCACCTACAGTGTTCTGTAGGAGCCCATAGGGTTTTAGTGAGGTTCCGTTGTGTTGCTAAGGGTCTTGTAGAGTGCTGTCGGGTCCTGGAGTATTCTGTAGGGTTCCAGAGGGGCTGGTAGGGTTCCGTCGAAATCTGTAGGGTTCCCTAGGGGCCCGTAGAGTCCCGTGGATTTCCGTAGGGGCCTGTAGGGTTGTGTAAGTGCCCGCAGGGGTTGGTAGGAGCTTGTAGGGTGCCATATGTTTCCGGAGGGTTGTGTAGGGTTCCGTAGGGGCCTGTGGTGTTCCCTAGGGGCCTGTAGAGTCTCGTACAGTTTCGGTAGGGTCCTGTAGGTTTCCATAAGCGCCCGCAGAGGTCTGAAGGGGCCCGTACTGTGCAGTAAGGATCCATAGGGTTCCGTAGAGCTTCGTAGGTTCCCTAGAGGCCTCTGGAGTACCGCAGGAGCCAGTAGTGTTCCGTAGGGTCCTCTAGGGTTGAGTAAGTGCCCGCAGGAGTCTGTAGGAATCCGTGGGATTCTGTAAGGTTCTGGAGGGTTCTGCAGGGTTCCGTAGGGGCCCGTAGAGTTCCGTAGTGGCTGGTAAAGTTCCCTAGGGCCCTGTACCGTTCCGTAACTGCCTGCAAGGGTCTTTAGGCTTCCGTAGGGGCTGGTAGGGTTCCATAAAGTTCCGTGGGTTCCTGCAGAGTTCTGCAAGTGCCCGCAAGGGCCTGTAGGGGCGCACAGTGTTTCTGCCAGGTTCCGTAGAGTTCCGTAGGGGCCATATTTTTCTGTAGTGGCTGGTAGTATTCTGTAGGGGTCTGTAGGTTTCCGTAGGCACCTACAGTGTTCTGTAGGAGCCCATAGGGTTTTAGTGAGGTTCCGTTGTGTTGCTAAGGGTCTTGTAGAGTGCTGTCGGGTCCTGGAGTATTCTGTAGGGTTCCAGAGGGGCTCGTAGGGTTCCATCGAAATCTATAGGGTTCCCTAGGGGCCCATAGAGTCCCGTAGATTTCCGTAGGGACCTGTAGGGTTGTGTAAGTGCCCGCAGAAGTCTGTAGGAGTCTGTGGGATTCTGTAAGGTTCCGGAGGGTTCTGCAGGGTTCCGTAGGGGCCCGTAGAGTTCCGTAGTGGCTGGTAAAGTTCCCTAGGGCCCTGTGGGGTTCTGTATGGACCTGTAGGGTTCCGTAGGGGCCTGCAGTGTTCCGTAAGTGCCCGCAGGTGTCTGTAGGGTTCCGTAGGGGTCTCTAGGGTTCCGTAGGCACCTGCAGTGTTCTGTAGGAGCCCATAGGGTTTTAGTGAGGTTCCGTTGTGTTGCTAAGGGTCTTGTAGAGTGCTGTCGGGTCCTGGAGTATTCTGTAGGGTTCCAGAGGGCCTCATAGGGTTCCATCGAAATCTATAGGGTTCCCTAGGGGCCCATAGAGTCCCGTGGATTTCCGTAGGGACCTGTAGGGTTGTGTAAGTGCTCGCAGGGGTTGGTAGGAGCTTGTAGGGTTCCATAAGTTTCCAGAGGGTTGTGTAGGGTTCCGTAGGGGCCTGTGGTGTTCCCTAGGGGCCTGTAGAGTCTCGTACGGTTCCGTAGGGGCCTGTGGTCTTACCTAGGGCCTGTAGAGTCTCGTACAGGGCCGTAGGGTCCTGTAGGTTTCCATAAGTGCCCGCAGAGGTCTGAAGGGGCCCGTACTGTTCCGTAAGGATCCATAGGGCTCCGTAGAGCTTCGTAGGTTCCCTAGAGGCCTGTGGAGTACCGCAGGAGCCAGTAGTGTTCTGTAGGGGCCCGTAGGGTTCCTTCCATAGGGGCTGGCAGTGTTCCGTAGGGGCCTGTAGGGTTGTTTAAGTGCCCGCAGAAGTCTGTAGGAGTCTGTGGGATTCTGTAAGGTTCCGGAGGGTTCTGCAGGGTTCCGTAGGGGCCCGTAGAGTTCCGTAGTGGCTGGTAAAGTTCCGTAGGGCCCTGTGGGGTTCTGTATGGACCTGTAGGGTTCCGTAGGGGCCTGCAGGTTTCCGTAAGTGCCCGCAGGTGTCTGTAGGGTTCCGCAGGGGTCTGTAGGGTTCCGTAGGCACCTGCAGTGTTCTGTAGGAGCCCATAGGGTTTTAGTGAGGTTCCGTTGTGTTGCTAAGGGTCTTGTAGAGTGCTGTCGGGTCCTGAAGTATTCTGTAGGGTTCCAGAGGGCCTCATAGATTTCCATCGAAATCTATAGGGTTCCCTAGGGGCCCTTGGAGTCCCATAGATTGCCGTAGGGACCTGTAGGGTTGTGTAAGTGCCCGCAGAAGTCTGTAGGAGTCTGTGGGATTCTGTAAGGTTCCGGAGGGTTCTGCAGGGTTCCGTAGGGGCCCGTAGAGTTCCGTAGTGGCTGGTAAAGTTCCCTAGGGCCCTGTACCGTTCCGTAACTGCCTGCAAGGGTCTTTAGGCTTCCGTAGGGGCTGGTAGGGTTCCATAAAGTTCCGTGGGGCACTGTGGGGTTCTGTATGGACCTGTAAGGTTCCGTAGGGGCCTGCAGTGTTCTGTAAGTGCCCGCAGGTGTCTGTAGGGTTCCGTAGGGGTCTGTAGGGTTCCGTAGGCACCTGCAGTGTTCTGTAGGAGCCCATAGGGTTTTAGTGAGGTTCCGTTGTGTTGCTAAGGGTCTTGTAGAGTGCTGTCGGGTCCTGGAGTATTCTGTAGGGTTCCAGAGGGGCTCGTAGGGTTCCATCGAAATCTATAGGGTTCCCTAGGGGCCCGTAGAGTCCCATAGATTTCCGTAGGGGCCTGTAGGGTTGTGTAAGTGCCCGCAGGGGTTGGTAGGAGCTTGTAGGGTGCCATATGTTTCCGGAGGGTTGTGTAGGGTTCCGTAGGGGCCTGTGGTGTTCCCTAAGGGCCTGTAGAGTCTCGTACGGTTCCGTAGGGGCCTGTGGTCTTACCTAGGGCCTGTAGAGTCTCGTACAGGGCCGTAGGGTCCTGTAGGTTTCCATAAGTGCCCGCAGAGGTCTGAAGGGGCCCGTACTGTTCCGTAAGGAACCATAGGGCTCCGTAGAGCTTCGTAGGTTCCCTAGAGGCCTGTGGAGTACCGCAGGAGCCAGTAGTGTTCTGTAGGGGCCCGTAGGGTTCCTTCCATAGGAGCTGGCAGTGTTCCGTAGGGTCCTCTAGGGTTGAGTAAGTGCCCGCAGGAGTCTGTAGGAATCCGTGGGATTCTGTAAGGTTCTGCAGGGTTCCGTAGGGGCCCGTAGAGTTCCATAGTGGCTGGTAAAGTTCCCTAGGGCCCTGTACCGTTCCGTAACTGCCTGCAAGGGTCTTTAGGCTTCCGTAGGGGCTGGTAGGGTTCCATAAAGTTCTGTGGGTTCCTGTAGAGTTCTGCAAGTGCCCGCAAGGGCCTGTAGGGGCCCACAGTGTTTCTGCCAGGTTCCGTAGAGTTCCGTAGGGGCCATATTTTTCTGTAGTGGCTGGTAGTATTCTGTAGGGGTCTGTAGGTTTCCGTAGGCACCTACAGTGTTCTGTAGGAGCCCATAGGGTTTTAGTGAGGTTCCGTTGTGTTGCTAAGGGTCTTGTAGAGTGCTGTCGGGTCCTGGAGTATTCTGTAGGGTTCCAGAGGGGCTCGTAGGGTTCCATCGAAATCTATAGGGTTCCCTAGGGGCCCATAGAGTCCCGTAGATTTCCGTAGGGACCTGTAGGGTTGTGTAAGTGCCCGCAGAAGTCTGTAGGAGTCTGTGGGATTCTGTAAGGTTCCGGAGGGTTCTGCAGGGTTCCGTAGGGGCCCGTAGAGTTCCGTAGTGGTTGGTAAAGTTCCCTAGGGCCCTGTGGGGTTCTGTATGGACCTGTAGGGTTCCGTAGGGGCCTGCAGGGTTCCGTAAGTGCCCGCAGGTGTCTGTAGGGTTCCGTAGGGGTCTGTAGGGTTCCGTAGGCACCTGCAGTGTTCTGTAGGAGCCCATAGGGTTTTAGTGAGGTTCCGTTGTGTTGCTAAGGGTCTTGTAGAGTGCTGTCGGGTCCTGGAGTATTCTGTAGGGTTCCAGAGGGCCTCATAGGGTTCCATCGAAATCTATAGGGTTCCCTAGGGGCCCTTGGAGTCCCATAGATTTCCGTAGGGACCTGTAGGGTTGTGTAAGTGCCCGCAGAAGTCTGTAGGAGTCTGTGGGATTCTGTAAGGTTCCGGAGGGTTCTGCAGGGTTCCGTAGGGGCCCGTAGAGTTCCGTAGTGGCTGGTAAAGTTCCCTAGGGCCCTGTACCGTTCCGTAACTGCCTGCAAGGGTCTTTAGGCTTCCGTAGGGGCTGGTAGGGTTCCATAAAGTTCCGTGGGGCACTGTGGGGTTCTGTATGGACCTGTAGGGTTCCGTAGGGGCCTGCAGTGTTCTGTAAGTGCCCGCAGGTGTCTGTAGGGTTCCGTAGGGGTCTGTAGGTTTCCGTAGGCACCTGCAGTGTTCTGTAGGAGCCCATAGGGTTTTAGTGAGGTTCCGTTGTGTTGCTAAGGGTCTTGTAGAGTGCTGTCGGGTCCTGGAGTATTCTGTAGGGTTCCAGAGGGGCTGGTAGGGTTCCGTCGAAATCTGTAGGGTTCCCTAGGGGCCCATAGAGTCCCGTGGATTTCCGTAGGGACCTGTAGGGTTGTGTAAGTGCTCGCAGGGGTTGGTAGGAGCTTGTAGGGTTCCATAAGTTTCCAGAGGGTTGTGTAGGGTTCCGTAGGGGCCTGTGGTGTTCCCTAGGGGCCTGTAGAGTCTCGTACGGTTCCGTAGGGGCCTGTGGTCTTACCTAGGGCCTGTAGAGTCTCGTACAGGGCCGTAGGGTCCTGTAGGTTTCCATAAGTGCCCGCAGAGGTCTGAAGGGGCCCGTACTGTTCCGTAAGGATCCATAGGGCTCCGTAGAGCTTCGTAGGTTCCCTAGAGGCCTGTGGAGTACCGCAGGAGCCAGTAGTGTTCTGTAGGGGCCCGTAGGGTTCCTTCCATAGGGGCTGGCAGTGTTCCGTAGGGGCCTGTAGGGTTGTTTAAGTGTCCGCAGAAGTCTGTAGGAGTCTGTGGGATTCTGTAAGGTTCCGGAGGGTTCTGCAGGGTTCCGTAGGGGCCCGTAGAGTTCCGTAGTGGCTGGTAAAGTTCCGTAGGGCCCTGTGGGGTTCTGTATGGACCTGTAGGGTTCCGTAGGGGCCTGCAGGGTTCCGTAAGTGCCCGCAGGTGTCTGTAGGGTTCCGCAGGGGTCTGTAGGGTTCCGTAGGCACCTGCAGTGTTCTGTAGGAGCCCATAGGGTTTTAGTGAGGTTCCGTTGTGTTGCTAAGGGTCTTGTAGAGTGCTGTCGGGTCCTGAAGTATTCTGTAGGGTTCCAGAGGGCCTCATAGAGTGCCATCAAAATCTATAGGGTTCCCTAGGGGCCCTTGGAGTCCCATAGATTGCCGTAGGGACCTGTAGGGTTGTGTAAGTGCCCGCAGAAGTCTGTAGGAGTCTGTGGGATTCTGTAAGGTTCCGGAGGGTTCTGCAGGGTTCCGTAGGGGCCCGTAGAGTTCCGTAGTGGCTGGTAAAGTTCCCTAGGGCCCTGTACCGTTCCGTAACTGCCTGCAAGGGTCTTTAGGCTTCCGTAGGGGCTGGTAGGGTTCCATAAAGTTCCGTGGGGCACTGTGGGGTTCTGTATGGACCTGTAGGGTTCCGTAGGGGCCTGCAGTGTTCTGTAAGTGCCCGCAGGTGTCTGTAGGGTTCCGTAGGGGTCTGTAGGGTTCCGTAGGCACCTGCAGTGTTCTGTAGGAGCCCATAGGGTTTTAGTGAGGTTCCGTTGTGTTGCTAAGGGTCTTGTAGAGTGCTGTCGGGTCCTGGAGTATTCTGTAGGGTTCCAGAGGGGCTGGTAGGGTTCCGTCGAAATCTATAGGGTTCCCTAGGGGCCCGTAGAGTCCCATAGATTTCTGTAGGGGCCTGTAGGGTTGTGTAAGTGCCCGCAGGGGTTGGTAGGAGCTTGTAGGGTGCCATATGTTTCCGGAGGGTTGTGTAGGGTTCCGTAGGGGCCTGTGGTGTTCCCTAAGGGCCTGTAGAGTCTCGTACGGTTCCGTAGGGGCCTGTGGTGTTCCCTAGGGGCCTGTAGATTCTCGTACAGTTCCGTAGGGTCCTGTAGGTTTCCATAAGTGCCCGCAGAGGTCTGAAGGGGCCCGTACTGTTCCGTAAGGAACCATAGGGCTCCGTAGAGCTTCGTAGGTTCCCTAGAGGCCTGTGGAGTACCGCAGGAGCCAGTAGTGTTCTGTAGGGGCCCGTAGGGTTCCTTCCATAGGAGCTGGCAGTGTTCCGTAGGGTCCTCTAGGGTTGAGTAAGTGCCCGCAGGAGTCTGTAGGAATCCGTGGGATTCTGTAAGGTTCTGCAGGGTTCCGTAGGGGCCCGTAGAGTTCCGTAGTGGCTGGTAAAGTTCCCTAGGGCCCTGTACCGTTCCGTAACTGCCTGCAAGGGTCTTTAGGCTTCCGTAGGGGCTGGTAGGGTTCCATAAAGTTCTGTGGGTTCCTGTAGAGTTCTGCAAGTGCCCGCAAGGGCCTGTAGGGGCCCACAGTGTTTCTGCCAGGTTCCGTAGAGTTCCGTAGGGGCCATATTTTTCTGTAGTGGCTGGTAGTATTCTGTAGGGGTCTGTAGGTTTCCGTAGGCACCTACAGTGTTCTGTAGGAGCCCATAGGGTTTTAGTGAGGTTCCGTTGTGTTGCTAAGGGTCTTGTAGAGTGCTGTCGGGTCCTGGAGTATTCTGTAGGGTTCCAGAGGGGCTCGTAGGGTTCCATCGAAATCTATAGGGTTCCCTAGGGGCCCATAGAGTCCCGTAGATTTCCGTAGGGACCTGTAGGGTTGTGTAAGTGCCCGCAGAAGTCTGTAGGAGTCTGTGGGATTCTGTAAGGTTCCGGAGGGTTCTGCAGGGTTCCGTAGGGGCCCGTAGAGTTCCGTAGTGGTTGGTAAAGTTCCCTAGGGCCCTGTGGGGTTCTGTATGGACCTGTAGGGTTCCGTAGGGGCCTGCAGGGTTCCGTAAGTGCCCGCAGGTGTCTGTAGGGTTCCGTAGGGGTCTCTAGGGTTCTGTAGGCACCTGCAGTGTTCTGTAGGAGCCCATAGGGTTTTAGTGAGGTTCCGTTGTGTTGCTAAGGGTCTTGTAGAGTGCTGTCGGGTCCTGGAGTATTCTGTAGGGTTCCAGAGGGCCTCATAGGGTTCCATCGAAATCTATAGGGTTCCCTAGGGGCCCTTGGAGTCCCATAGATTTCCGTAGGGACCTGTAGGTTTGTGTAAGTGCCCGCAGAAGTCTGTAGGAGTCTGTGGGATTCTGTAAGGTTCCGGAGGGTTCTGCAGGGTTCCGTAGGGGCCCGTAGAGTTCCGTAGTGGCTGGTAAAGTTCCCTAGGGCCCTGTACCGTTCCGTAACTGCCTGCAAGGGTCTTTAGGCTTCCGTAGGGGCTGGTAGGGTTCCATAAAGTTCCGTGGGGCACTGTGGGGTTCTGTATGGACCTGTAGGGTTCCGTAGGGGCCTGCAGTGTTCTGTAAGTGCCCGCAGGTGTCTGTAGGGTTCCGTAGGGGTCTGTAGGTTTCCGTAGGCACCTGCAGTGTTCTGTAGGAGCCCATAGGGTTTTAGTGAGGTTCCGTTGTGTTGCTAAGGGTCTTGTAGAGTGCTGTCGGGTCCTGGAGTATTCTGTAGGGTTCCAGAGGGGCTGGTAGGGTTCCGTCGAAATCTGTAGGGTTCCCTAGGGGCCCATAGAGTCCCGTAGATTTCCGTAGGGACCTGTAGGGTTGTGTAAGTGCTCGCAGGGGTTGGTAGGAGCTTGTAGGGTGCCATATGTTTCCGGAGGGTTGTGTAGGGTTCCGTAGGGGCCTGTGGTGTTCCCTAGGGGCCTGTAGAGTCTCGTACAGTTCCGTAGGGTCCTGTAGGTTTCCATAAGCGCCCGCAGAGGTCTAAAGGGGCCCGTACTGTGCCGTAAGGATCCATAGGGCTCCGTAGAGCTTCGTAGGTTCCCTAGAGGCCTGTGGAGTACCGCAGGAGCCAGTAGTGTTCTCTAGGGGCCCGTAGGGTTCCTTCCATAGGAGCTGGCAGTGTTCCGTAGGGTCCTCTAGGGTTGAGTAAGTGCCCGCAGGAGTCTGTAGGAATCCGTGGGATTCTGTAAGGTTCTGCAGGGTTCCGTAGGGGCCCGTAGAGTTCCGTAGTGGCTGGTAAAGTTCCGTAGGGCCCTGTACCGTTCCGTAACTGCCTGCAAGGGTCTTTAGGCTTCCGTAGGGGCTGGTAGGGTTCCATAAAGTTCTGTGGGTTCCTGTAGAGTTCTGCAAGTGCCCGCAAGGGCCTGTAGGGGCCCACAGTGTTTCTGCCAGGTTCCGTAGAGTTCCGTAGGGGCCATATTTTTCTGTAGTGGCTGGTAGTATTCTGTAGGGGTCTGTAGGTTTCCGTAGGCACCTACAGTGTTCTGTAGGAGCCCATAGGGTTTTAGTGAGGTTCCGTTGTGTTGCTAAGGGTCTTGTAGAGTGCTGTCGGGTCCTGGAGTATTCTGTAGGGTTCCAGAGGGGCTCGTAGGGTTCCATCGAAATCTATAGGGTTCCCTAGGGGCCCATAGAGTCCCGTAGATTTCCGTAGGGACCTGTAGGGTTGTGTAAGTGCCCGCAGAAGTCTGTAGGAGTCTGTGGGATTCTGTAAGGTTCCGGAGGGTTCTGCAGGGTTCCGTAGGGGCCCGTAGAGTTCCGTAGTGGTTGGTAAAGTTCCCTAGGGCCCTGTGGGGTTCTGTATGGACCTGTAGGGTTCCGTAGGGGCCTGCAGGGTTCCGTAAGTGCCCGCAGGTGTCTGTAGGGTTCCGTAGGGGTCTCTAGGGTTTCGTAGGCACCTGCAGTGTTCTGTAGGAGCCCATAGGGTTTTAGTGAGGTTCCGTTGTGTTGCTAAGGGTCTTGTAGAGTGCTGTCGGGTCCTGGAGTATTCTGTAGGGTTCCAGAGGGCCTCATAGGGTTCCATCGAAATCTATAGGGTTCCCTAGGGGCCCTTGGAGTCCCATAGATTTCCGTAGGGACCTGTAGGGTTGTGTAAGTGCCCGCAGAAGTCTGTAGGAGTCTGTGGGATTCTGTAAGGTTCCGGAGGGTTCTGCAGGGTTCCGTAGGGGCCCGTAGAGTTCCGTAGTGGCTGGTAAAGTTCCCTAGGGCCCTGTACCGTTCCGTAACTGCCTGCAAGGGTCTTTAGGCTTCCGTAGGGGCTGGTAGGGTTCCATAAAGTTCCGTGGGGCACTGTGGGGTTCTGTATGGACCTGTAGGGTTCCGTAGGGGCCTGCAGTGTTCTGTAAGTGCCCGCAGGTGTCTGTAGGGTTCCGTAGGGGTCTGTAGGTTTCCGTAGGCACCTGCAGTGTTCTGTAGGAGCCCATAGGGTTTTAGTGAGGTTCCGTTGTGTTGCTAAGGGTCTTGTAGAGTGCTGTCGGGTCCTGGAGTATTCTGTAGGGTTCCAGAGGGGCTGGTAGGGTTCCGTCGAAATCTGTAGGGTTCCCTAGGGGCCCATAGAGTCCCGTAGATTTCCGTAGGGACCTGTAGGGTTGTGTAAGTGCTCGCAGGGGTTGGTAGGAGCTTGTAGGGTTCCATAAGTTTCCAGAGGGTTGTGTAGGGTTCCGTCGGGGCCTGTGGTGTTTCCTAGGGGCCTGTAGAGTCTCGTACGGTTCCATAGGGGCCTGTGGTGTTCCCTAGGGGCCTGTAGAGTCTCGTACAGTTCCGTAGGGTCCTGTAGGTTTCCATAAGCGCCCGCAGAGGTCTAAAGGGGCCCGTACTGTGCCGTAAGGATCCATAGGGTTCCGTAGAGCTTCGTAGGTTCCCTAGAGGCCTGTGGAGTACCGCAGGAGCCAGTAGTGTTCTCTAGGGGCCCGTAGGGTTCCTTCCATAGGAGCTGGCAGTGTTCCGTAGGGTCCTCTACGGTTGAGTAAGTGCCCGCAGGAGTCTGTAGGAATCCGTGGGATTCTGTAAGGTTCTGCAGGGTTCCGTAGGGGCCCGTAGAGTTCCGTAGTGGCTGGTAAAGTTCCGTAGGGCCCTGTACTGTTCCGTAACTGCCTGCAAGGGTCTTTAGGCTTCCGTAGGGGCTGGTAGGGTTCCATAAAGTTCTGTGGGTTCCTGTAGAGTTCTGCAAGTGCCCGCTAGGGCCTGTAGGGGCCCACAGTGTTTCTGCCAGGTTCCGTAGAGTTCCGTAGGGGCCATATTTTTCTGTAGTGGCTGGTAGTATTCTGTAGGGGTCTGTAGGTTTCCGTAGGCACCTACAGTGTTCTGTAGGAGCCCATAGGGTTTTAGTGAGGTTCCGTTGTGTTGCTAAGGGTCTTGTAGAGTGCTGTCGGGTCCTGGAGTATTCTGTAGGGTTCCAGAGGGGCTCGTAGGGTTCCATCGAAATCTATAGGGTTCCCTAGGGGCCCATAGAGTCCCGTAGATTTCCGTAGGGACCTGTAGGGTTGTGTAAGTGCTCGCAGGGGTTGGTAGGAGCTTGTAGGGTTCCATAAGTTTCCAGAGGGTTGTGTAGGGTTCCGTCGGGGCCTGTGGTGTTCCCTAGGGGCCTGTAGAGTCTCGTACAGTTCCGTAGAGTCCTGTAGGTTTCCATAAGCGCCCGCAGAGGTCTGAAGGGGCCCGTACTGTTCCGTAAGGATCCATAGGGCTCCGTAGAGCTTCGTAGGTTCCCTAGAGGCCTCTGGAGTACCGCAGGAGCCAGTAGTGTTCTGTAGGCGCCCGTAGGGTTCCTTCCATAGGAGCTGGCAGTGTTCCGTAGGGTCCTCTAGGGTTGAGTAAGTGCCCGCAGGAGTCTGTAGGAATCCGTGGGATTCTGTAAGGTTCTGGAGGGTTCTGCAGGGTTCCGTAGGGGCCCGTAGAGTTCCGTAGTGGCTGGTAAAGTTCCCTAGGGCCCTGTACCGTTCCGTAACTGCCTGCAAGGGTCTTTAGGCTTCCGTAGGGGCTGGTAGGGTTCCATAAAGTTCTGTGGGGCACTGTGGGGTTCTGTATGGACCTGTAGGGTTCCGTAGGGGCCTGCAGTGTTCTGTAAGTGCCCGCAGGTGTCTGTAGGGTTCCGTAGGGGTCTGTAGGTTTCCGTAGGCACCTGCAGTGTTCTGTAGGAGCCCATAGGGTTTTAGTGAGGTTCCGTTGTGTTGCTAAGGGTCTTGTAGAGTGCTGTCGGGTCCTGGAGTATTCTGTAGGGTTCCAGAGGGGCTGGTAGGGTTCCGTCGAAATCTGTAGGGTTCCCTAGGGGCCCATAGAGTCCCGTAGATTTCCGTAGGGACCTGTAGGGTTGTGTAAGTGCTCGCAGGGGTTGGTAGGAGCTTGTAGGGTGCCATAAGTTTCCAGAGGGTTGTGTAGGGTTCCATCGGGGCCTGTGGTGTTCCCTAGGGGCCTGTAGAGTCTCGTACGGTTCCATAGGGGCCTGTGGTGTTCCCTAGGGGCCTGTAGACTCTTGTACAGTTCCGTAGGGTCCTGTAGGTTTCCATAAGCGCCCGCAGAGGTCTGAAGGGGCCCGTACTGTGCCGTAAGGATCCATAGGGTTCCGTAGAGCTTCGTAGGTTCCCTAGAGGCCTGTGGAGTACCGCAGGAGCCAGTAGTGTTCTCTAGGGGCCCGTAGGGTTCCTTCCATAGGAGCTGGCAGTGTTCCGTAGGGTCCTCTAGGGTTGAGTAAGTGCCCGCAGGAGTCTGTAGGAATCCGTGGGATTCTGTAAGGTTCTGCAGGGTTCAGTAGGGGCCCGTAGAGTTCCGTAGTGGCTGGTAAAGTTCCCTAGGGCCCTGTACCGTTCCGTAACTGCCTGCAAGGGTCTTTAGGCTTCCGTAGGGGCTGGTAGGGTTCCATAAAGTTCCGTGGGTTCCTGCAGAGTTCTGCAAGTGCCCGCAAGGGCCTGTAGGGGCCCACAGTGTTTCTGCCAGGTTCCGTAGAGTTCCGTAGGGGCCATATTTTTCTGTAGTGGCTGGTAGTATTCTGTAGGGGTCTGTAGGTTTCCGTAGGCGCCTACAGTGTTCTGTAGGAGCTCATAGGGTTTTAGTGAGGTTCCGTTGTGTTGCTAAGGGTCTTGTAGAGTGCTGTCGGGTCCTGGAGTATTCTGTAGGGTTCCAGAGGGGCTCGTAGGGTTCCATCGAAATCTGTAGGGTTCCCTAGGGGCCCGTAGAGTCCCGTAGATTGCCGTAGGGACCTGTAGGGTTGTGTAAGTGCCTGCAGAAGTCTGTAGGAGTCTGTGGGATTCTGTAAGGTTCCGGAGGGTTCTGCAGGGTTCCGTAGGGGCCCGTAGAGTTCCGTAGTGGCTGGTAAAGTTCCGTAGGGCCCTGTGGGGTTCTGTATGGACCTGTAGGGTTCCGTAGGGGCCTGCAGGGTTCTATAAGTGCCCGTAGGTGTCTCTAGGGTTCCGTAGGCACCTGCAGTATTCTGTAGGAGCCCATAGGGTTTTAGTGAGGTTCCGTTGTGTTGCTAAGGGTCTTGTAGAGTGCTGTCGGGTCCTGGAGTATTCTGTAGGGTTCCAGAGGGGCTGGTAGATTTCCGTCGAAATCTGAAGGGTTCCCTAGGGGCCCGTAGAGTCCCATAGATTTCCGTAGGGGCCTGTAGGGTTGTGTAAGTGCCCGCAGGGGTTGGTAAGAGCTTGTAGGGTGCCATATGTTTCCGGAGGGTTGTGTAGGGTTCCGTAGGGGCCTGTGGTGTTCCCTAGGGGCCTGTAGAGTCTCGTACAGTTCCGTAGGGTCCTGTAGGTTTCCATAAGCGCCCGCAGAGGTCTAAAGGGGCCCGTACTGTGCCGTAAGGATCCATAGGGTTCCGTAGAGCTTCGTAGGTTCCCTAGAGGCCTCTGGAGTACCGCAGGAGCCAGTAGTGTTCTCTAGGGGCCCGTAGGGTTCCTTCCATAGGAGCTGGCAGTGTTCCGTAGGGTCCTCTAGGGTTGAGTAAGTGCCCGCAGGAGTCTGTAGGAATCCGTGGGATTCTGTAAGGTTCTGCAGGGTTCCGTAGGGGCCCGTAGAGTTCCGTAGTGGCTGGTAAAGTTCCCTAGGGCCCTGTACCGTTCCGTAACTGCCTGCAAGGGTCTTTAGGCTTCCGTAGGGGCTGGTAGGGTTCCATAAAGTTCTGTGGGTTCCTGTAGAGTTCTGCAAGTGCCCGCTAGGGCCTGTAGGGGCCCACAGTGTTTCTGCCAGGTTCCTTAGAGTTCCGTAGGGGCCATATTTTTCTGTAGTGGCTGGTAGTATTCTGTAGGGGTCTGTAGGTTTCCGTAGGCACCTACAGTGTTCTGTAGGAGCCCATAGGGTTTTAGTGAGGTTCCGTTGTGTTGCTAAGGGTCTTGTAGAGTGCTGTCGGGTCCTGGAGTATTCTGTAGGGTTCCAGAGGGGCTCGTAGGGTTCCATCGAAATCTATAGGGTTCCCTAGGGGCCCATAGAGTCCCGTAGATTTCCGTAGGGACCTGTAGGGTTGTGTAAGTGCCCGCAGAAGTCTGTAGGAGTCTGTGGGATTCTGTAAGGTTCCGGAGGGTTCTGCAGGGTTCCGTAGGGGCCCGTAGAGTTCCGTAGTGGCTGGTAAAGTTCCGTAGGGCCCTGTGGGGTTCTGTATGGACCTGTAGGGTTCCGTAGGGGCCTGCAGGGTTCCGTAAGTGCCCGCAGGTGTCTGTAGGGTTCCGTAGGGGTCTGTAGGGTTCCGTAGGCACCTGCAGTGTTCTGTAGGAGCCCATAGGGTTTTAGTGAGGTTCCGTTGTGTTGCTAAGGGTCTTGTAGAGTGCTGTCGGGTCCTGGAGTATTCTGTAGGGTTCCAGAGGGCCTCATAGGGTTCCATCGAAATCTATAGGGTTCCCTAGGGGCCCATAGAGTCCCGTGGATTTCCGTAGGGGCCTGTAGGGTTGTGTAAGTGCTCGCAGGGGTTGGTAGGAGCTTGTAGGGTTCCATAAGTTTCCAGAGGGTTGTGTAGGGTTCCGTAGGGGCCTGTGGTGTTCCCTAGGGGCCTGTAGAGTCTCGTACGGTTCCGTAGGGGCCTGTGGTCTTACCTAGGGGCCTGTAGAGTCTCGTACAGGGCCGTAGGGTCCTGTAGGTTTCCATAAGTGCCCGCAGAGGTCTGAAGGGGCCCGTACTGTTCCGTAAGGATCCATAGGGCTCCGTAGAGCTTCGTAGGTTCCCTAGAGGCCTGAGGAGTACCGCAGGAGCCAGTAGTGTTCTGTAGGGGCCCGTAGGGTTCCTTCCATAGGGGCTGGCAGTGTTCCGTAGGGGCCTGTAGGGTTGTTTAAGTGCCCGCAGAAGTCTGTAGGAGTCTGTGGGATTCTGTAAGGTTCCGGAGGGTTCTGCAGGGTTCCGTAGGGGCCCGTAGAGTTCCGTAGTGGCTGGTAAAGTTCCCTAGGGCCCTGTGGGGTTCTGTATGGACCTGTAGGGTTCCGTAGGGGCCTGCAGGGTTCCGTAAGTGCCCGCAGGTGTCTGTAGGGTTCCGTAGGGGTCTCTAGGGTTCCGTAGGCACCTGCAGTGTTCTGTAGGAGCCCATAGGGTTTTAGTGAGGTTCCGTTGTGTTGCTAAGGGTCTTGTAGAGTGCTGTCGGGTCCTGAAGTATTCTGTAGGGTTCCAGAGGGCCTCATAGATTTCCATCGAAATCTATAGGGTTCCCTAGGGGCCCTTGGAGTCCCATAGATTGCCGTAGGGACCTGTAGGGTTGTGTAAGTGCCCGCAGAAGTCTGTAGGAGTCTGTGGGATTCTGTAAGGTTCCGGAGGGTTCTGCAGGGTTCCGTAGGGGCCCGTAGAGTTCCGTAGTGGCTGGTAAAGTTCCCTAGGGCCCTGTACCGTTCCGTAACTGCCTGCAAGGGTCTTTAGGCTTCCGTAGGGGCTGGTAGGGTTCCATAAAGTTCCGTGGGGCACTGTGGGGTTCTGTATGGACCTGTAAGGTTCCGTAGGGGCCTGCAGTGTTCTGTAAGTGCCCGCAGGTGTCTGTAGGGTTCCGTAGGGGTCTGTAGGGTTCCGTAGGCACCTGCAGTGTTCTGTAGGAGCCCATAGGGTTTTAGTGAGGTTCCGTTGTGTTGCTAAGGGTCTTGTAGAGTGCTGTCGGGTCCTGGAGTATTCTGTAGGGTTCCAGAGGGGCTGGTAGGGTTCCGTCGAAATCTGAAGGGTTCCCTAGGGGCCCTTGGAGTCCCGTAGATTTCCGTAGGGGCCTGTAGGGTTGTGTAAGTGCCCGCAGGGGTTGGTAGGAGCTTGTAGGGTGCCATATGTTTCCGGAGGGTTGTGTAGGGTTCCGTAGGGGCCTGTGGTGTTCCCTAAGGGCCTGTAGAGTCTCGTACGGTTCCATAGGGGCCTGTGGTGTTCCCTAGGGGCCTGTAGAGTCTCGTACAGTTCCGTAGGGTCCTGTAGGTTTCCATAAGTGCCCGCAGAGGTCTGAAGGGGCCCGTACTGTTCCGTAAGGAACCATAGGGCTCCGTAGAGCTTCGTAGGTTCCCTAGAGGCCTGTGGAGTACCGCAGGAGCCAGTAGTGTTCTGTAGGGGCCCGTAGGGTTCCTTCCATAGGGGCTGGCAGTGTTCCGTAGGGTCCTCTAGGGTTGTGTAAGTGCCTGCAGAAGTCTGTAGGAGTCTGTGGGATTCTGTAAGGTTCCGGAGGGTTCTGCAGGGTTCCGTAGGGGCCCGTAGAGTTCCGTAGTGGCTGGTAAAGTTCCGTAGGTCCCTGTGGGGTTCTGTATGGACCTGTAGGGTTCCGTAGGGGCCTGCAGTGTTCTGTAAGTGCCCGTAGGTGTCTGTAGGGTTCCGTAGGCACCTGCAGTGTTCTGTAGGAGCCCATAGGGTTTTAGTGAGGTTCCGTTGTGTTGCTAAGGGTCTTGTAGAGTGCTGTCGGGTCCTGGAGTATTCTGTAGGGTTCCAGAGGGGCTGGTAGGGTTCCGTCGAAATCTGAAGGGTTCCCTAGGGGCCCGTAGAGTCCCATAGATTTCCGTAGGGGCCTGTAGGGTTGTGTAAGTGCCCGCAGGGGTTGGTAGGAGCTTGTAGGGTGCCATATGTTTCCGGAGGGTTGTGTAGGGTTCCGTAGGGGCCTGTGGTGTTCCCTAGGGGCCTGTAGAGTCTCGTACAGTTTCGGTAGGGTCCTGTAGGTTTCCATAAGCGCCCGCAGAGGTCTGAAGGGGCCCGTACTGTGCCGTAAGGATCCATAGGGTTCCGTAGAGCTTCGTAGGTTCCCTAGAGGCCTCTGGAGTACCGCAGGAGCCAGTAGTGTTCCGTAGGGCCCTCTAGGGTTGAGTAAGTGCCCGCAGGAGTCTGTAGGAATCCGTGGGATTCTGTAAGGTTCTGGAGGGTTCTGCAGGGTTCCGTAGGGGCCCGTAGAGTTCCGTAGTGGCTGGTAAAGTTCCCTAGGGCCCTGTACCGTTCCGTAACTGCCTGCAAGGGTCTTTAGGCTTCCGTAGGGGCTGGTAGGGTTCCATAAAGTTCCGTGGGTTCCTGCAGAGTTCTGCAAGTGCCCGCAAGGGCCTCTAGGGACCCACAGTGTTTCTGCCAGGTTCCGTAGAGTTCCGTAGGGGCCATATTTTTCTGTAGTGGCTGGTAGTATTCTGTAGGGGTCTGTAGGTTTCCGTAGGCGCCTACAGTGTTCTGTAGGAGCCCATAGGGTTTTAGTGAGGTTCCGTTGTGTTGCTAAGGGTCTTGTAGAGTGCTGTTGGGTCCTGGAGTATTCTGTAGGGTTCCAGAGGGGCTCGTAGGGTTCCATCGAAATCTATAGGGTTCCCTAGGGGCCCATAGAGTCCCGTAGATTTCCGTAGGGACCTGTAGGGTTGTGTAAGTGCCCGCAGAAGTCTGTAGGAGTCTGTGGGATTCTGTAAGGTTCCGGAGGGTTCTGCAGGGTTCCGTAGGGGCCCGTAGAGTTCCGTAGTGGCTGGTAAAGTTCCGTAGGGCCCTGTGGGGTTCTGTATGGACCTGTAGGGTTCCGTAGGGGCCTGCAGGGTTCCGTAAGTGCCCGCAGGTGTCTGTAGGGTTCCGTAGGGGTCTGTAGGGTTCCGTAGGCACCTGCAGTGTTCTGTAGGAGCCCATAGGGTTTTAGTGAGGTTCCGTTGTGTTGCTAAGGGTCTTGTAGAGTGCTGTCGGGTCCTGGAGTATTCTGTAGGGTTCCAGAGGGGCTCGTAGGGTTCCGTCGAAATCTGTAGGGTTCCCTAGGGGCCCATAGAATCCCGTAGATTGCCGTAGGGACCTGTAGGGTTGTGTAAGTGCCCGCAGGGGTTGGTAGGAGCTTGTAGGGTGCCATATGTTTCCGGAGGGTTGTGTAGGGTTCCGTCGGGGCCTGTGGTGTTCCCTAGGGGCCTGTAGAGTCTCGTACGGTTCCGTAGGGTCCTGTAGGTTTCCATAAGCGCCCGCAGAGGTCTGAAGGGGCCCGTACTGTGCCGTAAGGATCCATAGGGTTCCGTAGAGCTTCGTAGGTTCCCTAGAGGCCTCTGGAGTACCGCAGGAGCCAGTAGTGTTCCGTAGGGTCCTCTAGGGTTGAGTAAGTGCCCGCAGGAGTCTGTAGGAATCCGTGGGATTCTGTAAGGTTCTGGAGGGTTCTGCAGGGTTCCGTAGGGGCCCGTAGAGTTCCGTAGTGGCTGGTAAAGTTCCCTAGGGCCCTGTACCGTTCCGTAACTGCCTGCAAGGGTCTTTAGGCTTCCGTAGGGGCTGGGAGGGTTCCATAAAGTTCTGTGGGTTCCTGCAGAGTTCTGCAAGTGCCCGCAAGGGCCTGTAGGGGCCCACAGTGTTTCTGCCAGGTTCCGTAGAGTTCCGTAGGGGCCATATTTTTCTGTAGTGGCTGGTAGTATTCTGTAGGGGTCTGTAGGTTTCCATAGGCGCCTACAGTGTTCTGTAGGAGCCCATAGGGTTTTAGTGAGGTTCCGTTGTGTTGCTAAGGGTCTTGTAGAGTGCTGTCGGGTCCTGGAGTATTCTGTAGGGTTCCAGAGGGGCTCGTAGGGTTCCATCGAAATCTATAGGGTTCCCTAGGGGCCCATAGAGTCCCGTAGATTTCCGTAGGGACCTGTAGGGTTGTGTAAGTGCCCGCAGAAGTCTGTAGGAGTCTGTGGGATTCTGTAAGGTTCCGGAGGGTTCTGCAGGGTTCCGTAGGAGCCCGTAGAGTTCCGTAGTGGCTGGTAAAGTTCCGTAGGGCCCTGTGGGGTTCTGTATGGACCTGTAGGGTTCCGTAGGGGCCTGCAGTATTCTGTAGGAGCCCATAGGGTTTTAGTGAGGTTCCGTTGTGTTGCTAAGGGTCTTGTAGAGTGCTGTCGGGTCCTGGAGTATTCTGTAGGGTTCCAGAGGGGCTGGTAGGGTTCCGTCGAAATCTGAAGGGTTCCCTAGGGGCCCGTAGAGTCCCATAGATTTCCGTAGGGGCCTGTAGGGTTGTGTAAGTGCCCGCAGGGGTTGGTAGGAGCTTGTAGGGTGCCATATGTTTCCGGAGGGTTGTGTAGGGTTCCGTAGGGGCCTGTGGTGTTCCCTAAGGGCATGTAGAGTCTCGTACAGTTTCGGTAGGGTCCTGTAGGTTTCCATAAGCGCCCGCAGAGGTCTAAAGGGGCCCGTACTGTTCCGTAAGGATCCATAGGGTTCCGTAGAGCTTCGTAGGTTCCCTAGAGGCCTCTGGAGTACCGCAGGAGCCAGTAGTGTTCCGTAGGGTCCTCTAGGGTTGAATAAGTGCCCGCAGGTGTCTGTAGGGTTCCGTAGGGGTCTGTAGGGTTCCGTAGGCACCTGCAGTGTTCTGTAGGAGCCCATAGGGTTTTAGTGAGGTTCCGTTGTGTTGCTAAGGGTCTTGTAGAGTGCTGTCGGGTCCTGGAGTATTCTGTAGGGTTCCAGAGGGGCTCGTAGGGTTCCGTCGAAATCTGTAGGGTTCCCTAGGGGCCCATAGAGTCCCGTAGATTGCCGTTGGGACCTGTAGGGTTGTGTAAGTGCTCGTAGGGGTTGGTAGGAGCTTGTAGGGTTCCATAAGTTTCCAGAGGGTTGTGTAGGGTTCCGTCGGGGCCTGTGGTGTTCCCTAGGGGCCTGTAGCGTCTCGTACGGTTCCGTAGGGGCCTGTGGTGTTCCCTAGGGGCCTGTAGAGTCTCGTACAGTTCCGTAGGGTCCTGTAGGTTTCCATAAGTGCCCGCAGAGGTCTGAATGGGCCCGTACTGTTCCGTAAGGATCCATAGGGCTCCGTAGACCTTCGTAGGTTTCCTAGAGGCCTGTGGAGTACCGCAGGAGCCAGTAGTGTTCTGTAGGGGCCCGTAGGGTTCCTTCCATAGGGGCTGGCAGTGTTCCGTAGGGACCTGTAGGGTTGTTTAAGTGCCCGCAGAAGTCTGTAGGAGTCTGTGGGATTCTGTAAGGTTCCGGAGGGTTCTGCAGAGTTCCGTAGGGGCCCGTAGAGTTCCGTAGTGGCTGGTAAAGTTCCGTAGGGCCCTGTGGGTTTCTGTATGGACCTGTAGGGTTCCGTAGGGGCCTGCAGGGTTCTGTAAGTGCCCGTAGGTGTCTGTAGGGTTCCGTAGGCACCTACAGTGTTCTGTAGGAGCCCATAGGGTTTTAGTGAGGTTCCGTTGTGTTGCTAAGGGTCTTGTAGAGTGCTGTCGGGTCCTGGAGTATTCTGTAGGGTTCCAGAGTGGTTCGTAGGGTTCCATCGAAATCTATAGGGTTCCCTAGGGGCCCATAGAGTCCCGTAGATTTCTGTAGGGACCTGTAGGGTTGTGTAAGTGCCCGCAGAAGTCTGTAGGAGTCTGTGGGATTCTGTAAGGTTCCGGAGGGTTCTGCAGGGTTCCGTAGGGGCCCGTAGAGTTCCGTAGTGGCTGGTAAAGTTCCGTAGGGCCCTGTGGGGTTCTGTATGGACCTGTAGGGTTCCGTAGGGGCCTGCAGGGTTCCGTAAGTGCCCGCAGGTGTCTGTAGGGTTCCGTAGGGGTCTGTAGGGTTCCGTAGGCACCTACAGTGTTCTGTAGGAGCCCATAGGGTTTTAGTGAGGTTCCGTTGTGTTGCTAAGGGTCTTGTAGAGTGCTGTCAGGTCCTGGATTATTCTGTAGGGTTCCAGAGGGGCTCGTAGGGTTCCGTCAAAATCTGAAGGGTTCCCTAGGGGCCCATAGAGTCCCGTAGATTGCCGTTGGGACCTGTAGGGTTGTGTAAGTGCTCGCAGGGGTTGGTAGGAGCTTGTAGGGTTCCATAAGTTTCCAGAGGGTTGTGTAGGGTTCCGTAGGGGCCTGTGGTGTTCCCTAAGGGCCTGTAGAGTCTCGTACGGTTCCGTAGGGGCCTGTGGTGTTCCCTAGGGGCCTGTAGAGTCTCGTACAGTTCCGTAGGGTCCTGTAGGTTTCCATAAGTGCCCGCAGAGGTCTGAAGGGGCCCGTACTGTTCCGTAAGGATCCATAGGGCTCCGTAGAGCTTCGTAGGTTCCCTAGAGGCCTCTGGAGTACCGCAGGAGCCAGTAGTGTTCTGTAGGGGCCCGTAGGGTTCCTTCCATAGGGGCTGGCAGTGTTCCGTAGGGGCCTGTAGGGTTGTTTAAGTGCCCGCAGAAGTCTGTAGGAGTCTGTGGGATTCTGTAAGGTTCCGGAGGGTTCTGCAGGGTTCCGTAGGGGCCCGTAGAGTTCCGTAGTGGCTGGTAAAGTTCCGTAGGTCCCTGTGGGGTTCTGTATGGACCTGTAGGGTTCCGTAGGGGCCTGCAGTGTTCTGTAAGTGCCCGTAGGTGTCTGTAGGGTTCCGTAGGCACCTGCAGTATTCTGTAGGAGCCCGTAGGGTTTTAGTGAGGTTCCGTTGTGTTGCTAAGGGTCTTGTAGAGTGCTGTCGGGTCCTGGAGTATTCTGTAGGGTTCCAGAGGGGCTGGTAGGGTTCCATCGAAATCTGAAGGGTTCCCTAGGGGCCCGTAGAGTCCCATAGATTTCCGTAGGGGCCTGTAGGGTTGTGTAAGTGCCCGCAGGGGTTGGTAGGAGCTTGTAGGGTGCCATATGTTTCCGGAGGGTTGTGTAGGGTTCCGTAGGGGCCTGTGGTGTTCCCTAGGGGCCTGTAGAGTCTCGTACAGTTCTGTAGGGTTCTGTAGGTTTCCATAAGCGCCCGCAGAGGTCTAAAGGGGCCCGTACTGTGCCGTAAGGATCCATAGGGTTCCGTAGAGCTTCGTAGGTTCCCTAGAGGCCTCTGGAGTACCGCAGGAGCCAGTAGTGTTCTGTAGGGGCCCGTAGGGTTCCTTCCATAGGAGCTGGCAGTGTTCCGTAGGGTCCTCTAGGGTTGAGTAAGTGCCCGCAGGAGTCTGTAGGAATCCGTGGGATTCTGTAAGGTTCTGGAGGGTTCTGCAGGGTTCCGTAGGGGCCCGTAGAGTTCCGTAGTGGCTGGTAAAGTTCCCTAGGGCCCTGTACCGTTCCGTAACTGCCTGCAAGGGTCTTTAGGCTTCCGTAGGGGCTGGTAGGGTTCCATAAAGTTCCGTGGGTTCCTGCAGAGTTCTGCAAGTGCCCGCAAGGGCCTGTAGGGGCCCACAGTGTTTCTGCCAGGTTCCGTAGAGTTCCGTACGGGCCATATTTTTCTGTAGTGGCTGGTAGTATTCTGTAGGGGTCTGTAGGTTTCCATAGGCGCCTACAGTGTTCTGTAGGAGCCCATAGGGTTTTAGTGAGGTTCCGTTGTGTTGCTAAGGGTCTTGTAGAGTGCTGTCGGGTCCTGGAGTATTCTGTAGGGTTCCAGAGGGGTTCGTAGGGTTCCATCGAAATCTATAGGGTTCCCTAGGGGCCCATAGAATCCCGTAGATTTCCGTAGGGACCTGTAGGGTTGTGTAAGTGCCCGCAGAAGTCTGTAGGAGTCTGTGGGATTCTGTAAGGTTCCGGAGGGTTCTGCAGGGTTCCGTAGGGGCCCGTAGAGTTCCGTAGTGGCTGGTAAAGTTCCGTAGGGCCCTGTGGGGTTCTGTATGGACCTGTAGGGTTCCGTAGGGGCCTGCAGGGTTCCGTAAGTGCCCGCAGGTGTCTGTAGGGTTCCGTAGGGGTCTGTAGGGTTCCGTAGGCACCTACAATGTTCTGTAGGAGCCCATAGGGTTTTAGTGAGGTTCCGTTGTGTTGCTAAGGGTCTTGTAGAGTGCTGTCGGGTCCTGGAGTATTCTGTAGGGTTCCAGAGGGGCTCGTAGGGTTCCGTCGAAATCTGTAGGGTTCCCTAGGGGCCCATAGAGTCCCGTAGATTGCCGTTGGGACCTGTAGGGTTGTGTAAGTGCTCGCAGGGGTTGGTAGGAGCTTGTAGGGTGCCATATGTTTCCGGAGGGTTGTGTAGGGTTCCGTAGGGGCCTGTGGTGTTCCCTAGGGTCCTGTAGAGTCTCGTACAGTTCCGTAGGGTCCTGTAGGTTTCCATAAGCGCCCGTAGAGGTCTAAAGGGGCCCGTACTGTGCCGTAAGGATCCATAGGGTTCCGTAGAGCTTCGTAGGTTCCCTAGAGGCCTCTGGAGTACCGCAGGAGCCAGTAGTGTTCTGTAGGGGCCCGTAGGGTTCCTTCCATAGGAGCTGGCAGTGTTCCGTAGGGTCCTCTAGGGTTGAGTAAGTGCCCGCAGGAGTCTGTAGGAATCCGTGGGATTCTGTAAGGTTCTGGAGGGTTCTGCAGGGTTCCGTAGGGGCCCGTAGAGTTCCGTAGTGGCTGGTAAAGTTCCCTAGGGCCCTGTACCGTTCCGTAACTGCCTGCAAGGGTCTTTAGGCTTCCGTAGGGGCTGGGAGGGTTCCATAAAGTTCTGTGGGTTCCTGCAGAGTTCTGCAAGTGCCCGCAAGGGCCTGTAGGGGCCCACAGTGTTTCTGCCAGGTTCCGTAGAGTTCCGTAGGGGCCATATTTTTCTGTAGTGGCTGGTAGTATTCTGTAGGGGTCTGTAGGTTTCCATAGGCGCCTACAGTGTTCTGTAGGAGCCCATAGGGTTTTAGTGAGGTTCCGTTGTGTTGCTAAGGGTCTTGTAGAGTGCTGTCGGGTCCTGGAGTATTCTGTAGGGTTCCAGAGGGGCTCGTAGGGTTCCATCGAAATCTATAGGGTTCCCTAGGGGCCCATAGAGTCCCGTAGATTTCCGTAGGGACCTGTAGGGTTGTGTAAGTGCCCGCAGAAGTCTGTAGGAGTCTGTGGGATTCTGTAAGGTTCCGGAGGGTTCTGCAGGGTTCCGTAGGAGCCCGTAGAGTTCCGTAGTGGCTGGTAAAGTTCCGTAGGGCCCTGTGGGGTTCTGTATGGACCTGTAGGGTTCCGTAGGGGCCTGCAGTGTTCTGTAAGTGCCCGTAGGTGTCTGTACGGGTCTGTAGGGTTCCGTAGGCACCTGCAGTATTCTGTAGGAGCCCATAGGGTTTTAGTGAGGTTCCGTTGTGTTGCTAAGGGTCTTGTAGAGTGCTGTCGGGTCCTGGAGTATTCTGTAGGGTTCCAGAGAGGCTGGTAGGGTTCCATCGAAATCCATAGGGTTCCCTAGGGGCCCGTAGAGTCCCATAGATTTCCGTAGGGGCCTGTAGGGTTGTGTAAGTGCCCGCAGGGGTTGGTAGGAGCTTGTAGGGTGCCATATGTTTCCGGAGGGTTGTGTAGGGTTCCGTAGGGGCCTGTGGTGTTCCCTAGGGGCCTGTAGAGTCTCGTACAGTTTCGGTAGGGTCCTGTAGGTTTCCATAAGCGCCCGCAGAGGTCTAAAGGGGCCCGTACTGTTCCGTAAGGATCCATAGGGTTCCGTAGAGCTTCGTAGGTTCCCTAGAGGCCTCTGGAGTACCGCAGGAGCCAGTAGTGTTCCGTAGGGTCCTCTAGGGCTGAATAAGTGCCCGCAGGTGTCTGTAGGGTTCCGTAGGGGTCTGTAGGGTTCTGTAGGCACCTGCAGTGTTCTGTAGGAGCCCATATGGTTTTAGTGAGGTTCCGTTGTGTTGCTAAGGGTCTTGTAGAGTGCTGTCGGGTCCTGGATTATTCTGTAGGGTTCCAGAGGGGCTCGTAGGGTTCCGTCGAAATCTGAAGGGTTCCCTAGGGGCCCATAGAGTCCCGTAGATTTCCGTAGGGACCTGTAGGGTTGTGTAAGTGCTCGCAGGGGTTGGTAGGAGCTTGTAGGGTTCCATAAGTTTCCAGAGGGTTGTGTAGGGTTCCGTAGGGGCCTGTGGTGTTCCCTAAGGGCCTGTAGAGTCTCGTACGGTTCCGTAGGGGCCTGTGGTGTTCCCTAGGGGCCTGTAGAGTCTCGTACAGTTCCGTAGGGTCCTGTAGGTTTCCATAAGTGCCCGCAGAGGTCTGAAGGGGCCCGTACTGTTCCGTAAGGATCCATAGGGCTCCGTAGAGCTTCGTAGGTTCCCTAGAGGCCTCTGGAGTACCGCAGGAGCCAGTAGTGTTCTGTAGGGGCCCGTAGGGTTCCTTCCATAGGAGCTGGCAGTGTTCCGTAGGGTCCTCTAGGGTTGAGTAAGTGCCCGCAGGAGTCTGTAGGAATCCGTGGGATTCTGTAAGGTTCTGGAGGGTTCTGCAGGGTTCCGTAGGGGCCCGTAGAGTTCCGTAGTGGCTGGTAAAGTTCCCTAGGGCCCTGTACCGTTCCGTAACTGCCTGCAAGGGTCTTTAGGCTTCCGTAGGGGCTGGTAGGGTTCCATAAAGTTCCGTGGGTTCCTGCAGAGTTCTGCAAGTGCCCGCAAGGGCCTGTAGGGGCCCACAGTGTTTCTGCCAGGTTCCGTAGAGTTCCGTAGGGGCCATATTTTTCTGTAGTGGCTGGTAGTATTCTGTAGGGGTCTGTAGGTTTCCATAGGCGCCTACAGTGTTCTGTAGGAGCCCATAGGGTTTTAGTGAGGTTCCGTTGTGTTGCTAAGGGTCTTGTAGAGTGCTGTCGGGTCCTGGAGTATTCTGTAGGGTTCCAGAGGGGCTCGTAGGGTTCCATCGAAATCTATAGGGTTCCCTAGGGGCCCATAGAGTCCCGTAGATTTCCGTAGGGACCTGTAGGGTTGTGTAAGTGCCCGCAGAAGTCTGTAGGAGTCTGTGGGATTCTGTAAGGTTCCGGAGGGTTCTGCAGGGTTCCGTAGGGGCCCGTAGAGTTCCGTAGTGGCTGGTAAAGTTCCGTAGGGCCCTGTGGGGTTCTGTATGGACCTGTAGGGTTCCGTAGGGGCCTGCAGGGTTCCGTAAGTGCCCGCAGGTGTCTGTAGGGTTCCGTAGGGGTCTGTAGGGTTCCGTAGGCACCTGCAGTGTTCTGTAGGAGCCCATAGGGTTTTAGTGAGGTTCCGTTGTGTTGCTAAGGGTCTTGTAGAGTGCTGTCGGGTCCTGGAGTATTCTGTAGGGTTCCAGAGGGGCTCGTAGGGTTCCGTCGAAATCTGAAGGGTTCCCTAGGGGCCCATAGAGTCCCGTAGATTGCCGTTGGGACCTGTAGGGTTGTGTAAGTGCTCGCAGGCCTTGGTAGGAGCTTGTAGGGTTCCATAAGTTTCCAGAGGGTTGTGTAGGGTTCCGTAGGGGCCTGTGGTGTTCCCTAAGGGCCTGTAGAGTCTCGTACGGTTCCGTAGGGGCCTGTGGTGTTCCCTAGGGGCCTGTAGAGTCTCGTACAGTTCCGTAGGGTCCTGTAGGTTTCCATAAGTGCCCGCAGAGGTCTGAATGGGCCCGTACTGTTCCGTAAGGATCCATAGGGCTCCGTAGAGCTTCGTAGGTTCCCTAGAGGCCTGTGGAGTACCGCAGGAGCCAGTAGTGTTCTGTAGGGGCCCGTAGGGTTCCTTCCATAGGGGCTGGCAGTGTTCCGTAGGGGCCTGTAGGGTTGTGTAAGTGCCCGCAGAAGTCTGTAGGAGTCTGTGGGATTCTGTAAGGTTCCGGAGGGTTCTGCAGGGTTCCGTAGGGGCCCGTAGAGTTCCGTAGTGGCTGGTAAAGTTCCGTAGGGCCCTGTGGGGTTCTGTATGGACCTGTAGGGTTCCGTAGGGGCCTGCAGGGTTCTGTAAGTGCCCGTAGGTGTCTGTAGGGTTCCGTTGGCACCTGCAGTATTCTGTAGGAGCCCGTAGGGTTTTAGTGAGGTTCCGTTGTGTTGCTAAGGGTCTTGTAGAGTGCTGTCGGGTCCTGGAGTATTCTGTAGGGTTCCAGAGGGGCTGGTAGGGTTCCATCGAAATCCATAGGGTTCCCTAGGGGCCCGTAGAGTCCCATAGATTTCCGTAGGGGCCTGTAGGGTTGTGTAAGTGCCCGCAGGGGTTGGTAGGAGCTTGTAGGGTGCCATATGTTTCCGGAGGGTTGTGTAGGGTTCCGTAGGGGCCTGTGGTGTTCCCTAGGGTCCTGTAGAGTCTCGTACAGTTCCGTAGGGTCCTGTAGGTTTCCATAAGTGCCCGCAGAGGTCTGAATGGGCCCGTACTGTTCCGTAAGGATCCATAGGGCTCCGTAGAGCTTCGTAGGTTCCCTAGAGGCCTGTGGAGTACCGCAGGAGCCAGTAGTGTTCTGTAGGGGCCCGTAGGGTTCCTTCCATAGGGGCTGGCAGTGTTCCGTAGGGGCCTGTAGGGTTGTTTAAGTGCCCGCAGAAGTCTGTGGGATTCTGTAAGGTTCCGGAGGGTTCTGCAGGGTTCCGTAGGGGCCCGTAGAGTTCCGTAGTGGCTGGTAAAGTTCCCTAGGGCCCTGTACCGTTCCGTAACTGCCTGCAAGGGTCTTTAGGCTTCCGTAGGGGCTGGTAGGGTTCCATAAAGTTCCGTGGGTTCCTGCAGAGTTCTGCAAGTGCCCGCAAGGGCCTGTAGGGGCCCACAGTGTTTCTGCCAGGTTCCGTAGAGTTCCGTAGGGGCCATATTTTTCTGTAGTGGCTGGTAGTATTCTGTAGGGGTCTGTAGGGTTCCGTAGGCGCCTACAGTGTTCTGTAGGAGCCCATAGGGTTTTAGTGAGGTTCCGTTGTGTTGCTAAGGGTCTTGTAGAGTGCTGTCGGGTCCTGGAGTATTCTGTAGGGTTCCAGAGGGGCTCGTAGGGTTCCATCGAAATCTATAGGGTTCCCTAGGGGCCCATAGAGTCCCGTAGATTTCCGTAGGGACCTGTAGGGTTGTGTAAGTGCCCGCAGAAGTCTGTAGGAGTCTGTGGGATTCTGTAAGGTTCTGGAGGGTTCTGCAGGGTTCCGTAGGGGCCCGTAGAGTTCCGTAGTGGCTGGTAAAGTTCCGTAGGGCCCTGTGGGGTTCTGTATGGACCTGTAGGGTTCCGTAGGGGCCTGCAGGGTTCTGTAAGTGCCCGTAGGTGTCTGTACGGGTCTGTAGGGTTCCGTAGGCACCTGAAGTATTCTGTAGGAGCCCATAGGGTTTTAGTGAGGTTCCGTTGTGTTGCTAAGGGTCTTGTAGAGTGCTGTCGGGTCCTGGAGTATTCTGTAGGGTTCCAGAGGGGCTGGTAGGGTTCCATTGAAATCCATAGGGTTCCCTAGGGGCCCGTAGAGTCCCATAGATTTCCGTAGGGGCCTGTAGGGTTGTGTAAGTGCCCGCAGGGGTTGGTAGGAGCTTGTAGGGTGCCATATGTTTCCGGAGGGTTGTGTAGGGTTCCGTAGGGGCCTGTGGTGTTCCCTAGGGGCCTGTAGAGTCTCATACAGTTCTGTAGGGTCCTGTAGGTTTCCATAAGCGCCCGCAGAGGTCTGAAGGGGCCCGTACTGTGCCGTAAGGATCCATAGGATTCCGTAGAGCTTCGTAGGTTCCCTAGAGGCCTGTGGAGTACCGCAGGAGCCAGTAGTGTTCTGTAGGGGCCCGTAGGGTTCCTTCCATAGGAGCTGGCAGTGTTCCGTAGGGTCCTCTAGGGTTGAGTAAGTGCCCGCAGGAGTCTGTAGGAATCCGTGGGATTCTGTAAGGTTCTGGAGGGTTCTGCAGGGTTCCGTAGGGGCCCGTAGAGTTCCGTAGTGGCTGGTAAAGTTCCCTAGGGCCCTGTACCGTTCCGTAACTGCCTGCAAGGGTCTTTAGGCTTCCGTAGGGGCTGGTAGGGTTCCATAAAGTTCCGTGGGTTCCTGCAGAGTTCTGCAAGAGCCCGCAAGGGCCTGTAGGGGCCCACAGTGTTTCTGCCAGGTTCCGTAGAGTTCCGTAGGGGCCATATTTTTCTGTAGCGGCTGGTAGTATTCTGTAGGGGTCTGTAGGGTTCCGTAGGCGCCTACAGTGTTCTGTAGGAGCCCATAGGGTTTTAGTGAGGTTCCGTTGTGTTGCTAAGGGTCTTGTAGAGTGCTGTCGGGTCCTGGAGTATTCTGTAGGGTTCCAGAGGGGCTGGTAGGGTTCCATCGAAATCTATAGGGTTCCCTAGGGGCCCATAGAGTCCCGTAGATTTCTGTAGGGACCTGTAGGGTTGTGTAAGTGCCCGCAGAAGTCTGTAGGAGTCTGTGGGATTCTGTAAGGTTCCGGAGGGTTCTGCAGGGTTCCGTAGGGGCCCGTAGAGTTCCGTAGTGGCTGGTAAAGTTCCGTAGGGCCCTGTGGGGTTCTGTATGGACCTGTAGGGTTCCGTAAGGGCCTGCAGGGTTCCGTAAGTGCCCGCAGGTGTCTGTAGGGTTCCGTAGGGGTCTGTAGGGTTCCGTTGGCACCTGCAGCATTCTGTAGGAGCCCGTAGGGTTTTAGTGAGGTTCCGTTGTGTTGCTAAGGGTCTTGTAGAGTGCTGTCGGGTCCTGGAGTATTCTGTAGGGTTCCAGAGGGGCTGGTAGGGTTCCATCGAAATCCATAGGTTTCCCTAGGGGCCCGTAGAGTCCCATAGATTTCCGTAGGGGCCTGTAGGGTTGTGTAAGTGCCCGCAGGGGTTGGTAGGAGCTTGTAGGGTGCCATATGTTTCCGGAGGGTTGTGTAGGGTTCCGTAGGGTCCTGTGGTGTTCCCTAGGGTCCTGTAGAGTCTCGTACAGTTCCGTAGGGTCCTGTAGGTTTCCATAAGTGCCCGCAGAGGTCTGAATGGGCCCGTACTGTTCCGTAAGGATCCATAGGGCTCCGTAGAGCTTCGTAGGTTCCCTAGAGGCCTGTGGAGTACCGCAGGAGCCAGTAGTGTTCTGTAGGGGCCCGTAGGGTTCCTTCCATAGGGGCTGGCAGTGTTCCGTAGGGGCCTGTAGGGTTGTTTAAGTGCCCGCAGAAGTCTGTGGGATTCTGTAAGGTTCCGGAGGGTTCTGCAGGGTTCCGTAGGGGCCCGTAGAGTTCCGTAGTGGCTGGTAAAGTTCCCTAGGGCCCTGTACCGTTCCGTAACTGCCTGCAAGGGTCTTTAGGCTTCCGTAGGGGCTGGTAGGGTTCCATAAAGTTCCGTGGGGCACTGTGGGGTTCTGTATGGACCTGTAGGGTTCCGTAGGGGCCTGCAGTGTTCTGTAAGTGCCCGCAGGTGTCTGTAGGGTTCCGTAGGGGTCTCTAGGGTTCCGTAGGCACCTGCAGTGTTCTGTAGGAGCCCATAGGGTTTTAGTGAGGTTCCGTTGTGTTGCTAAGGGTCTTGTAGAGTGCTGTCGGGTCCTGGAGTATTCTGTAGGGTTCCAGAGGGGCTCGTAGGGTTCCGTCGAAATCTGTAGGGTTCCCTAGGGGCCCATAGAGTCCCGTAGATTGCCGTTGGGACCTGTAGGGTTGTGTAAGTGCTCGCAGGGGTTGGTAGGAGCTTGTAGGGTTCCATAAGTTTCCAGAGGGTTGTGTAGGGTTCCGTAGGGGCCTGTGGTGTTCCCTAGGGGCCTGTAGAGTCTCGTACGGTTCCGTAGGGGCCTGTGGTGTTCCCTAGGGGCCTGTAGAGTCTCGTACAGTTCCGTAGGGTCCTGTAGGTTTCCATAAGTGCCCGCAGAGGTCTGAATGGGCCCGTACTGTTCCGTAAGGATCCATAGGGCTCCGTAGAGCTTCGTAGGTTCCCTAGAGGCCTGTGGAGTACCGCAGGAGCCAGTAGTGTTCTGTAGGGGCCCGTAGGGTTCCTTCCATAGGGGCTGGCAGTGTTCCGTAGGGGCCTGTAGGGTTGTGTAAGTGCCCGCAGAAGTCTGTAGGAGTCTGTGGGATTCTGTAAGGTTCCGGAGGGTTCTGCAGGGTTCCGTAGGGGCCCGTAGAGTTCCGTAGTGGCTGGTAAAGTTCCGTAGGGCCCTGTGGGGTTCTGTATGGACCTGTAGGGTTCCGTAGGGGCCTGCAGTGTTCTGTAAGTGCCCGTAGGTGTCTGTAGGGTTCCGTTGGCACCTGCAGTATTCTGTAGGAGCCCATAGGGTTTTAGTGAGGTTCCGTTGTGTTGCTAAGGGTCTTGTAGAGTGCTGTCGGGTCCTGGAGTATTCTGTAGGGTTCCAGAGGGGCTCGTAGGGTTCCATCGAAATCCATAGGGTTCCCTAGGGGCCCGTAGAGTCCCATAGATTTCCGTAGGGGCCTGTAGGGTTGTGTAAGTGCCCGCAGGGGTTGGTAGGAGCTTGTAGGGTGCCATATGTTTCCGGAGGGTTGTGTAGGGTTCCGTAGGGGCCTGTGGTGTTCCCTAGGGGCCTGTAGAGTCTCGTACAGTTCCGTAGGGGCCTGTAGTGTTCCCTAGGGGCCTGTAGAGTCTCGTACAGTTTCGGTAGGGTCCTGTAGGTTTCCATAAGCGCCCGCAGAGGTCTGAAGGGACCCGTACTGTGCAGTAAGGATCCATAGGGTTCCGTAGAGCTTCGTAGGTTCCCTAGAGGCCTCTGGAGTACCGCAGGAGCCAGTAGTGTTCCGTAGGGCCCTCTAGGGTTGAGTAAGTGCCCGCAGGAGTCTGTAGGAATCCGTGGGATTCTGTAAGGTTCTGGAGGGTTCTGCAGGGTTCCGTAGGGGCCCGTAGAGTTCCGTAGTGGCTGGTAAAGTTCCCTAGGGCCCTGTACCGTTCCGTAACTGCCTGCAAGGGTCTTTAGGCTTCCGTAGGGGCTGGTAGGGTTCCATAAAGTTCCGTGGGTTCCTGCAGAGTTCTGCAAGTGCCCGCAAGGGCCTGTAGGGGCCCACAGTGTTTCTGCCAGGTTCCGTAGAGTTCCGTAGGGGCCATATTTTTCTGTAGTGGCTGGTAGTATTCTGTAGGGGTCTGTAGGGTTCCGTAGGCGCCTACAGTGTTCTGTAGGAGCCCATAGGGTTTTAGTGAGGTTCCGTTGTGTTGCTAAGGGTCTTGTAGAGTGCTGTCGGGTCCTGGAGTATTCTGTAGGGTTCCAGAGGGGTTCGTAGGGTTCCATCGAAATCTATAGGGTTCCCTAGGGGCCCATAGAGTCCCGTAGATTTCCGTAGGGGCCTGTAGGGTTGTGTAAGTGCCCGCAGAAGTCTGTAGGAGTCTGTGGGATTCTGTAAGGTTCCGGAGGGTTCTGCAGGGTTCCGTAGGGGCCCGTAGAGTTCCGTAGTGGCTGGTAAAGTTCCGTAGGGCCCTGTGGGGTTCTGTATGGACCTGTAGGGTTCCGTAGGGGCCTGCAGGGTTCCGTAAGTGCCCGCAGGTGTCTGTAGGGTTCCGTAGGGGTCTGTAGGGTTCCGTAGGCACCTGCAGTGTTCTGTAGGAGCCCATAGGGTTTTAGTGAGGTTCCGTTGTGTTGCTAAGGGTCTTGTAGAGTGCTGTCGGGTCCTGGAGTATTCTGTAGGGTTCCAGAGGGGCTCGTAGGGTTCCGTCGAAATCTGTAGGGTTCCCTAGGGGCCCATAGAGTCCCGTAGATTGCCGTTGGGACCTGTAGGGTTGTGTAAGTGCTCGCAGGGGTTGGTAGGAGCTTGTAGGGTTCCATAAGTTTCCAGAGGGTTGTGTAGGGTTCCGTAGGGGCCTGCGGTGTTCCCTAGGGGCCTGTAGAGTCTCGTACGGTTCCGTAGGGGCCTGTGGTGTTCCCTAGGGGCCTGTAGAGTCTCGTACAGTTCCGTAGGGTCCTGTAGGTTTCCATAAGCGCCCGCAGAGGTCTGAAGGGGCCCGTACTGTGCCGTAAGGATCCACAGGGTTCCGTAGAGCTTCGTAGGTTCCCTAGAGGCCTGTGGAGTACCGCAGGAGCCAGTAGTGTTCTTTAGGGGCCCGTAGGGTTCCTTCCATAGGAGCTGGCAGTGTTCCGTAGGGTCCTCTAGGGTTGAGTAAGTGCCCGCAGGAGTCTGTAGGAATCCGTGGGATTCTGTAAGGTTCTGGAGGGTTCTGCAGGGTTCCGTAGGGGCCCGTAGAGTTCCGTAGTGGCTGGTAAAGTTCCCTAGGGCCCTGTACCGTTCCGTAACTGCCTGCAAGGGTCTTTAGGCTTCCGTAGGGGCTGGTAGGGTTCCATAAAGTTCCGTGGGTTCCTGCAGAGTTCTGCAAGTGCCCGCAAGGGCCTGTAGGGGCCCACAGTGTTTCTGCCAGGTTCCGTAGAGTTCCGTAGGGGCCATATTTTTCTGTAGTGGCTGGTAGTATTCTGTAGGGGTCTGTAGGTTTCCATAGGCGCCTACAGTGTTCTGTAGGAGCCCATAGGGTTTTAGTGAGGTTCCGTTGTGTTGCTAAGGGTCTTGTAGAGTGCTGTCGGGTCCTGGAGTATTCTGTAGGGTTCCAGAGGGGCTGGTAGGGTTCCATCGAAATCTATAGGGTTCCCTAGGGGCCCATAGAGTCCCGTAGATTTCCGTAGGGACCTGTAGGGTTGTGTAAGTGCCCGCAGAAGTCTGTAGGAGTCTGTGGGATTCTGTAAGGTTCCGGAGGGTTCTGCAGGGTTCCGTAGGGGCCCGTAGAGTTCCGTAGTGGCTGGTAAAGTTCCGTAGGGCCCTGTGGGGTTCTGTATGGACCTGTAGGGTTCCGTAGGGGCCTGCAGGGTTCTGTAAGTGCCCGCAGGTGTCTGTAGGGTTCCGTAGGGGTCTGTAGGGTTCCGTAGGCACCTGCAGTGTTCTGTAGGAGCCCATAGGGTTTTAGTGAGGTTCCGTTGTGTTGCTAAGGGTCTTGTAGAGTGCTGTCGGGTCCTGGAGTATTCTGTAGGGTTCCAGAGGGGCTCGTAGGGTTCCGTCGAAATCTGAAGGGTTCCCTAGGGGCCCATAGAGTCCCGTAGATTGCCGTTGGGACCTGTAGGGTTGTGTAAGTGCTCGCAGGGGTTGGTAGGAGCTTGTAGGGTTCCATAAGTTTCCAGAGGGTTGTGTAGGGTTCCGTAGGGGCCTGTGGTGTTCCCTAGGGGCCTGTAGAGTCTCGTACGGTTCCGTAGGGGCCTGTGGTGTTCCCTAGGGGCCTGTAGAGTCTCGTACAGTTCCGTAGGGTCCTGTAGGTTTCCATAAGTGCCCGCAGAGGTCTGAATGGGCCCGTACTGTTCCGTAAGGATCCATAGGGTTCCGTAGAGCTTCGTAGGTTCCCTAGAGGCCTGTGGAGTACCGCAGGAGCCAGTAGTGTTCTGTAGGGGCCCGTAGGGTTCCTTCCATAGGGGCTGGCAGTGTTCCGTAGGGGCCTGTAGGGTTGTTTAAGTGCCCGCAGAAGTCTGTAGGAGTCTGTGGGATTCTGTAAGGTTCCGGAGGGTTCTGCAGGGTTCCGTAGGGGCCCGTAGAGTTCCGTACTGGCTGGTAAAGTTCCGTAGGGCCCTGTGGGGTTCTGTATGGACCTGTAGGGTTCCGTAGGGGCCTGCAGTGTTCTGTAAGTGCCCGTAGGTGTCTGTAGGGTTCCGTTGGCACCTGCAGTATTCTGTAGGAGCCCATAGGGTTTTAGTGAGGTTCCGTTGTGTTGCTAAGGGTCTTGTAGAGTGCTGTCGGGTCCTGGAGTATTCTTTAGGGTTCCAGAGGGGCTGGTAGGGTTCCATCGAAATCCATAGGGTTCCCTAGGGGCCCGTAGAGTCCCATAGATTTCCGTAGGGGCCTGTAGGGTTGTGTAAGTGCCCGCAGGGGTTGGTAGGAGCTTGTAGGGTGCCATATGTTTCTGGAGGGTTGTGTAGGGTTCCGTAGGGGCCTGTGGTGTTCCCTAGGGTCCTGTAGAGTCTCGTACAGTTTCGGTAGGGTCCTGTAGGTTTCCATAAGCGCCCGCAGAGGTCTGAAGGGGCCCGTACTGTGCCGTAAGGATCCATAGGGTTCTGTAGAGCTTCGTAGGTTCCCTAGAGGCCTCTGGAGTACCGCAGGAGCCAGTAGTGTTCCGTAGGGTCCTCTAGGGTTGAGTAAGTGCCCGCAGGAGTCTGTAGGAATCCGTGGGATTCTGTAAGGTTCTGGAGGGTTCTGCAGGGTTCCGTAGGGGCCTGTGGTGTTCCCTAAGGGCCTGTAGAGTCTCGTACGGTTCCGTAGGGGCCTGTAGTGTTCCCTAGGGGCCTGTAGAGTCTCGTACAGTTCCGTAGGGTCCTGTAGGTTTCCATAAGTGCCCGCAGAGGTCTGAAGGGGCCCGTACTGTTCCGTAAGGATCCATAGGGCTCCGTAGAGCTTCGTAGGTTCCCTAGAGGCCTGTGGAGTACCGCAGGAGCCAGTAGTGTTCTGTAGGGGCCCGTAGGGTTCCTTCCATAGGGGCTGGCAGTGTTCCGTAGGGGCCTGTAGGGTTGTTTAAGTGCCCGCAGAAGTCTGTAGGAGTCTGTGGGATTCTGTAAGGTTCCGGAGGGTTCTGCAGGGTTCCGTAGGGGCCCGTAGAGTTCCGTAGTGGCTGGTAAAGTTCCCTAGGGCCCTGTACCGTTCCGTAACTGCCTGCAAGGGTCTTTAGGCTTCCGTAGGGGCTGGTAGGGTTCCATAAAGTTCCGTGGGTTCCTGCAGAGTTCTGCAAGTGCCCGCAAGGGCCTGTAGGGGCCCACAGTGTTTCTGCCAGGTTCCGTAGAGTTCCGTAGGGGCCATATTTTTCTGTAGTGGCTGGTAGTATTCTGTAGGGGTCTGTAGGGTTCCGTAGGCGCCTACAGTGTTCTGTAGGAGCCCATAGGGTTTTAGTGAGGTTCCGTTGTGTTGCTAAGGGTCTTGTAGAGTGCTGTCGGGTCCTGGAGTATTCTGTAGGGTTCCAGAGGGGCTCGTAGGGTTCCATCGAAATCTATAGGGTTCCCTAGGGGCCCATAGAGTCCCGTAGATTTCCGTAGGGACCTGTAGGGTTGTGTAAGTGCCCGCAGAAGTCTGTAGGAGTCTGTGGGATTCTGTAAGGTTCTGGAGGGTTCTGCAGGGTTCCGTAGGGGCCCGTAGAGTTCCGTAGTGGCTGGTAAAGTTCCGTAGGGCCCTGTGGGGTTCTGTATGGACCTGTAGGGTTCCGTAGGGGCCTGCAGGGTTCTGTAAGTGCCCGCAGGTGTCTGTAGGGTTCCGTAGGGGTCTGTAGGGTTCCGTAGGCACCTGCAGTGTTCTGTAGGAGCCCATAGGGTTTTAGTGAGGTTCCGTTGTGTTGCTAAGGGTCTTGTAGAGTGCTGTCGGGTCCTGGAGTATTCTGTAGGGTTCCAGAGGGGCTCGTAGGGTTCCGTCGAAATCTGAAGGGTTCCCTAGGGGCCCATAGAGTCCCGTAGATTGCCGTTGGGACCTGTAGGGTTGTGTAAGTGCTCGCAGGGGTTGGTAGGAGCTTGTAGGGTTCCATAAGTTTCCAGAGGGTTGTGTAGGGTTCCGTAGGGGCCTGTGGTGTTCCCTAAGGGCCTGTAGAGTCTCGTACGGTTCCGTAGGGGCCTGTGGTGTTCCCTAGGGGCCTGTAGAGTCTCGTACAGTTCCGTAGGGTCCTGTAGGTTTCCATAAGTGCCCGCAGAGGTCTGAATGGGCCCGTACTGTTCCGTAAGGATCCATAGGGCTCCGTAGAGCTTCGTAGGTTCCCTAGAGGCCTGTGGAGTACCGCAGGAGCCAGTAGTGTTCTGTAGGGGCCCGTAGGGTTCCTTCCATAGGGGCTGGCAGTGTTCCGTAGGGGTCTGTAGGGTTGTTTAAGTGCCCGCAGAAGTCTGTAGGAGTCTGTGGGATTCTGTAAGGTTCCGGAGGGTTCTGCAGGGTTCCGTAGGGGCCCGTAGAGTTCCGTAGTGGCTGGTAAAGTTCCGTAGGGCCCTGTGGGGTTCTGTATGGACCTGTAGGGTTCCGTAGGGGCCTGCAGTGTTCTGTAAGTGCCCGTAGGTGTCTGTAGGGTTCCGTAGGCACCTGCAGTATTCTGTAGGAGCCCGTAGGGTTTTAGTGAGGTTCCGTTGTGTTGCTAAGGGTCTTGTAGAGTGCTGTCGGGTCCTGGAGTATTCTGTAGGGTTCCAGAGGGGCTGGTAGGGTTCCATCGAAATCCATAGGGTTCCCTAGGGGCCCGTAGAGTCCCATAGATTTCCGTAGGGGCCTGTAGGGTTGTGTAAGTGCCCGCAGGGGTTGGTAGGAGCTTGTAGGGTGCCATATGTTTCCGGAGGGTTGTGTAGGGTTCCGTAGGGGCCTGTGGTGTTCCCTAGGATCCTGTAGAGTCTCGTACAGTTCCGTAGGGTCCTGTAGGTTTCCATAAGCGCCCGCAGAGGTCTAAAGGGGCCCGTACTGTGCCGTAAGGATCCATAGGGTTCCGTAGAGCTTCGTAGGTTCCCTAGAGGCCTGTGGAGTACCGCAGGAGCCAGTAGTGTTCTGTAGGGGCCCGTAGGGTTCCTTCCATAGGAGCTGGCAGTGTTCCGTAGGGTCCTCTAGGGTTGAGTAAGTGCCCGCAGGAGTCTGTAGGAATCCGTGGGATTCTGTAAGGTTCTGGAGGGTTCTGCAGGGTTCCGTAGGGGCCCGTAGAGTTCCGTAGTGGCTGGTAAAGTTCCCTAGGGCCCTGTACCGTTCCGTAACTGCCTGCAAGGGTCTTTAGGCTTCCGTAGGGGCTGGTAGGGTTCCATAAAGTTCCGTGGGTTCCTGCAGAGTTCTGCAAGTGCCCGCAAGGGCCTGTAGGGGCCCACAGTGTTTCTGCCAGGTTCCGTAGAGTTCCGTAGGGGCCATATTTTTCTGTAGTGGCTGGTAGTATTCTGTAGGGGTCTGTAGGTTTCCATAGGCGCCTACAGTGTTCTGTAGGAGCCCATAGGGTTTTAGTGAGGTTCCGTTGTGTTGCTAAGGGTCTTGTAGAGTGCTGTCGGGTCCTGGAGTATTCTGTAGGGTTCCAGAGGGGCTGGTAGGGTTCCATCGAAATCTATAGGGTTCCCTAGGGGCCCATAGAGTCCCGTAGATTTCCGTAGGGACCTGTAGGGTTGTGTAAGTGCCCGCAGAAGTCTGTAGGAGTCTGTGGGATTCTGTAAGGTTCCGGAGGGTTCTGCAGGGTTCCGTAGGGGCCCGTAGAGTTCCGTAGTGGCTGGTAAAGTTCCGTAGGGCCCTGTGGGTTTCTGTATGGACCTGTAGGGTTCCGTAGGTGCCTGCAGGGTTCTGTAAGTGCCCGCAGGTGTCTGTAGGGTTCCGTAGGGGTCTGTAGGGTTCCGTAGGCACCTGCAGTGTTCTGTAGGAGCCCATATGGTTTTAGTGAGGTTCTGTTGTGTTGCTAAGGGTCTTGTAGAGTGCTGTCGGGTCCTGGAGTATTCTGTAGGGTTCCAGAGGGGCTCGTAGGGTTCCATCGAAATCTATAGGGTTCCCTAGGGGCCCATAGAGTCCCGTAGATTTCCGTAGGGACCTGTAGGGTTGTGTAAGTGCCCGCAGAAGTCTGTAGGAGTCTGTGGGATTCTGTAAGGTTCCGGAGGGTTCTGCAGGGTTCCGTAGGGGCCCGTAGAGTTCCGTAGTGGCTGGTAAAGTTCCGTAGGGCCCTGTGGGGTTCTGTATGGACCTGTAGGGTTCCGTAGGGGCCTGCAGGGTTCCGTAAGTGCCCGCAGGTGTCTGTAGGGTTCCGTAGGGGTCTGTAGGGTTCCGTAGGCACCTGCAGTGTTCTGTAGGAGCCCATAGGGTTTTAGTGAGGTTCCGTTGTGTTGCTAAGGGTCTTGTAGAGTGCTGTCGGGTCCTGGAGTATTCTGTAGGGTTCCAGAGGGGCTCGTAGGGTTCCGTCGAAATCTGTAGGGTTCCCTAGGGGCCCATAGAGTCCCGTAGATTGCCGTTGGGACCTGTAGGGTTGTGTAAGTGCTCGCAGGGGTTGGTAGGAGCTTGTAGGGTTCCATAAGTTTCCAGAGGGTTGTGTAGGGTTCCGTAGGGGCCTGTGGTGTTCCCTAAGGGCCTGTAGAGTCTCGTAGGGTTCCGTAGGGGCCTGTGGTGTTCCCTAGGGGCCTGTAGAGTCTCGTACAGTTCCGTAGGGTCCTGTAGGTTTCCATAAGTGCCCGCAGAGGTCTGAATGGGCCCGTACTGTTCCGTAAGGATCCATAGGGCTCCGTAGAGCTTCGTAGGTTCCCTAGAGGCCTGTGGAGTACCGCAGGAGCCAGTAGTGTTCTGTAGGGGCCCGTAGGGTTCCTTCCATAGGGGCTGGCAGTGTTCCATAGGGGCCTGTAGGGTTGTTTAAGTGCCCGCAGAAGTCTGTAGGAGTCTGTGGGATTCTGTAAGGTTCCGGAGGGTTCTGCAGGGTTCCGTAGGGGCCCGTAGAGTTCCGTAGTGGCTGGTAAAGTTCCGTAGGGCCCTGTGGGTTTCTGTATGGACCTGTAGGGTTCCGTAGGGGCCTGCAGTGTTCTGTAAGTGCCCGTAGGTGTCTGTAGGGTTCCGTAGGCACCTGCAGTATTCTGTAGGAGCCCGTAGGGTTTTAGTGAGGTTCCGTTGTGTTGCTAAGGGTCTTGTAGAGTGCTGTCGGGTCCTGGAGTATTCTGTAGGGTTCCAGAGGGGCTGGTAGGGTTCCGTCGAAATCCATAGGGTTCCCTAGGGGCCCGTAGAGTCCCATAGATTTCCGTAGGGGCCTGTAGGGTTGTGTAAGTGCCCGCAGGGGTTGGTAGGAGCTTGTAGGGTGCCATATGTTTCTGGAGGGTTGTGTAGGGTTCCGTAGGGGCCTGTGGTGTTCCCTAGGGTCCTGTAGAGTCTCGTACAGTTCCGTAGGGTCCTGTAGGTTTCCATAAGCGCCCGCAGAGGTCTAAAGGGGCCCGTACTGTGCCGTAAGGATCCATAGGGTTCCGTAGAGCTTCGTAGGTTCCCTAGAGGCCTGTGGAGTACCGCAGGAGCCAGTAGTGTTCTGTAGGGGCCCGTAGGGTTCCTTCCATAGGAGCTGGCAGTGTTCCGTAGGGTCCTCTAGGGTTGAGTAAGTGCCCGCAGGAGTCTGTAGGAATCCGTGGGATTCTGTAAGGTTCTGCAGGGTTCTGCAGGGTTCCGTAGGGGCCCGTAGAGTTCCGTAGTGGCTGGTAAAGTTCCGTAGGGCCCTGTACCGTTCCGTAACTGCCTGCAAGGGTCTTTAGGCTTCCGTAGGGGCTGGTAGGGTTCCATAAAGTTCCGTGGGTTCCTGCAGAGTTCTGCAAGTGCCCGCAAGGGCCTGTAGGGGCCCACAGTGTTTCTGCCAGGTTCCGTAGAGTTCCGTAGGGGCCATATTTTTCTGTAGTGGCTGGTAGTATTCTGTAGGGGTCTGTAGGTTTCCATAGGCGCCTACAGTGTTCTGTAGGAGCCCATAGGGTTTTAGTGAGGTTCCGTTGTGTTGCTAAGGGTCTTGTAGAGTGCTGTCGGGTCCTGGAGTATTCTGTAGGGTTCCAGAGGGGCTGGTAGGGTTCCATCGAAATCTATAGGGTTCCCTAGGGGCCCATAGAGTCCCGTAGATTTCCGTAGGGACCTGTAGGGTTGTGTAAGTGCCCGCAGAAGTCTGTAGGAGTCTGTGGGATTCTGTAAGGTTCCGGAGGGTTCTGCAGGGTTCCGTAGGGGCCCGTAGAGTTCCGTAGTGGCTGGTAAAGTTCCGTAGGGCCCTGTGGGTTTCTGTATGGACCTGTAGGGTTCCGTAGGGGCCTGCAGGGTTCTGTAAGTGCCCGCAGGTGTCTGTAGGGTTCCGTAGGGGTCTGTAGGGTTCCGTAGGCACCTGCAGTGTTCTGTAGGAGCCCATAGGGTTTTAGTGAGGTTCTGTTGTGTTGCTAAGGGTCTTGTAGAGTGCTGTCGGGTCCTGGAGTATTCTGTAGGGTTCCAGAGGGGCTCGTAGGGTTCCGTCGAAATCTGTAGGGTTCCCTAGGGGCCCATAGAGTCCCGTAGATTGCCGTTGGGACCTGTAGGGTTGTGTAAGTGCTCGCAGGGGTTGGTAGGAGCTTGTAGGGTTCCATAAGTTTCCAGAGGGTTGTGTAGGGTTCCGTAGGGGCCTGTGGTGTTCCCTAAGGGCCTGTAGAGTCTCGTACGGTTCCGTAGGGGCCTGTGGTGTTCCCTAGGGGCCTGTAGAGTCTCGTACAGTTCCGTAGGGTCCTGTAGGTTTCCATAAGTGCCCGCAGAGGTCTGAATGGGCCCGTACTGTTCCGTAAGGATCCATAGGGCTCCGTAGAGCTTCGTAGGTTCCCTAGAGGCCTGTGGAGTACCGCAGGAGCCAGTAGTGTTCTGTAGGGGCCCGTAGGGTTCCTTCCATAGGGGCTGGCAGTGTTCCGTAGGGGCCTGTAGGGTTGTTTAAGTGCCCGCAGAAGTCTGTAGGAGTCTGTGGGATTCTGTAAGGTTCCGGAGGGTTCTGCAGGGTTCCGTAGGGGCCCGTAGAGTTCCGTAGTGGCTGGTAAAGTTCCGTAGGGCCCTGTGGGGTTCTGTATGGACCTGTAGGGTTCCGTAGGGGCCTGCAGTGTTCTGTAAGTGCCCGTAGGTGTCTGTAGGGTTCCGTAGGCACCTGCAGTATTCTGTAGGAGCCCGTAGGGTTTTAGTGAGGTTCCGTTGTGTTGCTAAGGGTCTTGTAGAGTGCTGTCGGGTCCTGGAGTATTCTGTAGGGTTCCAGAGGGGCTGGTAGGGTTCCATCGAAATCCATAGGGTTCCCTAGGGGCCCGTAGAGTCCCATAGATTTCCGTAGGGGCCTGTAGGGTTATCTAAGTGCCCGCAGGGGTTGGTAGGAGCTTGTAGGGTGCCATATGTTTCTGGAGGGTTGTGTAGGGTTCCGTAGGGGCCTGTGGTGTTCCCTAGGGGCCTGTAGAGTCTCGTACAGTTTCGGTAGGGTCCTGTAGGTTTCCATAAGCGCCCGCAGAGGTCTGAAGGGACCCGTACTGTGCAGTAAGGATCCATAGGGTTCCGTAGAGCTTCGTAGGTTCCCTAGAGGCCTGTGGAGTACCGCAGGAGCCAGTAGTGTTCCGTAGGGTCCTCTAGGGTTGAGTAAGTGCCCGCAGGAGTCTGTAGGAATCCGTGGGATTCTGTAAGGTTCTGCAGGGTTCTGCAGGGTTCCGTAGGGGCCCGTAGAGTTCCGTAGTGGCTGGTAAAGTTCCCTAGGGCCCTGTACCGTTCCGTAACTGCCTGCAAGGGTCTTTAGGCTTCCGTAGGGGCTGGTAGGGTTCCATAAAGTTCCGTGGGTTCCTGCAGAGTTCTGCAAGTGCCCGCAAGGGCCTGTAGGGGCCCACAGTGTTTCTGCCAGGTTCCGTAGAGTTCCGTAGGGGCCATATTTTTCTGTAGTGGCTGGTAGTATTCTGTAGGGGTCTGTAGGTTTCCATAGGCGCCTACAGTGTTCTGTAGGAGCCCATAGGGTTTTAGTGAGGTTCCGTTGTGTTGCTAAGGGTCTTGTAGAGTGCTGTCGGGTCCTGGAGTATTCTGTAGGGTTCCAGAGGGGCTCGTAGGGTTCCATCGAAATCTATAGGGTTCCCTAGGGGCCCATAGAGTCCCGTAGATTTCCGTAGGGACCTGTAGGGTTGTGTAAGTGCCCGCAGAAGTCTGTAGGAGTCTGTGGGATTCTGTAAGGTTCCGGAGGGTTCTGCAGGGTTCCGTAGGGGCCCGTAGAGTTCCGTAGTGGCCCGTAGAGTTCCGTAGTGGCTGGTAAAGTTCCGTAGGGCCCTGTGGGGTTCTGTATGGACCTGTAGGGTTCCGTAGGGGCCTGCAGGGTTCCGTAAGTGCCCGCAGGTGTCTGTAGGGTTCCGTAGGGGTCTGTAGGGTTCCGTAGGCACCTGCAGTGTTCTGTAGGAGCCCATAAGGTTTTAGTGAGGTTCTGTTGTGTTGCTAAGGGTCTTGTAGAGTGCTGTCGGGTCCTGGAGTATTCTGTAGGGTTCCAGAGGGCCTCATAGGGTTCCATCGAAATCTATAGGGTTCCCTAGGGGCCCATAGAGTCCCGTAGATTTCCGTAGGGACCTGTAGGGTTGTGTAAGTGCCCGCAGAAGTCTGTAGGAGTCTGTGGGATTCTGTAAGGTTCCGGAGGGTTCTGCAGGGTTCCGTAGGGGCCCGTAGAGTTCCGTACTGGCTGGTAAAGTTCCGTAGGGCCCTGTGGGGTTCTGTATGGACCTGTAGGGTTCCGTAGGGGCCTGCAGGGTTCCGTAAGTGCCCGCAGGTGTCTGTAGGGTTCCGTAGGGGTCTGTAGGGTTCCGTAGGCACCTGCAGTGTTCTGTAGGAGCCCATAGGGTTTTAGTGAGGTTCCGTTGTGTTGCTAAGGGTCTTGTAGAGTGCTGTCGGGTCCTGGAGTATTCTGTAGGGTTCCAGAGGGGCTGGTAGGGTTCCGTCGAAATCTGTAGGGTTCCCTAGGGGCCCATAGAGTCCCGTAGATTGCCGTTGGGACCTGTAGGGTTGTGTAAGTGCCCGCAGAAGTCTGTAGGAGTCTGTGGGATTCTGTAAGGTTCCGGAGGGTTCTGCAGGGTTCCGTAGGGGCCCGTAGAGTTCCGTAGTGGCTGGTAAAGTTCCGTAGGGCCCTGTGGGTTTCTGTATGGACCTGTAGGGTTCCGTAGGGGCCTGCAGGGTTCTGTAAGTGCCCGCAGGTGTCTGTAGGGTTCCGTAGGGGTCTGTAGGGTTCCGTAGGCACCTGCAGTGTTCTGTAGGAGCCCATAGGGTTTTAGTGAGGTTCTGTTGTGTTGCTAAGGGTCTTGTAGAGTGCTGTCGGGTCCTGGAGTATTCTGTAGGGTTCCAGAGGGGCTCGTAGGGTTCCGTCGAAATCTGTAGGGTTCCCTAGGGGCCCATAGAGTCCCGTAGATTGCCGTTGGGACCTGTAGGGTTGTGTAAGTGCTCGCAGGGGTTGGTAGGAGCTTGTAGGGTTCCATAAGTTTCCAGAGGGTTGTGTAGGGTTCCGTAGGGGCCTGTGGTGTTCCCTAAGGGCCTGTAGAGTCTCGTAGGGTTCCGTAGGGGCCTGTGGTGTTCCCTAGGGGCCTGTAGAGTCTCGTACAGTTCCGTAGGGTCCTGTAGGTTTCCATAAGTGCCCGCAGAGGTCTGAATGGGCCCGTACTGTTCCGTAAGGATCCATAGGGCTCCGTAGAGCTTCGTAGGTTCCCTAGAGGCCTGTGGAGTACCGCAGGAGCCAGTAGTGTTCTGTAGGGGCCCGTAGGGTTCCTTCCATAGGGGCTGGCAGTGTTCCGTAGGGGCCTGTAGGGTTGTTTAAGTGCCCGCAGAAGTCTGTAGGAGTCTGTGGGATTCTGTAAGGTTCCGGAGGGTTCTGCAGGGTTCCGTAGGGGCCCGTAGAGTTCCGTAGTGGCTGGTAAAGTTCCGTAGGGCCCTGTGGGGTTCTGTATGGACCTGTAGGGTTCCGTAGGGGCCTGCAGTGTTCTGTAAGTGCCCGTAGGTGTCTGTAGGGTTCCGTAGGCACCTGCAGTATTCTGTAGGAGCCCGTAGGGTTTTAGTGAGGTTCCGTTGTGTTGCTAAGGGTCTTGTAGAGTGCTGTCGGGTCCTGGAGTATTCTGTAGGGTTCCAGAGGGGCTGGTAGGGTTCCATCGAAATCCATAGGGTTCCCTAGGGGCCCGTAGAGTCCCATAGATTTCCGTAGGGGCCTGTAGGGTTATCTAAGTGCCCGCAGGGGTTGGTAGGAGCTTGTAGGGTGCCATATGTTTCTGGAGGGTTGTGTAGGGTTCCGTAGGGGCCTGTGGTGTTCCCTAGGGGCCTGTAGAGTCTCGTACAGTTTCGGTAGGGTCCTGTAGGTTTCCATAAGCGCCCGCAGAGGTCTGAAGGGACCCGTACTGTGCAGTAAGGATCCATAGGGTTCCGTAGAGCTTCGTAGGTTCCCTAGAGGCCTGTGGAGTACCGCAGGAGCCAGTAGTGTTCCGTAGGGTCCTCTAGGGTTGAGTAAGTGCCCGCAGGAGTCTGTAGGAATCCGTGGGATTCTGTAAGGTTCTGCAGGGTTCTGCAGGGTTCCGTAGGGGCCCGTAGAGTTCCGTAGTGGCTGGTAAAGTTCCGTAGGGCCCTGTACCGTTCCGTAACTGCCTGCAAGGGTCTTTAGGCTTCCGTAGGGGCTGGTAGGGTTCCATAAAGTTCCGTGGGTTCCTGCAGAGTTCTGCAAGTGCCCGCAAGGGCCTGTAGGGGCCCACAGTGTTTCTGCCAGGTTCCGTAGAGTTCCGTAGGGGCCATATTTTTCTGTAGTGGCTGGTAGTATTCTGTAGGGGTCTGTAGGTTTCCATAGGCGCCTACAGTGTTCTGTAGGAGCCCATAGGGTTTTAGTGAGGTTCCGTTGTGTTGCTAAGGGTCTTGTAGAGTGCTGTCGGGTCCTGGAGTATTCTGTAGGGTTCCAGAGGGGCTCGTAGGGTTCCATCGAAATCTATAGGGTTCCCTAGGGGCCCATAGAGTCCCGTAGATTTCCGTAGGGACCTGTAGGGTTGTGTAAGTGCCCGCAGAAGTCTGTAGGAGTCTGTGGGATTCTGTAAGGTTCCGGAGGGTTCTGCAGGGTTCCGTAGGGGCCCGTAGAGTTCCGTAGTGGCCCGTAGAGTTCCGTAGTGGCTGGTAAAGTTCCGTAGGGCCCTGTGGGTTTCTGTATGGACCTGTAGGGTTCCGTAGGGGCCTGCAGGGTTCCGTAAGTGCCCGCAGGTGTCTGTAGGGTTCCGTAGGGGTCTGTAGGGTTCCGTAGGCACCTGCAGTGTTCTGTAGGAGCCCATAAGGTTTTAGTGAGGTTCTGTTGTGTTGCTAAGGGTCTTGTAGAGTGCTGTCGGGTCCTGGAGTATTCTGTAGGGTTCCAGAGGGCCTCATAGGGTTCCATCGAAATCTATAGGGTTCCCTAGGGGCCCATAGAGTCCCGTAGATTTCCGTAGGGACCTGTAGGGTTGTGTAAGTGCCCGCAGAAGTCTGTAGGAGTCTGTGGGATTCTGTAAGGTTCCGGAGGGTTCTGCAGGGTTCCGTAGGGGCCCGTAGAGTTCCGTACTGGCTGGTAAAGTTCCGTAGGGCCCTGTGGGGTTCTGTATGGACCTGTAGGGTTCCGTAGGGGCCTGCAGGGTTCCGTAAGTGCCCGCAGGTGTCTGTAGGGTTCCGTAGGGGTCTGTAGGGTTCCGTAGGCACCTGCAGTGTTCTGTAGGAGCCCATAGGGTTTTAGTGAGGTTCCGTTGTGTTGCTAAGGGTCTTGTAGAGTGCTGTCGGGTCCTGGAGTATTCTGTAGGGTTCCAGAGGGGCTGGTAGGGTTCCGTCGAAATCTGTAGGGTTCCCTAGGGGCCCATAGAGTCCCGTAGATTGCCGTTGGGACCTGTAGGGTTGTGTAAGTGCCCGCAGAAGTCTGTAGGAGTCTGTGGGATTCTGTAAGGTTCCGGAGGGTTCTGCAGGGTTCCGTAGGGGCCCGTAGAGTTCCGTAGTGGCTGGTAAAGTTCCGTAGGGCCCTGTGGGGTTCTGTATGGACCTGTAGGGTTCCGTAGGGGCCTGCAGGGTTCTGTAAGTGCCCGCAGGTGTCTGTAGGGTTCCGTAGGGGTCTGTAGGGTTCCGTAGGCACCTGCAGTGTTCTGTAGGAGCCCATATGGTTTTAGTGAGGTTCTGTTGTGTTGCTAAGGGTCTTGTAGAGTGCTGTCGGGTCCTGGAGTATTCTGTAGGGTTCCAGAGGGCCTCATAGGGTTCCATCGAAATCTATAGGGTTCCCTAGGGGCCCATAGAGTCCCGTAGATTTCCGTAGGGACCTGTAGGGTTGTGTAAGTGCCCGCAGAAGTCTGTAGGAGTCTGTGGGATTCTGTAAGGTTCCGGAGGGTTCTGCAGGGTTCCGTAGGGGCCCGTAGAGTTCCGTAGTGGCTGGTAAAGTTCCGTAGGGCCCTGTGGGGTTCTGTATGGACCTGTAGGGTTCCGTAGGGGCCTGCAGGGTTCCGTAAGTGCCCGCAGGTGTCTGTAGGGTTCCGTAGGGGTCTGTAGGGTTCCGTAGGCACCTGCAGTGTTCTGTAGGAGCCCATAGGGTTTTAGTGAGGTTCCGTTGTGTTGCTAAGGGTCTTGTAGAGTGCTGTCGGGTCCTGGAGTATTCTGTAGGGTTCCAGAGGGGCTCGTAGGGTTCCGTCGAAATCTGTAGGGTTCCCTAGGGGCCCATAGAGTCCCGTAGATTGCCGTTGGGACCTGTAGGGTTGTGTAAGTGCTCGCAGGGGTTGGTAGGAGCTTGTAGGGTTCCATAAGTTTCCAGAGGGTTGTGTAGGGTTCCGTAGGGGCCTGTGGTGTTCCCTAAGGGCCTGTAGAGTCTCGTAGGGTTCCGTAGGGGCCTGTGGTGTTCCCTAGGGGCCTGTAGAGTCTCGTACAGTTCCGTAGGGTCCTGTAGGTTTCCATAAGTGCCCGCAGAGGTCTGAATGGGCCCGTACTGTTCCGTAAGGATCCATAGGGCTCCGTAGAGCTTCGTAGGTTCCCTAGAGGCCTGTGGAGTACCGCAGGAGCCAGTAGTGTTCTGTAGGGGCCCGTAGGGTTCCTTCCATAGGGGCTGGCAGTGTTCCGTAGGGGCCTGTAGGGTTGTTTAAGTGCCCGCAGAAGTCTGTAGGAGTCTGTGGGATTCTGTAAGGTTCCGGAGGGTTCTGCAGGGTTCCGTAGGGGCCCGTAGAGTTCCGTAGTGGCTGGTAAAGTTCCGTAGGGCCCTGTGGGGTTCTGTATGGACCTGTAGGGTTCCGTAGGGGCCTGCAGTGTTCTGTAAGTGCCCGTAGGTGTCTGTAGGGTTCCGTAGGCACCTGCAGTATTCTGTAGGAGCCCGTAGGGTTTTAGTGAGGTTCCGTTGTGTTGCTAAGGGTCTTGTAGAGTGCTGTCGGGTCCTGGAGTATTCTGTAGGGTTCCAGAGGGGCTCGTAGGGTTCCATCGAAATCTATAGGGTTCCCTAGGGGCCCATAGAGTCCCGTAGATTTCCGTAGGGACCTGTAGGGTTGTGTAAGTGCCCGCAGAAGTCTGTAGGAGTCTGTGGGATTCTGTAAGGTTCCGGAGGGTTCTGCAGGGTTCCGTAGGGGCCCGTAGAGTTCCGTAGTGGCCCGTAGAGTTCCGTAGTGGCTGGTAAAGTTCCGTAGGGCCCTGTGGGTTTCTGTATGGACCTGTAGGGTTCCGTAGGGGCCTGCAGGGTTCCGTAAGTGCCCGCAGGTGTCTGTAGGGTTCCGTAGGGGTCTGTAGGGTTCCGTAGGCACCTGCAGTGTTCTGTAGGAGCCCATATGGTTTTAGTGAGGTTCTGTTGTGTTGCTAAGGGTCTTGTAGAGTGCTGTCGGGTCCTGGAGTATTCTGTAGGGTTCCAGAGGGCCTCATAGGGTTCCATCGAAATCTATAGGGTTCCCTAGGGGCCCATAGAGTCCCATAGATTTCCGTAGGGACCTGTAGGGTTGTGTAAGTGCCCGCAGAAGTCTGTAGGAGTCTGTGGGATTCTGTAAGGTTCCGGAGGGTTCTGCAGGGTTCCGTAGGGGCCCGTAGAGTTCCGTACTGGCTGGTAAAGTTCCGTAGGGCCCTGTGGGGTTCTGTATGGACCTGTAGGGTTCCGTAGGGGCCTGCAGGGTTCCGTAAGTGCCCGCAGGTGTCTGTAGGGTTCCGTAGGGGTCTGTAGGGTTCCGTAGGCACCTGCAGTGTTCTGTAGGAGCCCATAGGGTTTTAGTGAGGTTCCGTTGTGTTGCTAAGGGTCTTGTAGAGTGCTGTCGGGTCCTGGAGTATTCTGTAGGGTTCCAGAGGGGCTCGTAGGGTTCCGTCGAAATCTGTAGGGTTCCCTAGGGGCCCATACAGTCCCGTAGATTGCCGTTGGGACCTGTAGGGTTGTGTAAGTGCTCGCAGGGGTTGGTAGGAGCTTGTAGGGTTCCATAAGTTTCCAGAGGGTTGTGTAGGGTTCCGTAGGGGCCTGTGGTGTTCCCTAAGGGCCTGTAGAGTCTCGTAGGGTTCCGTAGGGGCCTGTGGTGTTCCCTAGGGGCCTGTAGAGTCTCGTACAGTTCCGTAGGGTCCTGTAGGTTTCCATAAGTGCCCGCAGAGGTCTGAATGGGCCCGTACTGTTCCGTAAGGATCCATAGGGCTCCGTAGAGCTTCGTAGGTTCCCTAGAGGCCTCTGGAGTACCGCAGGAGCCAGTAGTGTTCCGTAGGGTCCTCTAGGGTTGAGTAAGTGCCCGCAGGAGTCTGTAGGAATCCGTGGGATTCTGTAAGGTTCTGCAGGGTTCTGCAGGGTTCCGTAGGGGCCCGTAGAGTTCCGTAGTGGCTGGTAAAGTTCCCTAGGGCCCTGTACCGTTCCGTAACTGCCTGCAAGGGTCTTTAGGCTTCCGTAGGGGCTGGTAGGGTTCCATAAAGTTCCGTGGGTTCCTGCAGAGTTCTGCAAGTGCCCGCAAGGGCCTGTAGGGGCCCACAGTGTTTCTGCCAGGTTCCGTAGAGTTCCGTAGGGGCCATATTTTTCTGTAGTGGCTGGTAGTATTCTGTAGGGGTCTGTAGGTTTCCGTAGGCACCTACAATGTTCTGTAGGAGCCCATAGGGTTTTAGTGAGGTTCCGTTGTGTTGCTAAGGGTCTTGTAGAGTGCTGTCGGGTCCTGGAGTATTCTGTAGGGTTCCAGAGGGGCTCGTAGGGTTCCGTCGAAATCTGTAGGGTTCCCTAGGGGCCCATAGAGTCCCGTAGATTGCCGTTGGGACCTGTAGGGTTGTGTAAGTGCTCGCAGGGGTTGGTAGGAGCTTGTAGGGTTCCATAAGTTTCCAGAGGGTTGTGTAGGGTTCCGTAGGGGCCTGTGGTGTTCCCTAGGGGCCTGTAGAGTCTCGTAGGGTTCCGTAGGGGCCTGTGGTGTTCCCTAGGGGCCTGTAGAGTCTCGTACAGTTCCGTAGGGTCCTGTAGGTTTCCATAAGTGCCCGCAGAGGTCTGAATGGGCCCGTACTGTTCCGTAAGGATCCATAGGGCTCCGTAGAGCTTCGTAGGTTCCCTAGAGGCCTGTGGAGTACCGCAGGAGCCAGTAGTGTTCTGTAGGGGCCCGTAGGGTTCCTTCCATAGGGGCTGGCAGTGTTCCGTAGGGGCCTGTAGGGTTGTGTAAGTGCCCGCAGAAGTCTGTAGGAGTCTGTGGGATTCTGTAAGGTTCCGGAGGGTTCTGCAGGGTTCCGTAGGGGCCCGTAGAGTTCCGTAGTGGCTGGTAAAGTTCCGTAGGGCCCTGTGGGGTTCTGTATGGACCTGTAGGGTTCCGTAGGGGCCTGCAGTGTTCTGTAAGTGCCCGTAGGTGTCTGTAGGGTTCCGTAGGCACCTGCAGTATTCTGTAGGAGCCCATAGGGTTTTAGTGAGGTTCCGTTGTGTTGCTAAGGGTCTTGTAGAGTGCTGTCGGGTCCTGGAGTATTCTGTAGGGTTCCAGAGGGGCTGGTAGGGTTCCATCGAAATCCATAGGGTTCCCTAGGGGCCCATAGAGTCCCATAGATTTCCGTAGGGGCCTGTAGGGTTGTGTAAGTGCCCGCAGGGGTTGGTAGGAGCTTGTAGGGTGCCATATGTTTCCGGAGGGTTGTGTAGGGTTCCGTAGGGGCCTGTGGTGTTCCCTAGGGGCCTGTAGAGTCTCGTACAGTTCTGTAGGGTCCTGTAGGTTTCCATAAGCGCCCGCAGAGGTCTGAAGGGGCCCGTACTGTGCCGTAAGGATCCATAGGATTCCGTAGAGCTTCGTAGGTTCCCTAGAGGCCTCTGGAGTACCGCAGGAGCCAGTAGTGTTCTGTAGGGGCCCGTAGGGTTCCTTCCATAGGAGCTGGCAGTGTTCCGTAGGGTCCTCTAGGGTTGAGTAAGTGCCCGCAGGAGTCTGTAGGAATCCGTGGGATTCTGTAAGGTTCCGGAGGGTTCTGCAGGGTTCCGTAGGGGCCCGTAGAGTTCCGTAGTGGCTGGTAAAGTTCCCTAGGGCCCTGTACCGTTCCGTAACTGCCTGCAAGGGTCTTTAGGCTTCCGTAGGGGCTGGTAGGGTTCCATAAAGTTCCGTGGGTTCCTGCAGAGTTCTGCAAGTGCCCGCAAGGGCCTGTAGGGGCCCACAGTGTTTCTGCCAGGTTCCGTAGAGTTCCGTAGGGGCCATATTTTTCTGTAGTGGCTGGTAGTATTCTGTAGGGGTCTGTAGGTTTCCATAGGCGCCTACAGTGTTCTGTAGGAGCCCATAGGGTTTTAGTGAGGTTCCGTTGTGTTGCTAAGGGTCTTGTAGAGTGCTGTCGGGTCCTGGAGTATTCTGTAGGGTTCCAGAGGGGCTCGTAGGGTTCCATCGAAATCTATAGGGTTCCCTAGGGGCCCATAGAGTCCCGTAGATTTCCGTAGGGACCTGTAGGGTTGTGTAAGTGCCCGCAGAAGTCTGTAGGAGTCTGTGGGATTCTGTAAGGTTCCGGAGGGTTCTGCAGGGTTCCGTAGGGGCCCGTAGAGTTCCGTAGTGGCTGGTAAAGTTCCGTAGGGCCCTGTGGGTTTCTGTATGGACCTGTAGGGTTCCGTAGGGGCCTGCAGGGTTCCGTAAGTGCCCGCAGGTGTCTGTAGGGTTCCGTAGGGGTCTGTAGGGTTCCGTAGGCACCTGCAGTGTTCTGTAGGAGCCCATAGGGTTTTAGTGAGGTTCCGTTGTGTTGCTAAGGGTCTTGTAGAGTGCTGTCGGGTCCTGGAGTATTCTGTAGGGTTCCAGAGGGGCTCGTAGGGTTCCGTCGAAATCTGAAGGGTTCCCTAGGGGCCCATAGAGTCCCGTAGATTGCCGTTGGGACCTGTAGGGTTGTGTAAGTGCTCGCAGGGGTTGGTAGGAGCTTGTAGGGTTCCATAAGTTTCCAGAGGGTTGTGTAGGGTTCCGTAGGGGCCTGTGGTGTTCCCTAAGGGCCTGTAGAGTCTCGTAGGGTTCCGTAGGGGCCTGTGGTGTTCCCTAGGGGCCTGTAGAGTCTCGTACAGTTCCGTAGGGTCCTGTAGGTTTCCATAAGTGCCCGCAGAGGTCTGAATGGGCCCGTACTGTTCCGTAAGGATCCATAGGGCTCCGTAGAGCTTCGTAGGTTCCCTAGAGGCCTCTGGAGTACCGCAGGAGCCAGTAGTGTTCCGTAGGGTCCTCTAGGGTTGAGTAAGTGCCCGCAGGAGTCTGTAGGAATCCGTGGGATTCTGTAAGGTTCCGGAGGGTTCTGCAGGGTTCCGTAGGGGCCCGTAGAGTTCCGTAGTGGCTGGTAAAGTTCCCTAGGGCCCTGTACCGTTCCGTAACTGCCTGCAAGGGTCTTTAGGCTTCCGTAGGGGCTGGTAGGGTTCCATAAAGTTCCGTGGGTTCCTGCAGAGTTCTGCAAGTGCCCGCAAGGGCCTGTAGGGGCCCACAGTGTTTCTGCCAGGTTCCGTAGAGTTCCGTAGGGGCCATATTTTTCTGTAGTGGCTGGTAGTATTCTGTAGGGGTCTGTAGGTTTCCATAGGCGCCTACAGTGTTCTGTAGGAGCCCATAGGGTTTTAGTGAGGTTCCGTTGTGTTGCTAAGGGTCTTGTAGAGTGCTGTCGGGTCCTGGAGTATTCTGTAGGGTTCCAGAGGGGCTCGTAGGGTTCCATCGAAATCTATAGGGTTCCCTAGGGGCCCATAGAGTCCCGTAGATTTCCGTAGGGACCTGTAGGGTTGTGTAAGTGCCCGCAGAAGTCTGTAGGAGTCTGTGGGATTCTGTAAGGTTCCGGAGGGTTCTGCAGGGTTCCGTAGGGGCCCGTAGAGTTCCGTAGTGGCTGGTAAAGTTCCGTAGGGCCCTGTGGGTTTCTGTATGGACCTGTAGGGTTCCGTAGGGGCCTGCAGGGTTCCGTAAGTGCCCGCAGGTGTCTGTAGGGTTCCGTAGGGGTCTGTAGGGTTCCGTAGGCACCTGCAGTGTTCTGTAGGAGCCCATAGGGTTTTAGTGAGGTTCCGTTGTGTTGCTAAGGGTCTTGTAGAGTGCTGTCGGGTCCTGGAGTATTCTGTAGGGTTCCAGAGGGGCTCGTAGGGTTCCGTCGAAATCTGAAGGGTTCCCTAGGGGCCCATAGAGTCCCGTAGATTGCCGTTGGGACCTGTAGGGTTGTGTAAGTGCTCGCAGGGGTTGGTAGGAGCTTGTAGGGTTCCATAAGTTTCCAGAGGGTTGTGTAGGGTTCCGTAGGGGCCTGTGGTGTTCCCTAAGGGCCTGTAGAGTCTCGTAGGGTTCCGTAGGGGCCTGTGGTGTTCCCTAGGGGCCTGTAGAGTCTCGTACAGTTCCGTAGGGTCCTGTAGGTTTCCATAAGTGCCCGCAGAGGTCTGAATGGGCCCGTACTGTTCCGTAAGGATCCATAGGGCTCCGTAGAGCTTCGTAGGTTCCCTAGAGGCCTCTGGAGTACCGCAGGAGCCAGTAGTGTTCCGTAGGGTCCTCTAGGGTTGAGTAAGTGCCCGCAGGAGTCTGTAGGAATCCGTGGGATTCTGTAAGGTTCTGCAGGGTTCTGCAGGGTTCCGTAGGGGCCCGTAGAGTTCCGTAGTGGCTGGTAAAGTTCCCTAGGGCCCTGTACCGTTCCGTAACTGCCTGCAAGGGTCTTTAGGCTTCCGTAGGGGCTGGTAGGGTTCCATAAAGTTCCGTGGGTTCCTGCAGAGTTCTGCAAGTGCCCGCAAGGGCCTGTAGGGGCCCACAGTGTTTCTGCCAGGTTCCGTAGAGTTCCGTAGGGGCCATATTTTTCTGTAGTGGCTGGTAGTATTCTGTAGGGGTCTGTAGGTTTCCGTAGGCACCTACAATGTTCTGTAGGAGCCCATAGGGTTTTAGTGAGGTTCCGTTGTGTTGCTAAGGGTCTTGTAGAGTGCTGTCGGGTCCTGGAGTATTCTGTAGGGTTCCAGAGGGGCTCGTAGGGTTCCGTCGAAATCTGTAGGGTTCCCTAGGGGCCCATAGAGTCCCGTAGATTGCCGTTGGGACCTGTAGGGTTGTGTAAGTGCTCGCAGGGGTTGGTAGGAGCTTGTAGGGTTCCATAAGTTTCCAGAGGGTTGTGTAGGGTTCCGTAGGGGCCTGTGGTGTTCCCTAGGGGCCTGTAGAGTCTCGTAGGGTTCCGTAGGGGCCTGTGGTGTTCCCTAGGGGCCTGTAGAGTCTCGTACAGTTCCGTAGGGTCCTGTAGGTTTCCATAAGTGCCCGCAGAGGTCTGAATGGGCCCGTACTGTTCCGTAAGGATCCATAGGGCTCCGTAGAGCTTCGTAGGTTCCCTAGAGGCCTGTGGAGTACCGCAGGAGCCAGTAGTGTTCTGTAGGGGCCCGTAGGGTTCCTTCCATAGGGGCTGGCAGTGTTCCGTAGGGGCCTGTAGGGTTGTGTAAGTGCCCGCAGAAGTCTGTAGGAGTCTGTGGGATTCTGTAAGGTTCCGGAGGGTTCTGCAGGGTTCCGTAGGGGCCCGTAGAGTTCCGTAGTGGCTGGTAAAGTTCCGTAGGGCCCTGTGGGGTTCTGTATGGACCTGTAGGGTTCCGTAGGGGCCTGCAGTGTTCTGTAAGTGCCCGCAGGTGTCTGTACGGGTCTGTAGGGTTCCGTAGGCACCTGCAGTATTCTGTAGGAGCCCATAGGGTTTTAGTGAGGTTCCGTTGTGTTGCTAAGGGTCTTGTAGAGTGCTGTCGGGTCCTGGAGTATTCTGTAGGGTTCCAGAGGGGCTGGTAGGGTTCCATCGAAATCTGTAGGGTTCCCTAGGGGCCCATAGAGTCCCATAGATTTCCGTAGGGGCCTGTAGGGTTGTGTAAGTGCCCGCAGGGGTTGGTAGGAGCTTGTAGGGTGCCATATGTTTCCGGAGGGTTGTGTAGGGTTCCGTAGGGGCCTGTGGTGTTCCCTAGGGGCCTGTAGAGTCTCGTACAGTTCTGTAGGGTCCTGTAGGTTTCCATAAGCGCCCGCAGAGGTCTGAAGGGGCCTGTACTGTGCCGTAAGGATCCATAGGATTCCGTAGAGCTTCGTAGGTTCCCTAGAGGCCTCTGGAGTACCGCAGGAGCCAGTAGTGTTCTGTAGGGGCCCGTAGGGTTCCTTCCATAGGAGCTGGCAGTGTTCCGTAGGGTCCTCTAGGGTTGAGTAAGTGCCCGCAGGAGTCTGTAGGAATCCGTGGGATTCTGTAAGGTTCTGGAGGGTTCTGCAGGGTTCCGTAGGGGCCCGTAGAGTTCCGTAGTGGCTGGTAAAGTTCCCTAGGGCCCTGTACCGTTCCGTAACTGCCTGCAAGGGTCTTTAGGCTTCCGTAGGGGCTGGTAGGGTTCCATAAAGTTCCGTGGGTTCCTGCAGAGTTCTGCAAGTGCCCGCAAGGGCCTGTAGGGGCCCACAGTGTTTCTGCCAGGTTCCGTAGAGTTCCGTAGGGGCCATATTTTTCTGTAGTGGCTGGTAGTATTCTGTAGGGGTCTGTAGGTTTCCATAGGCGCCTACAGTGTTCTGTAGGAGCCCATAGGGTTTTAGTGAGGTTCCGTTGTGTTGCTAAGGGTCTTGTAGAGTGCTGTCGGGTCCTGGAGTATTCTGTAGGGTTCCAGAGGGGCTCGTAGGGTTCCATCGAAATCTATAGGGTTCCCTAGGGGCCCATAGAGTCCCGTAGATTTCCGTAGGGACCTGTAGGGTTGTGTAAGTGCCCGCAGAAGTCTGTAGGAGTCTGTGGGATTCTGTAAGGTTCCGGAGGGTTCTGCAGGGTTCCGTAGGGGCCCGTAGAGTTCCGTAGTGGCTGGTAAAGTTCCGTAGGGCCCTGTGGGGTTCTGTATGGACCTGTAGGGTTCCGTAGGGGCCTGCAGGGTTCTGTAAGTGCCCGCAGGTGTCTGTAGGGTTCCGTAGGGGTCTGTAGGGTTCCGTAGGCACCTGCAGTGTTCTGTAGGAGCCCATAGGGTTTTAGTGAGGTTCCGTTGTGTTGCTAAGGGTCTTGTAGAGTGCTGTCGGGTCCTGGAGTATTCTGTAGGGTTCCAGAGGGGCTCGTAGGGTTCCGTCGAAATCTGTAGGGTTCCCTAGGGGCCCATAGAGTCCCGTAGATTGCCGTTGGGACCTGTAGGGTTGTGTAAGTGCTCGCAGGGGTTGGTAGGAGCTTGTAGGGTTCCATAAGTTTCCAGAGGGTTGTGTAGGGTTCCGTAGGGGCCTGTGGTGTTCCCTAGGGGCCTGTAGAGTCTCGTACGGTTCCGTAGGGGCCTGTGGTGTTCCCTAGGGGCCTGTAGAGTCTCGTACAGTTCTGTAGGGTCCTGTAGGTTTCCATAAGCGCCCGCAGAGGTCTGAATGGGCCCGTACTGTTCCGTAAGGATCCATAGGGCTCCGTAGAGCTTCGTAGGTTCCCTAGAGGCCTGTGGAGTACCGCAGGAGCCAGTAGTGTTCTGTGGGGACCCGTAGGGTTCCTTCCATAGGGGCTGGCAGTGTTCCGTAGGGGCCTGTAGGGTTGTTTAAGTGCCCGCAGAAGTCTGTAGGAGTCTGTGGGATTCTGTAAGGTTCTGGAGGGTTCTGCAGGGTTCCGTAGGGGCCCGTAGAGTTCTGTAGTGGCTGGTAAAGTTCCGTAGGGCCCTGTGGGGTTCTGTATGGACCTGTAGGGTTCCGTAGGGGCCTGCAGTGTTCTGTAAGTGCCCGTAGGTGTCTGTACGGGTCTGTAGGGTTCCGTAGGCACCTGCAGTATTCTGTAGGAGCCCATAGGGTTTTAGTGAGGTTCCGTTGTGTTGCTAAGGGTCTTGTAGAGTGCTGTCGGGTCCTGGAGTATTCTGTAGGGTTCCAGAGGGGCTGGTAGGATTCCATCGAAATCTATAGGGTTCCCTAGGGGCCCGTAGGGTTCCTTCCATAGGGGCTGGCAGTGTTCCGTAGGGGCCTGTAGGGTTGTGTAAGTGCCCGCAGAAGTCTGTAGGAGTCTGTGGGATTCTGTAAGGTTCCAGAGGGTTCTGCAGGGTTCCGTAGGGGCCCGTAGAGTTCCGTAGTGGCTGGTAAAGTTCCGTAGGGCCCTGTGGGGTTCTGTATGGACCTGTAGGGTTCCGTAGGGGCCTGCAGGGTTCTGTAAGTGCCCGCAGGTGTCTGTAGGGTTCCGTAGGGGTCTGTAGGGTTCCGTAGGCACCTGCAGTGTTCTGTAGGAGCCCATAGGGTTTTAGTGAGGTTCCGTTGTGTTGCTAAGGGTCTTGTAGAGTGCTGTCGGGTCCTGGAGTATTCTGTAGGGTTCCAGAGGGGCTCGTAGGGTTCCGTCGAAATCTGTAGGGTTCCCTAGGGGCCCATAGAGTCCCGTAGATTGCCGTTGGGACCTGTAGGGTTGTGTAAGTGCTCGCAGGGGTTGGTAGGAGCTTGTAGGGTTCCATAAGTTTCCAGAGGGTTGTGTAGGGTTCCGTAGGGGCCTGTGGTGTTCCCTAGGGGCCTGTAGAGTCTCGTACGGTTCCGTAGGGGCCTGTGGTGTTCCCTAGGGGCCTGTAGAGTCTCGTACAGTTCTGTAGGGTCCTGTAGGTTTCCATAAGCGCCCGCAGAGGTCTGAATGGGCCCGTACTGTTCCGTAAGGATCCATAGGGCTCCGTAGAGCTTCGTAGGTTCCCTAGAGGCCTGTGGAGTACCGCAGGAGCCAGTAGTGTTCTGTGGGGACCCGTAGGGTTCCTTCCATAGGGGCTGGCAGTGTTCCGTAGGGGCCTGTAGGGTTGTTTAAGTGCCCGCAGAAGTCTGTAGGAGTCTGTGGGATTCTGTAAGGTTCTGGAGGGTTCTGCAGGGTTCCGTAGGGGCCCGTAGAGTTCTGTAGTGGCTGGTAAAGTTCCGTAGGGCCCTGTGGGGTTCTGTATGGACCTGTAGGGTTCCGTAGGGGCCTGCAGTGTTCTGTAAGTGCCCGTAGGTGTCTGTACGGGTCTGTAGGGTTCCGTAGGCACCTGCAGTATTCTGTAGGAGCCCATAGGGTTTTAGTGAGGTTCCGTTGTGTTGCTAAGGGTCTTGTAGAGTGCTGTCGGGTCCTGGAGTATTCTGTAGGGTTCCAGAGGGGCTCGTAGGGTTCCATCGAAATCTATAGGGTTCCCTAGGGGCCCGTAGGGTTCCTTCCATAGGGGCTGGCAGTGTTCCGTAGGGGCCTGTAGGGTTGTGTAAGTGCCCGCAGAAGTCTGTAGGAGTCTGTGGGATTCTGTAAGGTTCCAGAGGGTTCTGCAGGGTTCCGTAGGGGCCCGTAGAGTTCCGTAGTGGCTGGTAAAGTTCCGTAGGGCCCTGTGGGGTTCTGTATGGACCTGTAGGGTTCCGTAGGGGCCTGCAGGGTTCTGTAAGTGCCCGCAGGTGTCTGTAGGGTTCCGTAGGGGTCTGTAGGGTTCCGTAGGCACCTGCAGTGTTCTGTAGGAGCCCATAGGGTTTTAGTGAGGTTCCGTTGTGTTGCTAAGGGTCTTGTAGAGTGCTGTCGGGTCCTGGAGTATTCTGTAGGGTTCCAGAGGGGCTCGTAGGGTTCCGTCGAAATCTGTAGGGTTCCCTAGGGGCCCATAGAGTCCCGTAGATTGCCGTTGGGACCTGTAGGGTTGTGTAAGTGCTCGCAGGGGTTGGTAGGAGCTTGTAGGGTTCCATAAGTTTCCAGAGGGTTGTGTAGGGTTCCGTAGGGGCCTGTGGTGTTCCCTAGGGGCCTGTAGAGTCTCGTACAGTTCCGTAGGGGCCTGTGGTGTTCCCTAGGGGTCTGTAGAGTCTCGTACAGTTCCGTAGGGTCCTGTAGGTTTCCATAAGTGCCCGCAGAGGTCTGAATGGGCCCGTATTGTTCCGTAAGGATCCATAGGGCTCCGTAGAGCTTCGTAGGTTCCCTAGAGGCCTGTGGAGTACCGCAGGAGCCAGTAGTGTTCTGTGGGGACCCGTAGGGTTCCTTCCATAGGGGCTGGCAGTGTTCCGTAGGGGCCTGTAGGGTTGTTTAAGTGCCCGCAGAAGTCTGTAGGAGTCTGTGGGATTCTGTAAGGTTCTGGAGCGTTCTGCAGGGTTCCGTAGGGGCCCGTAGAGTTCTGTAGTGGCTGGTAAAGTTCCGTAGGGCCCTGTGGGGTTCTGTATGGACCTGTAGGGTTCCGTAGGGGCCTGCAGTGTTCTGTAAGTGCCCGCAGGTGTCTGTAGGGTTCCGTAGGGGTCTGTAGGTTTCCGTAGGCACCTGCAGTGTTCTGTAGGAGCCCATAGGGTTTTAGTGAGGTTCCGTTGTGTTGCTAAGGGTCTTGTAGTGTGCTGTCGGGTCCTGGAGTATTCTGTAGGGTTCCAGAGGGGCTCGTAGGGTTCCGTCGAAATCTATAGGGTTCCCTAGGGGCCCATAGAGTCCCGTAGATTTCCGTAGGGACCTGTAGGGTTGTTTAAGTGCCCACAGAAGTCTGTAGGAGTCTGTGGGATTCTGTAAGGTTCTGGAGGGTTCTGCAGGGTTCAGTAGGGGCCCGTAGAGTTCCGTAGTGGCTGGTAAAGTTCCGTAGGGCCCTGTGGGGTTCTGTATGGACCTGTAGGGTTCCGTAGGGGCCTGCAGTGTTCTGTAAGTGCCCGTAGGTGTCTGTAGGGTTCCGTAGGGGTCTGTAGGGTTCCGTAGGCACCTGCAGTGTTCTGTAGGAGCCCATAGGGTTTTAGTGAGGTTCCGTTGTGTTGCTAAGGGTCTTGTAGAGTGCTGTCGGGTCCTGGAGTATTCTGTAGGGTTCCAGAGGGGCTCGTAGGGTTCCGTCAAAATCTGTAGGGTTCCCTAGGGGCCCATAGAGTCCCGTAGATTGCCGTTGGGACCTGTAGGGTTGTGTAAGTGCTCGCAGGGGTTGGTAGGAGCTTGTAGGGTTCCATAAGTTTCCAGAGGGTTGTATAGGGTTCCGTAGGGGCCTGTGGTGTTCCCTAGGGGCCTGTAGAGTCTCGTACAGTTCCGTAGGGTCCTGTAGGTTTCCATAAGTGCCCGCAGAGGTCTGAATGGGCCCGTACTGTTCCGTAAGGATCCATAGGGCTCCGTAGAGCTTCGTAGGTTCCCTAGAGGCCTGTGGAGTACCGCAGGAGCCAGTAGTGTTCTGTAGGGGCCCGTAGGGTTCCTTCCATAGGGGCTGGCAGTGTTCCGTAGGGGCCTGTAGGGTTGTGTAAGTGCCCGCAGAAGTCTGTAGGAGTCTGTGGGATTCTGTAAGGTTCCGGAGGGTTCTGCAGGGTTCCGTAGTGGCTGGTAAAGTTCCGTAGGGCCCTGTGGGGTTCTGTATGGACCTGTAGGGTTCCGTAGGGGCCTGCAGTGTTCTGTAGGAGCCCATAGGGTTTTAGTGAGGTTCCGTTGTGTTGCTAAGGGTCTTGTAGAGTGCTGTCGGGTCCTGGAGTATTCTGTAGGGTTCCAGAGGGGCTCGTAGGGTTCCATCGAAATCTATAGGGTTCCCTAGGGGCCCATAGAGTCCCGTAGATTTCCGTAGGGACCTGTAGGGTTGTGTAAGTGCCCGCAGAAGTCTGTAGGAGTCTGTGGGATTCTGTAAGGTTCCGGAGGGTTCTGCAGGGTTCCGTAGGGGCCCGTAGAGTTCCGTAGTGGCTGGTAAAGTTCCGTAGGGCCCTGTGGGGTTCTGTATGGACCTGTAGGGTTCCGTAGGGGCCTGCAGGGTTCTGTAAGTGCCCGCAGGTGTCTGTAGGGTTCCGTAGGGGTCTGTAGGGTTCCGTAGGCACCTGCAGTGTTCTGTAGGAGCCCATAGGGTTTTAGTGAGGTTCCGTTGTGTTGCTAAGGGTCTTGTAGAGTGCTGTCGGGTCCTGGAGTATTCTGTAGGGTTCCAGAGGGGCTCGTAGGGTTCCGTCGAAATCTGTAGGGTTCCCTAGGGGCCCATAGAGTCCCGTAGATTGCCGTTGGGACCTGTAGGGTTGTGTAAGTGCTCGCAGGGGTTGGTAGGAGCTTGTAGGGTTCCATAAGTTTCCAGAGGGTTGTGTAGGGTTCCGTAGGGGCCTGTGGTGTTCCCTAGGGGCCTGTAGAGTCTCGTACGGTTCCGTAGGGGCCTGTGGTGTTCCCTAGGGGCCTGTAGAGTCTCGTACAGTTCTGTAGGGTCCTGTAGGTTTCCATAAGCGCCCGCAGAGGTCTGAATGGGCCCGTACTGTTCCGTAAGGATCCATAGGGCTCCGTAGAGCTTCGTAGGTTCCCTAGAGGCCTGTGGAGTACCGCAGGAGCCAGTAGTGTTCTGTGGGGACCCGTAGGGTTCCTTCCATAGGGGCTGGCAGTGTTCCGTAGGGGCCTGTAGGGTTGTTTAAGTGCCCGCAGAAGTCTGTAGGAGTCTGTGGGATTCTGTAAGGTTCTGGAGGGTTCTGCAGGGTTCCGTAGGGGCCCGTAGAGTTCTGTAGTGGCTGGTAAAGTTCCGTAGGGCCCTGTGGGGTTCTGTATGGACCTGTAGGGTTCCGTAGGGGCCTGCAGTGTTCTGTAAGTGCCCGTAGGTGTCTGTACGGGTCTGTAGGGTTCCGTAGGCACCTGCAGTATTCTGTAGGAGCCCATAGGGTTTTAGTGAGGTTCCGTTGTGTTGCTAAGGGTCTTGTAGAGTGCTGTCGGGTCCTGGAGTATTCTGTAGGGTTCCAGAGGGGCTGGTAGGGTTCCATCGAAATCTATAGGGTTCCCTAGGGGCCCGTAGGGTTCCTTCCATAGGGGCTGGCAGTGTTCCGTAGGGGCCTGTAGGGTTGTGTAAGTGCCCGCAGAAGTCTGTAGGAGTCTGTGGGATTCTGTAAGGTTCCAGAGGGTTCTGCAGGGTTCCGTAGGGGCCCGTAGAGTTCCGTAGTGGCTGGTAAAGTTCCGTAGGGCCCTGTGGGGTTCTGTATGGACCTGTAGGGTTCCGTAGGGGCCTGCAGGGTTCTGTAAGTGCCCGCAGGTGTCTGTAGGGTTCCGTAGGGGTCTGTAGGGTTCCGTAGGCACCTGCAGTGTTCTGTAGGAGCCCATAGGGTTTTAGTGAGGTTCCGTTGTGTTGCTAAGGGTCTTGTAGAGTGCTGTCGGGTCCTGGAGTATTCTGTAGGGTTCCAGAGGGGCTCGTAGGGTTCCGTCGAAATCTGTAGGGTTCCCTAGGGGCCCATAGAGTCCCGTAGATTGCCGTTGGGACCTGTAGGGTTGTGTAAGTGCTCGCAGGGGTTGGTAGGAGCTTGTAGGGTTCCATAAGTTTCCAGAGGGTTGTGTAGGGTTCCGTAGGGGCCTGTGGTGTTCCCTAGGGGCCTGTAGAGTCTCGTACGGTTCCGTAGGGGCCTGTGGTGTTCCCTAGGGGCCTGTAGAGTCTCGTACAGTTCTGTAGGGTCCTGTAGGTTTCCATAAGCGCCCGCAGAGGTCTGAATGGGCCCGTACTGTTCCGTAAGGATCCATAGGGCTCCGTAGAGCTTCGTAGGTTCCCTAGAGGCCTGTGGAGTACCGCAGGAGCCAGTAGTGTTCTGTGGGGACCCGTAGGGTTCCTTCCATAGGGGCTGGCAGTGTTCCGTAGGGGCCTGTAGGGTTGTTTAAGTGCCCGCAGAAGTCTGTAGGAGTCTGTGGGATTCTGTAAGGTTCTGGAGGGTTCTGCAGGGTTCCGTAGGGGCCCGTAGAGTTCTGTAGTGGCTGGTAAAGTTCCGTAGGGCCCTGTGGGGTTCTGTATGGACCTGTAGGGTTCCGTAGGGGCCTGCAGTGTTCTGTAAGTGCCCGTAGGTGTCTGTACGGGTCTGTAGGGTTCCGTAGGCACCTGCAGTATTCTGTAGGAGCCCATAGGGTTTTAGTGAGGTTCCGTTGTGTTGCTAAGGGTCTTGTAGAGTGCTGTCGGGTCCTGGAGTATTCTGTAGGGTTCCAGAGGGGCTCGTAGGGTTCCATCGAAATCTATAGGGTTCCCTAGGGGCCCGTAGGGTTCCTTCCATAGGGGCTGGCAGTGTTCCGTAGGGGCCTGTAGGGTTGTGTAAGTGCCCGCAGAAGTCTGTAGGAGTCTGTGGGATTCTGTAAGGTTCCAGAGGGTTCTGCAGGGTTCCGTAGGGGCCCGTAGAGTTCCGTAGTGGCTGGTAAAGTTCCGTAGGGCCCTGTGGGGTTCTGTATGGACCTGTAGGGTTCCGTAGGGGCCTGCAGGGTTCTGTAAGTGCCCGCAGGTGTCTGTAGGGTTCCGTAGGGGTCTGTAGGGTTCCGTAGGCACCTGCAGTGTTCTGTAGGAGCCCATAGGGTTTTAGTGAGGTTCCGTTGTGTTGCTAAGGGTCTTGTAGAGTGCTGTCGGGTCCTGGAGTATTCTGTAGGGTTCCAGAGGGGCTCGTAGGGTTCCGTCGAAATCTGTAGGGTTCCCTAGGGGCCCATAGAGTCCCGTAGATTGCCGTTGGGACCTGTAGGGTTGTGTAAGTGCTCGCAGGGGTTGGTAGGAGCTTGTAGGGTTCCATAAGTTTCCAGAGGGTTGTGTAGGGTTCCGTAGGGGCCTGTGGTGTTCCCTAGGGGCCTGTAGAGTCTCGTACGGTTCCGTAGGGGCCTGTGGTGTTCCCTAGGGGCCTGTAGAGTCTCGTACAGTTCCGTAGGGTCCTGTAGGTTTCCATAAGTGCCCGCAGAGGTCTGAATGGGCCCGTATTGTTCCGTAAGGATCCATAGGGCTCCGTAGAGCTTCGTAGGTTCCCTAGAGGCCTGTGGAGTACCGCAGGAGCCAGTAGTGTTCTGTGGGGACCCGTAGGGTTCCTTCCATAGGGGCTGGCAGTGTTCCGTAGGGGCCTGTAGGGTTGTTTAAGTGCCCGCAGAAGTCTGTAGGAGTCTGTGGGATTCTGTAAGGTTCTGGAGCGTTCTGCAGGGTTCCGTAGGGGCCCGTAGAGTTCTGTAGTGGCTGGTAAAGTTCCGTAGGGCCCTGTGGGGTTCTGTATGGACCTGTAGGGTTCCGTAGGGGCCTGCAGTGTTCTGTAAGTGCCCGCAGGTGTCTGTAGGGTTCCGTAGGGGTCTGTAGGTTTCCGTAGGCACCTGCAGTGTTCTGTAGGAGCCCATAGGGTTTTAGTGAGGTTCCGTTGTGTTGCTAAGGGTCTTGTAGTGTGCTGTCGGGTCCTGGAGTATTCTGTAGGGTTCCAGAGGGGCTCGTAGGGTTCCGTCGAAATCTATAGGGTTCCCTAGGGGCCCATAGAGTCCCGTAGATTTCCGTAGGGACCTGTAGGGTTGTTTAAGTGCCCACAGAAGTCTGTAGGAGTCTGTGGGATTCTGTAAGGTTCTGGAGGGTTCTGCAGGGTTCAGTAGGGGCCCGTAGAGTTCCGTAGTGGCTGGTAAAGTTCCGTAGGGCCCTGTGGGGTTCTGTATGGACCTGTAGGGTTCCGTAGGGGCCTGCAGTGTTCTGTAAGTGCCCGTAGGTGTCTGTAGGGTTCCGTAGGGGTCTGTAGGGTTCCGTAGGCACCTGCAGTGTTCTGTAGGAGCCCATAGGGTTTTAGTGAGGTTCCGTTGTGTTGCTAAGGGTCTTGTAGAGTGCTGTCGGGTCCTGGAGTATTCTGTAGGGTTCCAGAGGGGCTCGTAGGGTTCCGTCAAAATCTGTAGGGTTCCCTAGGGGCCCATAGAGTCCCGTAGATTGCCGTTGGGACCTGTAGGGTTGTGTAAGTGCTCGCAGGGGTTGGTAGGAGCTTGTAGGGTTCCATAAGTTTCCAGAGGGTTGTATAGGGTTCCGTAGGGGCCTGTGGTGTTCCCTAGGGGCCTGTAGAGTCTCGTACAGTTCCGTAGGGTCCTGTAGGTTTCCATAAGTGCCCGCAGAGGTCTGAATGGGCCCGTACTGTTCCGTAAGGATCCATAGGGCTCCGTAGAGCTTCGTAGGTTCCCTAGAGGCCTGTGGAGTACCGCAGGAGCCAGTAGTGTTCTGTAGGGGCCCGTAGGGTTCCTTCCATAGGGGCTGGCAGTGTTCCGTAGGGGCCTGTAGGGTTGTGTAAGTGCCCGCAGAAGTCTGTAGGAGTCTGTGGGATTCTGTAAGGTTCCGGAGGGTTCTGCAGGGTTCCGTAGTGGCTGGTAAAGTTCCGTAGGGCCCTGTGGGGTTCTGTATGGACCTGTAGGGTTCCGTAGGGGCCTGCAGTGTTCTGTAGGAGCCCATAGGGTTTTAGTGAGGTTCCGTTGTGTTGCTAAGGGTCTTGTAGTGTGCTGTCGGGTCCTGGAGTATTCTGTAGGGTTCCAGAGGGGCTCGTAGGGTTCCGTCGAAATCTATAGGGTTCCCTAGGGGCCCATAGAGTCCCGTAGATTTCCGTAGGGACCTGTAGGGTTGTGTAAGTGCCCACAGAAGTCTGTAGGAGTCTGTGGGATTCTGTAAGGTTCCGGAGGGTTCTGCAGGGTTCAGTAGGGGCCCGTACAGTTCCGTAGTGGCTGGTAAAGTTCCGTAGGGCCCTGTGGGGTTCTGTATGGACCTGTAGGGTTCCGTAGGGGCCTGCAGTGTTCTGTAAGTGCCCGTAGGTGTCTGTAGGGTTCCGTAGGGGTCTGTAGGGTTCCGTAGGCACCTGCAGTGTTCTGTAGGAGCCCATAGGGTTTTAGTGAGGTTCCGTTGTGTTGCTAAGGGTCTTGTAGAGTGCTGTCGGGTCCTGGATTATTCTGTAGGGTTCCAGAGGGGCTCGTAGGGTTCCGTCGAAATCTGAAGGGTTCCCTAGGGGCCCATAGAGTCCCGTAGATTGCCGTTGGGACCTGTAGGGTTGTGTAAGTGCTCGCAGGGGTTGGTAGGAGCTTGTAGGGTTCCATAAGTTTCCAGAGGGTTGTGTAGGGTTCCGTAGGGGCCTGTGGTGTTCCCTAAGGGCCTGTAGAGTCTCGTAGGGTTCCGTAGGGGCCTGTGGTGTTCCCTAGGGGCCTGTAGAGTCTCGTACAGTTCCGTAGGGTCCTGTAGGTTTCCATAAGTGCCCGCAGAGGTCTGAATGGGCCCGTACTGTTCCGTAAGGATCCATAGGGCTCCGTAGAGCTTCGTAGGTTCCCTAGAGGCCTGTGGAGTACCGCAGGAGCCAGTAGTGTTCTGTAGGGGCCCGTAGGGTTCCTTCCATAGGGGCTGGCAGTGTTCCGTAGGGGCCTGTAGGGTTGTTTAAGTGCCCGCAGAAGTCTGTAGGAGTCTGTGGGATTCTGTAAGGTTCCGGAGGGTTCTGCAGGGTTCCGTAGGGGCCCGTAGAGTTCCGTAGTGGCTGGTAAAGTTCCGTAGGGCCCTGTGGGGTTCTGTATGGACCTGTAGGGTTCCGTAGGGGCCTGCAGTGTTCTGTAAGTGCCCGTAGGTGTCTGTAGGGTTCCGTAGGCACCTGCAGTATTCTGTAGGAGCCCGTAGGGTTTTAGTGAGGTTCCGTTGTGTTGCTAAGGGTCTTGTAGAGTGCTGTCGGGTCCTGGAGTATTCTGTAGGGTTCCAGAGGGGCTGGTAGGGTTCCATCGAAATCCATAGGGTTCCCTAGGGGCCCGTAGAGTCCCATAGATTTCCGTAGGGGCCTGTAGGGTTGTGTAAGTGCCCGCAGGGGTTGGTAGGAGCTTGTAGGGTGCCATATGTTTCTGGAGGGTTGTGTAGGGTTCCGTAGGGGCCTGTGGTGTTCCCTAGGGTCCTGTAGAGTCTCGTACAGTTCCGTAGGGTCCTGTAGGTTTCCATAAGCGCCCGCAGAGGTCTAAAGGGGCCCGTACTGTGCCGTAAGGATCCATAGGGTTCCGTAGAGCTTCGTAGGTTCCCTAGAGGCCTGTGGAGTACCGCAGGAGCCAGTAGTGTTCTGTAGGGGCCCGTAGGGTTCCTTCCATAGGAGCTGGCAGTGTTCCGTAGGGTCCTCTAGGGTTGAGTAAGTGCCCGCAGGAGTCTGTAGGAATCCGTGGGATTCTGTAAGGTTCTGCAGGGTTCTGCAGGGTTCCGTAGGGGCCCGTAGAGTTCCGTAGTGGCTGGTAAAGTTCCCTAGGGCCCTGTACCGTTCCGTAACTGCCTGCAAGGGTCTTTAGGCTTCCGTAGGGGCTGGTAGGGTTCCATAAAGTTCCGTGGGTTCCTGCAGAGTTCTGCAAGTGCCCGCAAGGGCCTGTAGGGGCCCACAGTGTTTCTGCCAGGTTCCGTAGAGTTCCGTAGGGGCCATATTTTTCTGTAGTGGCTGGTAGTATTCTGTAGGGGTCTGTAGGTTTCCATAGGCGCCTACAGTGTTCTGTAGGAGCCCATAGGGTTTTAGTGAGGTTCCGTTGTGTTGCTAAGGGTCTTGTAGAGTGCTGTCGGGTCCTGGAGTATTCTGTAGGGTTCCAGAGGGGCTCGTAGGGTTCCATCGAAATCTATAGGGTTCCCTAGGGGCCCATAGAGTCCCGTAGATTTCCGTAGGGACCTGTAGGGTTGTGTAAGTGCCCGCAGAAGTCTGTAGGAGTCTGTGGGATTCTGTAAGGTTCCGGAGGGTTCTGCAGGGTTCCGTAGGGGCCCGTAGAGTTCCGTAGTGGCTGGTAAAGTTCCGTAGGGCCCTGTGGGGTTCTGTATGGACCTGTAGGGTTCCGTAGGGGCCTGCAGGGTTCCGTAAGTGCCCGCAGGTGTCTGTAGGGTTCCGTAGGGGTCTGTAGGGTTCCGTAGGCACCTGCAGTGTTCTGTAGGAGCCCATATGGTTTTAGTGAGGTTCTGTTGTGTTGCTAAGGGTCTTGTAGAGTGCTGTCGGGTCCTGGAGTATTCTGTAGGGTTCCAGAGGGCCTCATAGGGTTCCATCGAAATCTATAGGGTTCCCTAGGGGCCCATAGAGTCCCGTAGATTTCCGTAGGGACCTGTAGGGTTGTGTAAGTGCCCGCAGAAGTCTGTAGGAGTCTGTGGGATTCTGTAAGGTTCCGGAGGGTTCTGCAGGGTTCCGTAGGGGCCCGTAGAGTTCCGTAGTGGCTGGTAAAGTTCCGTAGGGCCCTGTGGGGTTCTGTATGGACCTGTAGGGTTCCGTAGGGGCCTGCAGGGTTCCGTAAGTGCCCGCAGGTGTCTGTAGGGTTCCGTAGGGGTCTGTAGGGTTCCGTAGGCACCTGCAGTGTTCTGTAGGAGCCCATAGGGTTTTAGTGAGGTTCCGTTGTGTTGCTAAGGGTCTTGTAGAGTGCTGTCGGGTCCTGGAGTATTCTGTAGGGTTCCAGAGGGGCTCGTAGGGTTCCGTCGAAATCTGAAGGGTTCCCTAGGGGCCCATAGAGTCCCGTAGATTGCCGTTGGGACCTGTAGGGTTGTGTAAGTGCTCGCAGGGGTTGGTAGGAGCTTGTAGGGTTCCATAAGTTTCCAGAGGGTTGTGTAGGGTTCCGTAGGGGCCTGTGGTGTTCCCTAAGGGCCTGTAGAGTCTCGTAGGGTTCCGTAGGGGCCTGTGGTGTTCCCTAGGGGCCTGTAGAGTCTCGTACAGTTCCGTAGGGTCCTGTAGGTTTCCATAAGTGCCCGCAGAGGTCTGAATGGGCCCGTACTGTTCCGTAAGGATCCATAGGGCTCCGTAGAGCTTCGTAGGTTCCCTAGAGGCCTCTGGAGTACCGCAGGAGCCAGTAGTGTTCCGTAGGGTCCTCTAGGGTTGAGTAAGTGCCCGCAGGAGTCTGTAGGAATCCGTGGGATTCTGTAAGGTTCTGCAGGGTTCTGCAGGGTTCCGTAGGGGCCCGTAGAGTTCCGTAGTGGCTGGTAAAGTTCCCTAGGGCCCTGTACCGTTCCGTAACTGCCTGCAAGGGTCTTTAGGCTTCCGTAGGGGCTGGTAGGGTTCCATAAAGTTCCGTGGGTTCCTGCAGAGTTCTGCAAGTGCCCGCAAGGGCCTGTAGGGGCCCACAGTGTTTCTGCCAGGTTCCGTAGAGTTCCGTAGGGGCCATATTTTTCTGTAGTGGCTGGTAGTATTCTGTAGGGGTCTGTAGGTTTCCGTAGGCACCTACAATGTTCTGTAGGAGCCCATAGGGTTTTAGTGAGGTTCCGTTGTGTTGCTAAGGGTCTTGTAGAGTGCTGTCGGGTCCTGGAGTATTCTGTAGGGTTCCAGAGGGGCTCGTAGGGTTCCGTCGAAATCTGTAGGGTTCCCTAGGGGCCCATAGAGTCCCGTAGATTGCCGTTGGGACCTGTAGGGTTGTGTAAGTGCTCGCAGGGGTTGGTAGGAGCTTGTAGGGTTCCATAAGTTTCCAGAGGGTTGTGTAGGGTTCCGTAGGGGCCTGTGGTGTTCCCTAGGGGCCTGTAGAGTCTCGTAGGGTTCCGTAGGGGCCTGTGGTGTTCCCTAGGGGCCTGTAGAGTCTCGTACAGTTCCGTAGGGTCCTGTAGGTTTCCATAAGTGCCCGCAGAGGTCTGAATGGGCCCGTACTGTTCCGTAAGGATCCATAGGGCTCCGTAGAGCTTCGTAGGTTCCCTAGAGGCCTGTGGAGTACCGCAGGAGCCAGTAGTGTTCTGTAGGGGCCCGTAGGGTTCCTTCCATAGGGGCTGGCAGTGTTCCGTAGGGGCCTGTAGGGTTGTGTAAGTGCCCGCAGAAGTCTGTAGGAGTCTGTGGGATTCTGTAAGGTTCCGGAGGGTTCTGCAGGGTTCCGTAGGGGCCCGTAGAGTTCCGTAGTGGCTGGTAAAGTTCCGTAGGGCCCTGTGGGGTTCTGTATGGACCTGTAGGGTTCCGTAGGGGCCTGCAGGGTTCCGTAAGTGCCCGCAGGTGTCTGTATGGTTCCGTAGGGGTCTGTAGGGTTCCGTAGGCACCTGCAGTGTTCTGTAGGAGACCATAGGGTTTTAGTGAGGTTCCGTTGTGTTGCTAAGGGTCTTGTAGAGTGCTGTCGGGTCCTGGAGTATTCTGTAGGGTTCCAGAGGGGCTCGTAGGGTTCCGTCGAAATCTGAAGGGTTCCCTAGGGGCCCATAGAGTCACGTAGATTGCCGTTGGGACCTGTAGGGTTGTGTAAGTGCTCGCAGGGGTTGGTAGGAGCTTGTAGGGTTCCATAAGTTTCCAGAGGGTTGTGTAGGGTTCCGTAGGGGCCTGTGGTGTTCCCTAGGGGCCTGTAGAGTCTCGTACGGTTCCGTAGGGGCCTGTGGTGTTCCCTAGGGGCCTGTAGAGTCTCGTACAGTTCTGTAGGGTCCTGTAGGTTTCCATAAGCGCCCGCAGAGGTCTGAAGGGGCCCGTACTGTGCCGTAAGGATCCATAGGATTCCGTAGAGCTTCGTAGGTTCCCTAGAGGCCTCTGGAGTACCGCAGGAGCCAGTAGTGTTCTCTGGGGGCCCGTAGGGTTCCTTCCATAGGAGCTGGCAGTGTTCCGTAGGGTCCTCTAGGGTTGAGTAAGTGCCCGCAGGAGTCTGTAGGAATCCGTGGGATTCTGTAAGGTTCTGGAGGGTTCTGCAGGGTTCTGTAGGGGCCCGTAGAGTTCCGTAGTGGCTGGTAAAGTTCCCTAGGGCCCTGTACCGTTCCGTAACTGCCTGCAAGGGTCTTTAGGCTTCCGTAGGGGCTGGTAGGGTTCCATAAAGTTCCGTGGGTTCCTGCAGAGTTCTGCAAGTGCCCGCAAGGGCCTGTAGGGGCCCACAGTGTTTCTGCCAGGTTCCGTAGAGTTCCGTAGGGGCCATATTTTTCTGTAGTGGCTGGTAGTATTCTGTAGGGGTCTGTAGGTTTCCATAGGCGCCTACAGTGTTCTGTAGGAGCCCATAGGGTTTTAGTGAGGTTCCGTTGTGTTGCTAAGGGTCTTGTAGAGTGCTGTCGGGTCCTGGAGTATTCTGTAGGGTTCCAGAGGGGCTCGTAGGGTTCCATCGAAATCTATAGGGTTCCCTAGGGGCCCATAGAGTCCCGTAGATTTCCGTAGGGACCTGTAGGGTTGTGTAAGTGCCCGCAGAAGTCTGTAGGAGTCTGTGGGATTCTGTAAGGTTCCGGAGGGTTCTGCAGGGTTCCGTAGGGGCCCGTAGAGTTCCGTAGTGGCTGGTAAAGTTCCGTAGGGCCCTGTGGGTTTCTGTATGGACCTGTAGGGTTCCGTAGGGGCCTGCAGGGTTCCGTAAGTGCCCGCAGGTGTCTGTAGGGTTCCGTAGGGGTCTGTAGGGTTCCGTAGGCACCTGCAGTGTTCTGTAGGAGCCCATATGGTTTTAGTGAGGTTCTGTTGTGTTGCTAAGGGTCTTGTAGAGTGCTGTCGGGTCCTGGAGTATTCTGTAGGGTTCCAGAGGGCCTCATAGGGTTCCATCGAAATCTATAGGGTTCCCTAGGGGCCCATAGAGTCCCGTAGATTTCCGTAGGGACCTGTAGGGTTGTGTAAGTGCCCGCAGAAGTCTGTAGGAGTCTGTGGGATTCTGTAAGGTTCCGGAGGGTTCTGCAGGGTTCCGTAGGGGCCCGTAGAGTTCCGTAGTGGCTGGTAAAGTTCCGTAGGGCCCTGTGGGGTTCTGTATGGACCTGTAGGGTTCCGTAGGGGCCTGCAGGGTTCCGTAAGTGCCCGCAGGTGTCTGTAGGGTTCCGTAGGGGTCTGTAGGGTTCCGTAGGCACCTGCAGTGTTCTGTAGGAGCCCATAGGGTTTTAGTGAGGTTCCGTTGTGTTGCTAAGGGTCTTGTAGAGTGCTGTCGGGTCCTGGAGTATTCTGTAGGGTTCCAGAGGGGCTCGTAGGGTTCCGTCGAAATCTGAAGGGTTCCCTAGGGGCCCATAGAGTCCCATAGATTGCCGTTGGGACCTGTAGGGTTGTGTAAGTGCTCGCAGGGGTTGGTAGGAGCTTGTAGGGTTCCATAAGTTTCCAGAGGGTTGTGTAGGGTTCCGTAGGGGCCTGTGGTGTTCCCTAAGGGCCTGTAGAGTCTCGTAGGGTTCCGTAGGGGCCTGTGGTGTTCCCTAGGGGCCTGTAGAGTCTCGTACAGTTCCGTAGGGTCCTGTAGGTTTCCATAAGTGCCCGCAGAGGTCTGAATGGGCCCGTACTGTTCCGTAAGGATCCATAGGGCTCCGTAGAGCTTCGTAGGTTCCCTAGAGGCCTCTGGAGTACCGCAGGAGCCAGTAGTGTTCCGTAGGGTCCTCTAGGGTTGAGTAAGTGCCCGCAGGAGTCTGTAGGAATCCGTGGGATTCTGTAAGGTTCTGCAGGGTTCTGCAGGGTTCCGTAGGGGCCCGTAGAGTTCCGTAGTGGCTGGTAAAGTTCCCTAGGGCCCTGTACCGTTCCGTAACTGCCTGCAAGGGTCTTTAGGCTTCCGTAGGGGCTGGTAGGGTTCCATAAAGTTCCGTGGGTTCCTGCAGAGTTCTGCAAGTGCCCGCAAGGGCCTGTAGGGGCCCACAGTGTTTCTGCCAGGTTCCGTAGAGTTCCGTAGGGGCCATATTTTTCTGTAGTGGCTGGTAGTATTCTGTAGGGGTCTGTAGGTTTCCGTAGGCACCTACAATGTTCTGTAGGAGCCCATAGGGTTTTAGTGAGGTTCCGTTGTGTTGCTAAGGGTCTTGTAGAGTGCTGTCGGGTCCTGGAGTATTCTGTAGGGTTCCAGAGGGGCTCGTAGGGTTCCGTCAAAATCTGTAGGGTTCCCTAGGGGCCCATAGAGTCCCGTAGATTGCCGTTGGGACCTGTAGGGTTGTGTAAGTGCTCGCAGGGGTTGGTAGGAGCTTGTAGGGTTCCATAAGTTTCCAGAGGGTTGTGTAGGGTTCCGTAGGGGCCTGTGGTGTTCCCTAGGGGCCTGTAGAGTCTCGTAGGGTTCCGTAGGGGCCTGTGGTGTTCCCTAGGGGCCTGTAGAGTCTCGTACAGTTCCGTAGGGTCCTGTAGGTTTCCATAAGTGCCCGCAGAGGTCTGAATGGGCCCGTACTGTTCCGTAAGGATCCATAGGGCTCCGTAGAGCTTCGTAGGTTCCCTAGAGGCCTGTGGAGTACCGCAGGAGCCAGTAGTGTTCTGTAGGGGCCCGTAGGGTTCCTTCCATAGGGGCTGGCAGTGTTCCGTAGGGGCCTGTAGGGTTGTGTAAGTGCCCGCAGAAGTCTGTAGGAGTCTGTGGGATTCTGTAAGGTTCCGGAGGGTTCTGCAGGGTTCCGTAGGGGCCCGTAGAGTTCCGTAGTGGCTGGTAAAGTTCCGTAGGGCCCTGTGGGGTTCTGTATGGACCTGTAGGGTTCCGTAGGGGCCTGCAGGGTTCCGTAAGTGCCCGCAGGTGTCTGTAGGGTTCCGTAGGGGTCTGTAGGGTTCCGTAGGCACCTGCAGTGTTCTGTAGGAGACCATAGGGTTTTAGTGAGGTTCCGTTGTGTTGCTAAGGGTCTTGTAGAGTGCTGTCGGGTCCTGGAGTATTCTGTAGGGTTCCAGAGGGGCTCGTAGGGTTCCGTCGAAATCTGAAGGGTTCCCTAGGGGCCCATAGAGTCCCGTAGATTGCCGTTGGGACCTGTAGGGTTGTGTAAGTGCTCGCAGGGGTTGGTAGGAGCTTGTAGGGTTCCATAAGTTTCCAGAGGGTTGTGTAGGGTTCCGTAGGGGCCTGTGGTGTTCCCTAGGGGCCTGTAGAGTCTCGTACGGTTCCGTAGGGGCCTGTGGTGTTCCCTAGGGGCCTGTAGAGTCTCGTACAGTTCTGTAGGGTCCTGTAGGTTTCCATAAGCGCCCGCAGAGGTCTGAAGGGGCCCGTACTGTGCCGTAAGGATCCATAGGATTCCGTAGAGCTTCGTAGGTTCCCTAGAGGCCTCTGGAGTACCGCAGGAGCCAGTAGTGTTCTCTAGGGGCCCGTAGGGTTCCTTCCATAGGAGCTGGCAGTGTTCCGTAGGGTCCTCTAGGGTTGAGTAAGTGCCCGCAGGAGTCTGTAGGAATCCGTGGGATTCTGTAAGGTTCTGGAGGGTTCTGCAGGGTTCTGTAGGGGCCCGTAGAGTTCCGTAGTGGCTGGTAAAGTTCCCTAGGGCCCTGTACCGTTCCGTAACTGCCTGCAAGGGTCTTTAGGCTTCCGTAGGGGCTGGTAGGGTTCCATAAAGTTCCGTGGGTTCCTGCAGAGTTCTGCAAGTGCCCGCAAGGGCCTGTAGGGGCCCACAGTGTTTCTGCCAGGTTCCGTAGAGTTCCGTAGGGGCCATATTTTTCTGTAGTGGCTGGTAGTATTCTGTAGGGGTCTGTAGGTTTCCGTAGGCGCCTACAGTGTTCTGTAGGAGCCCATAGGGTTTTAGTGAGGTTCCGTTGTGTTGCTAAGGGTCTTGTAGAGTGCTGTCGGGTCCTGGAGTATTCTGTAGGGTTCCAGAGGGGCTCGTATGGTTCCATCGAAATCTATAGGGTTCCCTAGGGGCCCGTAGGGTTCCTTCCATAGGGGCTGGCAGTGTTCCGTAGGGGCCTGTAGGGTTGTGTAAGTGCCCGCAGAAGTCTGTAGGAGTCTGTGGGATTCTGTAAGGTTCCGGAGGGTTCTGCAGGGTTCCGTAGGGGCCCGTAGAGTTCCGTAGTGGCTGGTAAAGTTCCGTAGGGCCCTGTGGGGTTCTGTATGGACCTGTAGGGTTCCGTAGGGGCCTGCAGTGTTCTGTAAGTGCCCGTAGGTGTCTGTACGGGTCTGTAGGGTTCCGTAGGCACCTGCAGTATTCTGTAGGAGCCCATAGGGTTTTAGTGAGGTTCCGTTGTGTTGCTAAGGGTCTTGTAGAGTGCTGTCGGGTCCTGGAGTATTCTGTAGGGTTCCAGAGGGGCTGGTAGGGTTCCATCGAAATCCATAGGGTTCCCTAGGGGCCCGTAGAGTCCCATAGATTTCCGTAGGGGCCTGTAGGGTTGTGTAAGTGCCCGCAGGGGTTGGTAGGAGCTTGTAGGGTGCCATATGTTTCCGGAGGGTTGTGTAGGGTTCCGTAGGGGCCTGTGGTGTTCCCTAGGGGCCTGTAGAGTCTCGTACAGTTCTGTAGGGTCCTGTAGGTTTCCATAAGCGCCCGCAGAGGTCTGAAGGGGCCCGTACTGTGCCGTAAGGATCCATAGGATTCCGTAGAGCTTCGTAGGTTCCCTAGAGGCCTCTGGAGTACCGCAGGAGCCAGTAGTGTTCTGTAGGGGCCCGTAGGGTTCCTTCCATAGGAGCTGGCAGTGTTCTGTAGGGTCCTCTAGGGTTGAGTAAGTGCCCGCAGGAGTCTGTAGGAATCCGTGGGATTCTGTAAGGTTCTGGAGGGTTCTGCAGGGTTCCGTAGGGGCCCGTAGAGTTCCGTAGTGGCTGGTAAAGTTCCCTAGGGCCCTGTACCGTTCCGTAACTGCCTGCAAGGGTCTTTAGGCTTCCGTAGGGGCTGGTAGGGTTCCATAAAGTTCCGTGGGTTCCTGCAGAGTTCTGCAAGTGCCCGCAAGGGCCTGTAGGGGCCCACAGTGTTTCTGCCAGGTTCCGTAGAGTTCCGTAGGGGCCATATTTTTCTGTAGTGGCTGGTAGTATTCTGTAGGGGTCTGTAGGTTTCCATAGGCGCCTACAGTGTTCTGTAGGAGCCCATAGGGTTTTAGTGAGGTTCCGTTGTGTTGCTAAGGGTCTTGTAGAGTGCTGTCGGGTCCTGGAGTATTCTGTAGGGTTCCAGAGGGGCTCGTAGGGTTCCATCGAAATCTATAGGGTTCCCTAGGGGCCCATAGAGTCCCGTAGATTTCCGTAGGGACCTGTAGGGTTGTGTAAGTGCCCGCAGAAGTCTGTAGGAGTCTGTGGGATTCTGTAAGGTTCCGGAGGGTTCTGCAGGGTTCCGTAGGGGCCCGTAGAGTTCCTTAGTGGCTGGTAAAGTTCCGTAGGGCCCTGTGGGGTTCTGTATGGACCTGTAGGGTTCCGTAGGGGCCTGCAGGGTTCTGTAAGTGCCCGCAGGTGTCTGTAGGGTTCCGTAGGGGTCTGTAGGGTTCCGTAGGCACCTGCAGTGTTCTGTAGGAGCCCATAGGGTTTTAGTGAGGTTCCGTTGTGTTGCTAAGGGTCTTGTAGAGTGCTGTCGGGTCCTGGAGTATTCTGTAGGGTTCCAGAGGGGCTCGTAGGGTTCCGTCGAAATCTGTAGGGTTCCCTAGGGGCCCATAGAGTCCCGTAGATTGCCGTTGGGACCTGTAGGGTTGTGTAAGTGCTCGCAGGGGTTGGTAGGAGCTTGTAGGGTTCCATAAGTTTCCAGAGGGTTGTGTAGGGTTCCGTAGGGGCCTGTGGTGTTCCCTAGGGGCCTGTAGAGTCTCGTACGGTTCCGTAGGGGCCTGTGGTGTTCCCTAGGGGCCTGTAGAGTCTCGTACAGTTCCGTAGGGTCCTGTAGGTTTCCATAAGCGCCCGCAGAGGTCTGAATGGGCCCGTACTGTTCCGTAAGGATCCATAGGGCTCCGTAGAGATTCGTTGGTTCCCTAGAGGCCTGTGGAGTACCGCAGGAGCCAGTAGTGTTCTGTGGGGACCCGTAGGGTTCCTTCCATAGGGGCTGGCAGTGTTCCGTAGGGGCCTGTAGGGTTGTTTAAGTGCCCGCAGAAGTCTGTAGGAGTCTGTGGGATTCTGTAAGGTTCTGGAGGGTTCTGCAGGGTTCCGTAGGGGCCCGTAGAGTTCTGTAGTGGCTGGTAAAGTTCCGTAGGGCCCTGTGGGGTTCTGTATGGACCTGTAGGGTTCCGTAGGGGCCTGCAGTGTTCTGTAAGTGCCCGTAGGTGTCTGTACGGGTCTGTAGGGTTCCGTAGGCACCTGCAGTATTCTGTAGGAGCCCATAGGGTTTTAGTGAGGTTCCGTTGTGTTGCTAAGGGTCTTGTAGAGTGCTGTCGGGTCCTGGAGTATTCTGTAGGGTTCCAGAGGGGCTGGTAGGGTTCCATCGAAATCTATAGGGTTCCCTAGGGGCCCGTAGGGTTCCTTCCATAGGGGCTGGCAGTGTTCCGTAGGGGCCTGTAGGGTTGTGTAAGTGCCCGCAGAAGTCTGTAGGAGTCTGTGGGATTCTGTAAGGTTCCGGAGGGTTCTGCAGGGTTCCGTAGGGGCCCGTAGAGTTCCGTAGTGGCTGGTAAAGTTCCGTAGGGCCCTGTGGGGTTCTGTATGGACCTGTAGGGTTCCGTAGGGGCCTGCAGGGTTCTGTAAGTGCCCGCAGGTGTCTGTAGGGTTCCGTAGGGGTCTGTAGGGTTCCGTAGGCACCTGCAGTGTTCTGTAGGAGCCCATAGGGTTTTAGTGAGGTTCCGTTGTGTTGCTAAGGGTCTTGTAGAGTGCTGTCGGGTCCTGGAGTATTCTGTAGGGTTCCAGAGGGGCTCGTAGGGTTCCGTCGAAATCTGTAGGGTTCCCTAGGGGCCCATAGAGTCCCGTAGATTGCCGTTGGGACCTGTAGGGTTGTGTAAGTTCTCGCAGGGGTTGGTAGGAGCTTGTAGGGTTCCATAAGTTTCCAGAGGGTTGTGTAGGGTTCCGTAGGGGCCTGTGGTGTTCCCTAGGGGCCTGTAGAGTCTCGTAGGGTTCCGTAGGGGCCTGTGGTGTTCCCTAGGGGCCTGTAGAGTCTCGTACAGTTCCGTAGGGTCCTGTAGGTTTCCATAAGTGCCCGCAGAGGTCTGAATGGGCCCGTATTGTTCCGTAAGGATCCATAGGGCTCCGTAGAGCTTCGTAGGTTCCCTAGAGGCCTGTGGAGTACCGCAGGAGCCAGTAGTGTTCTGTGGGGACCCGTAGGGTTCCTTCCATAGGGGCTGGCAGTGTTCCGTAGGGGCCTGTAGGGTTGTTTAAGTGCCCGCAGAAGTCTGTAGGAGTCTGTGGGATTCTGTAAGGTTCTGGAGCGTTCTGCAGGGTTCCGTAGGGGCCCGTAGAGTTCTGTAGTGGCTGGTAAAGTTCCGTAGGGCCCTGTGGGGTTCTGTATGGACCTGTAGGGTTCCGTAGGGGCCTGCAGGGTTCTGTAAATGCCCGCAGGTGTCTGTAGGGTTCCGTAGGGGTCTGTAGGTTTCCGTAGGCACCTGCAGTGTTCTGTAGGAGCCCATAGGGTTTTAGTGAGGTTCCGTTGTGTTGCTAAGGGTCTTGTAGTGTGCTGTCGGGTCCTGGAGTATTCTGTAGGGTTCCAGAGGGGCTCGTAGGGTTCCGTCGAAATCTATAGGGTTCCCTAGGGGCCCATAGAGTCCCGTAGATTTCCGTAGGGACCTGTAGGGTTGTTTAAGTGCCCACAGAAGTCTGTAGGAGTCTGTGGGATTCTGTAAGGTTCTGGAGGGTTCTGCAGGGTTCAGTAGGGGCCCGTAGAGTTCCGTAGTGGCTGGTAAAGTTCCGTAGGGCCCTGTGGGGTTCTGTATGGACCTGTAGGGTTCCGTAGGGGCCTGCAGTGTTCTGTAAGTGGCCGTAGGTGTCTGTAGGGTTCCGTAGGGGTCTGTAGGGTTCCGTAGGCACCTGCAGTGTTCTGTAGGAGCCCATAGGGTTTTAGTGAGGTTCCGTTGTGTTGCTAAGGGTCTTGTAGAGTGCTGTCGGGTCCTGGAGTATTCTGTAGGGTTCCAGAGGGGCTCGTAGGGTTCCGTCGAAATCTGTAGGGTTCCCTAGGGGCCCATAGAGTCCCGTAGATTGCCGTTGGGACCTGTAGGGTTGTGTAAGTGCTCGCAGGGGTTGGTAGGAGCTTGTAGGGTTCCATAAGTTTCCAGAGGGTTGTATAGGGTTCCGTAGGGGCCTGTGGTGTTCCCTAGGGGCCTGTAGAGTCTCGTACAGTTCCGTAGGGTCCTGTAGGTTTCCATAAGTGCCCGCAGAGGTCTGAATGGGCCCGTACTGTTCCGTAAGGATCCATAGGGCTCCGTAGAGCTTCGTAGGTTCCCTAGAGGCCTGTGGAGTACCGCAGGAGCCAGTAGTGTTCTGTAGGGGCCCGTAGGGTTCCTTCCATAGGGGCTGGCAGTGTTCCGTAGGGGCCTGTAGGGTTGTGTAAGTGCCCGCAGAAGTCTGTAGGAGTCTGTGGGATTCTGTAAGGTTCCGGAGGGTTCTGCAGGGTTCCGTAGTGGCTGGTAAAGTTCCGTAGGGCCCTGTGGGGTTCTGTATGGACCTGTAGGGTTCCGTAGGGGCCTGCAGTGTTCTGTAGGAGCCCATAGGGTTTTAGTGAGGTTCCGTTGTGTTGCTAAGGGTCTTGTAGTGTGCTGTCGGGTCCTGGAGTATTCTGTAGGGTTCCAGAGGGGCTCGTAGGGTTCCGTCGAAATCTATAGGGTTCCCTAGGGGCCCATAGAGTCCCGTAGATTTCCGTAGGGACCTGTAGGGTTGTGTAAGTGCCCACAGAAGTCTGTAGGAGTCTGTGGGATTCTGTAAGGTTCCGGAGGGTTCTGCAGGGTTCAGTAGGGGCCCGTAGAGTTCCGTAGTGGCTGGTAAAGTTCCGTAGGGCCCTGTGGGGTTCTGTATGGACCTGTAGGGTTCCGTAGGGGCCTGCAGTGTTCTGTAAGTGCCCGTAGGTGTCTGTAGGGTTCCGTAGGGGTCTGTAGGGTTCCGTAGGCACCTGCAGTGTTCTGTAGGAGCCCATAGGGTTTTAGTGAGGTTCCGTTGTGTTGCTAAGGGTCTTGTAGAGTGCTGTCGGGTCCTGGATTATTCTGTAGGGTTCCAGAGGGGCTCGTAGGGTTCCGTCGAAATCTGTAGGGTTCCCTAGGGGCCCATAGAGTCCCGTAGATTGCCGTTGGGACCTGTAGGGTTGTGTAAGTGCTCGCAGGGGTTGGTAGGAGCTTGTAGGGTTCCATAAGTTTCCAGAGGGTTGTGTAGGGTTCCGTAGGGGCCTGTGGTGTTCCCTAAGGGCCTGTAGAGTCTCGTACGGTTCCGTAGGGGCCTGTGGTGTTCCCTAGGGGCCTGTAGAGTCTCGTACAGTTCCGTAGGGTCCTGTAGGTTTCCATAAGTGCCCGCAGAGGTCTGAATGGGCCCGTACTGTTCCGTAAGGATCCATAGGGCTCCGTAGAGCTTCGTAGGTTCCCTAGAGGCCTGTGGAGTACCGCAGGAGCCAGTAGTGTTCTGTAGGGGCCCGTAGGGTTCCTTCCATAGGGGCTGGCAGTGTTCCGTAGGGGCCTGTAGGGTTGTTTAAGTGCCCGCAGAAGTCTGTAGGAGTCTGTGGGATTCTGTAAGGTTCCGGAGGGTTCTGCAGGGTTCCGTAGGGGCCCGTAGAGTTCCGTAGTGGCTGGTAAAGTTCCGTAGGGCCCTGTGGGGTTCTGTATGGACCTGTAGGGTTCCGTAGGGGCCTGCAGTGTTCTGTAAGTGCCCGTAGGTGTCTGTAGGGTTCCGTAGGCACCTGCAGTATTCTGTAGGAGCCCGTAGGGTTTTAGTGAGGTTCCGTTGTGTTGCTAAGGGTCTTGTAGAGTGCTGTCGGGTCCTGGAGTATTCTGTAGGGTTCCAGAGGGGCTGGTAGGGTTCCATCGAAATCCATAGGGTTCCCTAGGGGCCCGTAGAGTCCCATAGATTTCCGTAGGGGCCTGTAGGGTTGTGTAAGTGCCCGCAGGGGTTGGTAGGAGCTTGTAGGGTGCCATATGTTTCTGGAGGGTTGTGTAGGGTTCCGTAGGGGCCTGTGGTGTTCCCTAGGGTCCTGTAGAGTCTCGTACAGTTCCGTAGGGTCCTGTAGGTTTCCATAAGCGCCCGCAGAGGTCTAAAGGGGCCCGTACTGTGCCGTAAGGATCCATAGGGTTCCGTAGAGCTTCGTAGGTTCCCTAGAGGCCTGTGGAGTACCGCAGGAGCCAGTAGTGTTCTGTAGGGGCCCGTAGGGTTCCTTCCATAGGAGCTGGCAGTGTTCCGTAGGGTCCTCTAGGGTTGAGTAAGTGCCCGCAGGAGTCTGTAGGAATCCGTGGGATTCTGTAAGGTTCTGCAGGGTTCTGCAGGGTTCCGTAGGGGCCCGTAGAGTTCCGTAGTGGCTGGTAAAGTTCCCTAGGGCCCTGTACCGTTCCGTAACTGCCTGCAAGGGTCTTTAGGCTTCCGTAGGGGCTGGTAGGGTTCCATAAAGTTCCGTGGGTTCCTGCAGAGTTCTGCAAGTGCCCGCAAGGGCCTGTAGGGGCCCACAGTGTTTCTGCCAGGTTCCGTAGAGTTCCGTAGGGGCCATATTTTTCTGTAGTGGCTGGTAGTATTCTGTAGGGGTCTGTAGGTTTCCATAGGCGCCTACAGTGTTCTGTAGGAGCCCATAGGGTTTTAGTGAGGTTCCGTTGTGTTGCTAAGGGTCTTGTAGAGTGCTGTCGGGTCCTGGAGTATTCTGTAGGGTTCCAGAGGGGCTCGTAGGGTTCCATCGAAATCTATAGGGTTCCCTAGGGGCCCATAGAGTCCCGTAGATTTCCGTAGGGACCTGTAGGGTTGTGTAAGTGCCCGCAGAAGTCTGTAGGAGTCTGTGGGATTCTGTAAGGTTCCGGAGGGTTCTGCAGGGTTCCGTAGGGGCCCGTAGAGTTCCGTAGTGGCTGGTAAAGTTCCGTAGGGCCCTGTGGGGTTCTGTATGGACCTGTAGGGTTCCGTAGGGGCCTGCAGTGTTCTGTAAGTGCCCGCAGGTGTCTGTAGGGTTCCGTAGGGGTCTGTAGGGTTCCGTAGGCACCTGCAGTGTTCTGTAGGAGCCCATATGGTTTTAGTGAGGTTCTGTTGTGTTGCTAAGGGTCTTGTAGAGTGCTGTCGGGTCCTGGAGTATTCTGTAGGGTTCCAGAGGGCCTCATAGGGTTCCATCGAAATCTATAGGGTTCCCTAGGGGCCCATAGAGTCCCGTAGATTTCCGTAGGGACCTGTAGGGTTGTGTAAGTGCCCGCAGAAGTCTGTAGGAGTCTGTGGGATTCTGTAAGGTTCCGGAGGGTTCTGCAGGGTTCCGTAGGGGCCCGTAGAGTTCCGTAGTGGCTGGTAAAGTTCCGTAGGGCCCTGTGGGGTTCTGTATGGACCTGTAGGGTTCCGTAGGGGCCTGCAGGGTTCCGTAAGTGCCTGCAGGTGTCTGTAGGGTTCCGTAGGGGTCTGTAGGGTTCCGTAGGCACCTGCAGTGTTCTGTAGGAGCCCATAGGGTTTTAGTGAGGTTCCGTTGTGTTGCTAAGGGTCTTGTAGAGTGCTGTCGGGTCCTGGAGTATTCTGTAGGGTTCCAGAGGGGCTCGTAGGGTTCCGTCGAAATCTGTAGGGTTCCCTAGGGGCCCATACAGTCCCGTAGATTGCCGTTGGGACCTGTAGGGTTGTGTAAGTGCTCGCAGGGGTTGGTAGGAGCTTGTAGGGTTCCATAAGTTTCCAGAGGGTTGTGTAGGGTTCCGTAGGGGCCTGTGGTGTTCCCTAAGGGCCTGTAGAGTCTCGTACGGTTCCGTAGGGGCCTGTGGTGTTCCCTAGGGGCCTGTAGAGTCTCGTACAGTTCCGTAGGGTCCTGTAGGTTTCCATAAGTGCCCGCAGAGGTCTGAATGGGCCCGTACTGTTCCGTAAGGATCCATAGGGCTCCGTAGAGCTTCGTAGGTTCCCTAGAGGCCTGTGGAGTACCGCAGGAGCCAGTAGTGTTCTGTAGGGGCCCGTAGGGTTCCTTCCATAGGGGCTGGCAGTGTTCCGTAGGGGCCTGTAGGGTTGTTTAAGTGCCCGCAGAAGTCTGTAGGAGTCTGTGGGATTCTGTAAGGTTCCGGAGGGTTCTGCAGGGTTCCGTAGGGGCCCGTAGAGTTCCGTAGTGGCTGGTAAAGTTCCGTAGGGCCCTGTGGGGTTCTGTATGGACCTGTAGGGTTCCGTAGGGGCCTGCAGTGTTCTGTAAGTGCCCGTAGGTGTCTGTAGGGTTCCGTAGGCACCTGCAGTATTCTGTAGGAGCCCGTAGGGTTTTAGTGAGGTTCCGTTGTGTTGCTAAGGGTCTTGTAGAGTGCTGTCGGGTCCTGGAGTATTCTGTAGGGTTCCAGAGGGGCTGGTAGGGTTCCATCGAAATCCATAGGGTTCCCTAGGGGCCCGTAGAGTCCCATAGATTTCCGTAGGGGCCTGTAGGGTTATCTAAGTGCCCGCAGGGGTTGGTAGGAGCTTGTAGGGTGCCATATGTTTCTGGAGGGTTGTGTAGGGTTCCGTAGGGGCCTGTGGTGTTCCCTAGGGGCCTGTAGAGTCTCGTACAGTTTCGGTAGGGTCCTGTAGGTTTCCATAAGCGCCCGCAGAGGTCTGAAGGGACCCGTACTGTGCAGTAAGGATCCATAGGGTTCCGTAGAGCTTCGTAGGTTCCCTAGAGGCCTGTGGAGTACCGCAGGAGCCAGTAGTGTTCCGTAGGGTCCTCTAGGGTTGAGTAAGTGCCCGCAGGAGTCTGTAGGAATCCGTGGGATTCTGTAAGGTTCTGCAGGGTTCTGCAGGGTTCCGTAGGGGCCCGTAGAGTTCCGTAGTGGCTGGTAAAGTTCCCTAGGGCCCTGTACCGTTCCGTAACTGCCTGCAAGGGTCTTTAGGCTTCCGTAGGGGCTGGTAGGGTTCCATAAAGTTCCGTGGGTTCCTGCAGAGTTCTGCAAGTGCCCGCAAGGGCCTGTAGGGGCCCACAGTGTTTCTGCCAGGTTCCGTAGAGTTCCGTAGGGGCCATATTTTTCTGTAGTGGCTGGTAGTATTCTGTAGGGGTCTGTAGGTTTCCATAGGCGCCTACAGTGTTCTGTAGGAGCCCATAGGGTTTTAGTGAGGTTCCGTTGTGTTGCTAAGGGTCTTGTAGAGTGCTGTCGGGTCCTGGAGTATTCTGTAGGGTTCCAGAGGGGCTCGTAGGGTTCCATCGAAATCTATAGGGTTCCCTAGGGGCCCATAGAGTCCCGTAGATTTCCGTAGGGACCTGTAGGGTTGTGTAAGTGCCCGCAGAAGTCTGTAGGAGTCTGTGGGATTCTGTAAGGTTCCGGAGGGTTCTGCAGGGTTCCGTAGGGGCCCGTAGAGTTCCGTAGTGGCTGGTAAAGTTCCGTAGGGCCCTGTGGGGTTCTGTATGGACCTGTAGGGTTCCGTAGGGGCCTGCAGGGTTCCGTAAGTGCCCGCAGGTGTCTGTAGGGTTCCGTAGGGGTCTGTAGGGTTCCGTAGGCACCTGCAGTGTTCTGTAGGAGCCCATAGGGTTTTAGTGAGGTTCCGTTGTGTTGCTAAGGGTCTTGTAGAGTGCTGTCGGGTCCTGGAGTATTCTGTAGGGTTCCAGAGGGGCTCGTAGGGTTCCGTCGAAATCTGTAGGGTTCCCTAGGGGCCCATAGAGTCCCGTAGATTGCCGTTGGGACCTGTAGGGTTGTGTAAGTGCTCGCAGGGGTTGGTAGGAGCTTGTAGGGTTCCATAAGTTTCCAGAGGGTTGTGTAGGGTTCCGTAGGGGCCTGTGGTGTTCCCTAAGGGCCTGTAGAGTCTCGTACGGTTCCGTAGGGGCCTGTGGTGTACCCTAGGGGCCTGTAGAGTCTCGTACAGTTCCGTAGGGTCCTGTAGGTTTCCATAAGTGCCCGCAGAGGTCTGAATGGGCCCGTACTGTTCCGTAAGGATCCATAGGGCTCCGTAGAGCTTCGTAGGTTCCCTAGAGGCCTCTGGAGTACCGCAGGAGCCAGTAGTGTTCCGTAGGGGCCCGTAGGGTTCCTTCCATAGGGGCTGGCAATGTTCCGTAGGGGCCTGTAGGGTTGTGTAAGTGCCCGCAGAAGTCTGTAGGAGTCTGTGGGATTCTGTAAGGTTCCGGAGGGTTCTGCAGGGTTCCGTAGGGGCCCGTAGAGTTCCGTAGTGGCTGGTAAAGTTCCCTAGGGCCCTGTACCGTTCCGTAACTGCCTGCAAGGGTCTTTAGGCTTCCGTAGGGGCTGGTAGGGTTCCATAAAGTTCCGTGGGTTCCTGCAGAGTTCTGCAAGTGCCCGCAAGGGCCTGTAGGGGCCCACAGTGTTTCTGCCAGGTTCCGTAGAGTTCCGTAGGGGCCATATTTTTCTGTAGTGGCTGGTAGTATTCTGTAGGGGTCTGTAGGGTTCCGTAGGCGCCTACAGTGTTCTGTAGGAGCCCATAGGGTTTTAGTGAGGTTCCGTTGTGTTGCTAAGGGTCTTGTAGAGTGCTGTCGGGTCCTGGAGTATTCTGTAGGGTTCCAGAGGGGCTCGTAGGGTTCCATCGAAATCTATAGGGTTCCCTAGGGGCCCGTAGGGTTCCTTCCATAGGGGCTGGCAGTGTTCCGTAGGGGCCTGTAGGGTTGTGTAAGTGCCCGCAGAAGTCTGTAGGAGTCTGTGGGATTCTGTAAGGTTCCGGAGGGTTCTGCAGGGTTCCGTAGGGGCCCGTAGAGTTCCGTAGTGGCTGGTAAAGTTCCGTAGGGCCCTGTGGGGTTCTGTATGGACCTGTAGGGTTCCGTAGGGGCCTGCAGTGTTCTGTAAGTGCCCGTAGGTGTCTGTACGGGTCTGTAGGGTTCCGTAGGCACCTGCAGTATTCTGTAGGAGCCCATAGGGTTTTAGTGAGGTTCCGTTGTGTTGCTAAGGGTCTTGTAGAGTGCTGTCGGGTCCTGGAGTATTCTGTAGGGTTCCAGAGGGGCTGGTAGGGTTCCATCGAAATCCATAGGGTTCCCTAGGGGCCCGTAGAGTCCCATAGATTTCCGTAGGGGCCTGTAGGGTTGTGTAAGTGCCCGCAGGGGTTGGTAGGAGCTTGTAGGGTGCCATATGTTTCCGGAGGGTTGTGTAGGGTTCCGTAGGGGCCTGTGGTGTTCCCTAGGGGCCTGTAGAGTCTCGTACAGTTCTGTAGGGTCCTGTAGGTTTCCATAAGCGCCCGCAGAGGTCTGAAGGGGCCTGTACTGTGCCGTAAGGATCCATAGGATTCCGTAGAGCTTCGTAGGTTCCCTAGAGGCCTCTGGAGTACCGCAGGAGCCAGTAGTGTTCTGTAGGGGCCCGTAGGGTTCCTTCCATAGGAGCTGGCAGTGTTCTGTAGGGTCCTCTAGGGTTGAGTAAGTGCCCGCAGGAGTCTGTAGGAATCCGTGGGATTCTGTAAGGTTCTGGAGGGTTCTACAGGGTTCCGTAGGGGCCCGTAGAGTTCCGTAGTGGCTGGTAAAGTTCCCTAGGGCCCTGTACCGTTCCGTAACTGCCTGCAAGGGTCTTTAGGCTTCCGTAGGGGCTGGTAGGGTTCCATAAAGTTCCGTGGGTTCCTGCAGAGTTCTGCAAGTGCCCGCAAGGGCCTGTAGGGGCCCACAGTGTTTCTGCCAGGTTCCGTAGAGTTCCGTAGGGGCCATATTTTTCTGTAGTGGCTGGTAGTATTCTGTAGGGGTCTGTAGGTTTCCATAGGCGCCTACAGTGTTCTGTAGGAGCCCATAGGGTTTTAGTGAGGTTCCGTTGTGTTGCTAAGGGTCTTGTAGAGTGCTGTCGGGTCCTGGAGTATTCTGTAGGGTTCCAGAGGGGCTCGTAGGGTTCCATCGAAATCTATAGGGTTCCCTAGGGGCCCATAGAGTCCCGTAGATTTCCGTAGGGACCTGTAGGGTTGTGTAAGTGCCCGCAGAAGTCTGTAGGAGTCTGTGGGATTCTGTAAGGTTCCGGAGGGTTCTGCAGGGTTCCGTAGGGGCCCGTAGAGTTCCGTAGTGGCTGGTAAAGTTCCGTAGGGCCCTGTGGGGTTCTGTATGGACCTGTAGGGTTCCGTAGGGGCCTGCAGGGTTCTGTAAGTGCCCGCAGGTGTCTGTAGGGTTCCGTAGGGGTCTGTAGGGTTCCGTAGGCACCTGCAGTGTTCTGTAGGAGCCCATAGGGTTTTAGTGAGGTTCCGTTGTGTTGCTAAGGGTCTTGTAGAGTGCTGTCGGGTCCTGGAGTATTCTGTAGGGTTCCAGAGGGGCTCGTAGGGTTCCGTCGAAATCTGTAGGGTTCCCTAGGGGCCCATAGAGTCCCGTAGATTGCCGTTGGGACCTGTAGGGTTGTGTAAGTGCTCGCAAGGGTTGGTAGGAGCTTGTAGGGTTCCATAAGTTTCCAGAGGGTTGTGTAGGGTTCCGTAGGGGCCTGTGGTGTTCCCTAGGGGCCTGTAGAGTCTCGTACGGTTCCGTAGGGGCCTGTGGTGTTCCCTAGGGGCCTGTAGAGTCTCGTACAGTTCCGTAGGGTCCTGTAGGTTTCCATAAGCGCCCGCAGAGGTCTGAATGGGCCCGTACTGTTCCGTAAGGATCCATAGGGCTCCGTAGAGCTTCGTAGGTTCCCTAGAGGCCTGTGGAGTACCGCAGGAGCCAGTAGTGTTCTGTGGGGACCCGTAGGGTTCCTTCCATAGGGGCTGGCAGTGTTCCGTAGGGGCCTGTAGGGTTGTTTAAGTGCCGGCAGAAGTCTGTAGGAGTCTGTGGGATTCTGTAAGGTTCCGGAGGGTTCTGCAGGGTTCAGTAGGGGCCCGTACAGTTCCGTAGTGGCTGGTAAAGTTCCGTAGGGCCCTGTGGGGTTCTGTATGGACCTGTAGGGTTCCGTAGGGGCCTGCAGTGTTCTGTAAGTGCCCGTAGGTGTCTGTAGGGTTCCGTAGGGGTCTGTAGGGTTCCGTAGGCACCTGCAGTGTTCTGTAGGAGCCCATAGGGTTTTAGTGAGGTTCCGTTGTGTTGCTAAGGGTCTTGTAGAGTGCTGTCGGGTCCTGGATTATTCTGTAGGGTTCCAGAGGGGCTCGTAGGGTTCCGTCGAAATCTGTAGGGTTCCCTAGGGGCCCATAGAGTCCCGTAGATTGCCGTTGGGACCTGTAGGGTTGTGTAAGTGCTCGCAGGGGTTGGTAGGAGCTTGTAGGGTTCCATAAGTTTCCAGAGGGTTGTGTAGGGTTCCGTAGGGGCCTGTGGTGTTCCCTAAGGGCCTGTAGAGTCTCGTACGGTTCCGTAGGGGCCTGTGGTGTTCCCTAGGGGCCTGTAGAGTCTCGTACAGTTCCGTAGGGTCCTGTAGGTTTCCATAAGTGCCCGCAGAGGTCTGAATGGGCCCGTACTGTTCCGTAAGGATCCATAGGGCTCCGTAGAGCTTCGTAGGTTCCCTAGAGGCCTGTGGAGTACCGCAGGAGCCAGTAGTGTTCTGTAGGGGCCCGTAGGGTTCCTTCCATAGGGGCTGGCAGTGTTCCGTAGGGGCCTGTAGGGTTGTTTAAGTGCCCGCAGAAGTCTGTAGGAGTCTGTGGGATTCTGTAAGGTTCCGGAGGGTTCTGCAGGGTTCCGTAGGGGCCCGTAGAGTTCCGTAGTGGCTGGTAAAGTTCCGTAGGGCCCTGTGGGGTTCTGTATGGACCTGTAGGGTTCCGTAGGGGCCTGCAGTGTTCTGTAAGTGCCCGTAGGTGTCTGTAGGGTTCCGTAGGCACCTGCAGTATTCTGTAGGAGCCCGTAGGGTTTTAGTGAGGTTCCGTTGTGTTGCTAAGGGTCTTGTAGAGTGCTGTCGGGTCCTGGAGTATTCTGTAGGGTTCCAGAGGGGCTGGTAGGGTTCCATCGAAATCTGAAGGGTTCCCTAGGGGCCCGTAGAGTCCCATAGATTTCCGTAGGGGCCTGTAGGGTTGTGTAAGTGCCCGCAGGGGTTGGTAGGAGCTTGTAGGGTGCCATATGTTTCTGGAGGGTTGTGTAGGGTTCCGTAGGGGCCTGTGGTGTTCCCTAGGGTCCTGTAGAGTCTCGTACAGTTCCGTAGGGTCCTGTAGGTTTCCATAAGCGCCCGCAGAGGTCTAAAGGGGCCCGTACTGTGCCGTAAGGATCCATAGGGTTCCGTAGAGCTTCGTAGGTTCCCTAGAGGCCTCTGGAGTACCGCAGGAGCCAGTAGTGTTCTGTAGGGGCCCGTAGGGTTCCTTCCATAGGAGCTGGCAGTGTTCCGTAGGGTCCTCTAGGGTTGAGTAAGTGCCCGCAGGAGTCTGTAGGAATCCGTGGGATTCTGTAAGGTTCTGCAGGGTTCTGCAGGGTTCCGTAGGGGCCCGTAGAGTTCCGTAGTGGCTGGTAAAGTTCCCTAGGGCCCTGTACCGTTCCGTAACTGCCTGCAAGGGTCTTTAGGCTTCCGTAGGGGCTGGTAGGGTTCCATAAAGTTCCGTGGGTTCCTGCAGAGTTCTGCAAGTGCCCGCAAGGGCCTGTAGGGGCCCACAGTGTTTCTGCCAGGTTCCGTAGAGTTCCGTAGGGGCCATATTTTTCTGTAGTGGCTGGTAGTATTCTGTAGGGGTCTGTAGGTTTCCATAGGCGCCTACAGTGTTCTGTAGGAGCCCATAGGGTTTTAGTGAGGTTCCGTTGTGTTGCTAAGGGTCTTGTAGAGTGCTGTCGGGTCCTGGAGTATTCTGTAGGGTTCCAGAGGGGCTCGTAGGGTTCCATCGAAATCTATAGGGTTCCCTAGGGGCCCATAGAGTCCCGTAGATTTCCGTAGGGACCTGTAGGGTTGTGTAAGTGCCCGCAGAAGTCTGTAGGAGTCTGTGGGATTCTGTAAGGTTCCGGAGGGTTCTGCAGGGTTCCGTAGGGGCCCGTAGAGTTCCGTAGTGGCTGGTAAAGTTCCGTAGGGCCCTGTGGGGTTCTGTATGGACCTGTAGGGTTCCGTAGGGGCCTGCAGGGTTCCGTAAGTGCCCGCAGGTGTCTGTAGGGTTCCGTAGGGGTCTGCAGGGTTCCGTAGGCACCTGCAGTGTTCTGTAGGAGCCCATAGGGTTTTAGTGAGGTTCCGTTGTGTTGCTAAGGGTCTTGTAGAGTGCTGTCGGGTCCTGGAGTATTCTGTAGGGTTCCAGAGGGGCTCGTAGGGTTCCGTCGAAATCTGTAGGGTTCCCTAGGGGCCCATAGAGTCCCGTAGATTGCCGTTGGGACCTGTAGGGTTGTGTAAGTGCTCGCAGGGGTTGGTAGGAGCTTGTAGGGTTCCATAAGTTTCCAGAGGGTTGTGTAGGGTTCCGTAGGGGCCTGTGGTGTTCCCTAAGGGCCTGTAGAGTCTCGTACGGTTCCGTAGGGGCCTGTGGTGTTCCCTAGGGGCCTGTAGAGTCTCGTACAGTTCCGTAGGGTCCTGTAGGTTTCCATAAGTGCCCGCAGAGGTCTGAATGGGCCCGTACTGTTCCGTAAGGATCCATAGGGCTCCGTAGAGCTTCGTAGGTTCCCTAGAGGCCTCTGGAGTACCGCAGGAGCCAGTAGTGTTCCGTAGGGGCCCGTAGGGTTCCTTCCATAGGGGCTGGCAATGTTCCGTAGGGGCCTGTAGGGTTGTGTAAGTGCCCGCAGAAGTCTGTAGGAGTCTGTGGGATTCTGTAAGGTTCCGGAGGGTTCTGCAGGGTTCCGTAGGGGCCCGTAGAGTTCCGTAGTGGCTGGTAAAGTTCCCTAGGGCCCTGTACCGTTCCGTAACTGCCTGCAAGGGTCTTTAGGCTTCCGTAGGGGCTGGTAGGGTTCCATAAAGTTCCGTGGGTTCCTGCAGAGTTCTGCAAGTGCCCGCAAGGGCCTGTAGGGGCCCACAGTGTTTCTGCCAGGTTCCGTAGAGTTCCGTAGGGGCCATATTTTTCTGTAGTGGCTGGTAGTATTCTGTAGGGGTCTGTAGGGTTCCGTAGGCGCCTACAGTGTTCTGTAGGAGCCCATAGGGTTTTAGTGAGGTTCCGTTGTGTTGCTAAGGGTCTTGTAGAGTGCTGTCGGGTCCTGGAGTATTCTGTAGGGTTCCAGAGGGGCTCGTAGGGTTCCATCGAAATCTATAGGGTTCCCTAGGGGCCCGTAGGGTTCCTTCCATAGGGGCTGGCAGTGTTCCGTAGGGGCCTGTAGGGTTGTGTAAGTGCCCGCAGAAGTCTGTAGGAGTCTGTGGGATTCTGTAAGGTTCCGGAGGGTTCTGCAGGGTTCCGTAGGGGCCCGTAGAGTTCCGTAGTGGCTGGTAAAGTTCCGTAGGGCCCTGTGGGTTTCTGTATGGACCTGTAGGGTTCCGTAGGGGCCTGCAGGGTTCTGTAAGTGCCCGCAGGTGTCTGTACGGGTCTGTAGGGTTCCGTAGGCACCTGCAGTATTCTGTAGGAGCCCATAGGTTTTTAGTGAGGTTCCGTTGTGTTGCTAAGGGTCTTGTAGAGTGCTGTCGGGTCCTGGAATATTCTGTAGGGTTCCAGAGGGGCTGGTAGGGTTCCATCGAAATCCATAGGGTTCCCTAGGGGCCCGTAGAGTCCCATAGATTTCCGTAGGGGCCTGTAGGGTTGTGTAAGTGCCCGCAGGGGTTGGTAGGAGCTTGTAGGGTGCCATATGTTTCCGGAGGGTTGTGTAGGGTTCCGTAGGGGCCTGTGGTGTTCCCTAGGGGCCTGTAGAGTCTCGTACAGTTCTGTAGGGTCCTGTAGGTTTCCATAAGCGCCCGCAGAGGTCTGAAGGGGCCTGTACTGTGCCGTAAGGATCCATAGGATTCCGTAGAGCTTCGTAGGTTCCCTAGAGGCCTCTGGAGTACCGCAGGAGCCAGTAGTGTTCTGTAGGGGCCCGTAGGGTTCCTTCCATAGGAGCTGGCAGTGTTCTGTAGGGTCCTCTAGGGTTGAGTAAGTGCCCGCAGGAGTCTGTAGGAATCCGTGGGATTCTGTAAGGTTCTGGAGGGTTCTACAGGGTTCCGTAGGGGCCCGTAGAGTTCCGTAGTGGCTGGTAAAGTTCCCTAGGGCCCTGTACCGTTCCGTAACTGCCTGCAAGGGTCTTTAGGCTTCCGTAGGGGCTGGTAGGGTTCCATAAAGTTCCGTGGGTTCCTGCAGAGTTCTGCAAGTGCCCGCAAGGGCCTGTAGGGGCCCACAGTGTTTCTGCCAGGTTCCGTAGAGTTCCGTAGGGGCCATATTTTTCTGTAGTGGCTGGTAGTATTCTGTAGGGGTCTGTAGGTTTCCATAGGCGCCTACAGTGTTCTGTAGGAGCCCATAGGGTTTTAGTGAGGTTCCGTTGTGTTGCTAAGGGTCTTGTAGAGTGCTGTCGGGTCCTGGAGTATTCTGTAGGGTTCCAGAGGGGCTCGTAGGGTTCCATCGAAATCTATAGGGTTCCCTAGGGGCCCATAGAGTCCCGTAGATTTCCGTAGGGACCTGTAGGGTTGTGTAAGTGCCCGCAGAAGTCTGTAGGAGTCTGTGGGATTCTGTAAGGTTCCGGAGGGTTCTGCAGGGTTCCGTAGGGGCCCGTAGAGTTCCGTAGTGGCTGGTAAAGTTCCGTAGGGCCCTGTGGGGTTCTGTATGGACCTGTAGGGTTCCGTAGGGGCCTGCAGGGTTCTGTAAGTGCCCGCAGGTGTCTGTAGGGTTCCGTAGGGGTCTGTAGGGTTCCGTAGGCACCTGCAGTGTTCTGTAGGAGCCCATAGGGTTTTAGTGAGGTTCCGTTGTGTTGCTAAGGGTCTTGTAGAGTGCTGTCGGGTCCTGGAGTATTCTGTAGGGTTCCAGAGGGGCTCGTAGGGTTCCGTCGAAATCTGTAGGGTTCCCTAGGGGCCCATAGAGTCCCGTAGATTGCCGTTGGGACCTGTAGGGTTGTGTAAGTGCTCGCAAGGGTTGGTAGGAGCTTGTAGGGTTCCATAAGTTTCCAGAGGGTTGTGTAGGGTTCCGTAGGGGCCTGTGGTGTTCCCTAGGGGCCTGTAGAGTCTCGTACGGTTCCGTAGGGGCCTGTGGTGTTCCCTAGGGGCCTGTAGAGTCTCGTACAGTTCCGTAGGGTCCTGTAGGTTTCCATAAGCGCCCGCAGAGGTCTGAATGGGCCCGTACTGTTCCGTAAGGATCCATAGGGCTCCGTAGAGCTTCGTAGGTTCCCTAGAGGCCTGTGGAGTACCGCAGGAGCCAGTAGTGTTCTGTGGGGACCCGTAGGGTTCCTTCCATAGGGGCTGGCAGTGTTCCGTAGGGGCCTGTAGGGTTGTTTAAGTGCCGGCAGAAGTCTGTAGGAGTCTGTGGGATTCTGTAAGGTTCTGGAGGGTTCTGCAGGGTTCCGTAGGGGCCCGTAGAGTTCTGTAGTGGCTGGTAAAGTTCCGTAGGGCCCTGTGGGGTTCTGTATGGACCTGTAGGGTTCCGTAGGGGCCTGCAGTGTTCTGTAAGTGCCCGTAGGTGTCTGTACGGGTCTGTAGGGTTCCGTAGGCACCTGCAGTATTCTGTAGGAGCCCATAGGGTTTTAGTGAGGTTCCGTTGTGTTGCTAAGGGTCTTGTAGAGTGCTGTCGGGTCCTGGAGTATTCTGTAGGGTTCCAGAGGGGCTCGTAGGGTTCCATCGAAATCTATAGGGTTCCCTAGGGGCCCGTAGGGTTCCTTCCATAGGGGCTGGCAGTGTTCCGTAGGGGCCTGTAGGGTTGTTTAAGTGCCCGCAGAAGTCTGTAGGAGTCTGTGGGATTCTGTAAGGTTCCGGAGGGTTCTGCAGGGTTCCGTAGGGGCCCGTAGAGTTCCGTAGTGGCTGGTAAAGTTCCGTAGGGCCCTGTGGGGTTCTGTATGGACCTGTAGGGTTCCGTAGGGGCCTGCAGTGTTCTGTAGGAGCCCATAGGGTTTTAGTGAGGTTCCGTTGTGTTGCTAAGGGTCTTGTAGTGTGCTGTCGGGTCCTGGAGTATTCTGTAGGGTTCCAGAGGGGCTCGTAGGGTTCCGTCGAAATCTATAGGGTTCCCTAGGGGCCCATAGAGTCCCGTAGATTTCCGTAGGGACCTGTAGGGTTGTGTAAGTGCCCACAGAAGTCTGTAGGAGTCTGTGGGATTCTGTAAGGTTCCGGAGGGTTCTGCAGGGTTCAGTAGGGGCCCGTAGAGTTCCGTAGTGGCTGGTAAAGTTCCGTAGGGCCCTGTGGGGTTCTGTATGGACCTGTAGGGTTCCGTAGGGGCCTGCAGTGTTCTGTAAGTGCCCGTAGGTGTCTGTAGGGTTCCGTAGGGGTCTGTAGGGTTCCGTAGGCACCTGCAGTGTTCTGTAGGAGCCCATAGGGTTTTAGTGAGGTTCCGTTGTGTTGCTAAGGGTCTTGTAGAGTGCTGTCGGGTCCTGGAGTATTCTGTAGGGTTCCAGAGGGGCTCGTAGGGTTCCGTCGAAATCTGTAGGGTTCCCTAGGGGCCCATAGAGTCCCGTAGATTGCCGTTGGGACCTGTAGGGTTGTGTAAGTGCTCGCAGGGGTTGGTAGGAGCTTGTAGGGTTCCATAAGTTTCCAGAGGGTTGTGTAGGGTTCCGTAGGGGCCTGTGGTGTTCCCTAAGGGCCTGTAGAGTCTCGTACGGTTCCGTAGGGGCCTGTGGTGTTCCCTAGGGGCCTGTAGAGTCTCGTACAGTTCCGTAGGGTCCTGTAGGTTTCCATAAGTGCCCGCAGAGGTCTGAATGGGCCCGTACTGTTCCGTAAGGATCCATAGGGCTCCGTAGAGCTTCGTAGGTTCCCTAGAGGCCTGTGGAGTACCGCAGGAGCCAGTAGTGTTCTGTAGGGGCCCGTAGGGTTCCTTCCATAGGGGCTGGCAGTGTTCCGTAGGGGCCTGTAGGGTTGTTTAAGTGCCCGCAGAAGTCTGTAGGAGTCTGTGGGATTCTGTAAGGTTCCGGAGGGTTCTGCAGGGTTCCGTAGGGGCCCGTAGAGTTCCGTAGTGGCTGGTAAAGTTCCGTAGGGCCCTGTGGGGTTCTGTATGGACCTGTAGGGTTCCGTAGGGGCCTGCAGTGTTCTGTAAGTGCCCGTAGGTGTCTGTAGGGTTCCGTAGGCACCTGCAGTATTCTGTAGGAGCCCGTAGGGTTTTAGTGAGGTTCCGTTGTGTTGCTAAGGGTCTTGTAGAGTGCTGTCGGGTCCTGGAGTATTCTGTAGGGTTCCAGAGGGGCTGGTAGGGTTCCATCGAAATCTATAGGGTTCCCTAGGGGCCCGTAGAGTCCCATAGATTTCCGTAGGGGCCTGTAGGGTTGTGTAAGTGCCCGCAGGGGTTGGTAGGAGCTTGTAGGGTGCCATATGTTTCTGGAGGGTTGTGTAGGGTTCCGTAGGGGCCTGTGGTGTTCCCTAGGGTCCTGTAGAGTCTCGTACAGTTCCGTAGGGTCCTGTAGGTTTCCATAAGCGCCCGCAGAGGTCTAAAGGGGCCCGTACTGTGCCGTAAGGATCCATAGGGTTCCGTAGAGCTTCGTAGGTTCCCTAGAGGCCTCTGGAGTACCGCAGGAGCCAGTAGTGTTCTGTAGGGGCCCGTAGGGTTCCTTCCATAGGAGCTGGCAGTGTTCCGTAGGGTCCTCTAGGGTTGAGTAAGTGCCCGCAGGAGTCTGTAGGAATCCGTGGGATTCTGTAAGGTTCTGCAGGGTTCTGCAGGGTTCCGTAGGGGCCCGTAGAGTTCCGTAGTGGCTGGTAAAGTTCCCTAGGGCCCTGTACCGTTCCGTAACTGCCTGCAAGGGTCTTTAGGCTTCCGTAGGGGCTGGTAGGGTTCCATAAAGTTCCGTGGGTTCCTGCAGAGTTCTGCAAGTGCCCGCAAGGGCCTGTAGGGGCCCACAGTGTTTCTGCCAGGTTCCGTAGAGTTCCGTAGGGGCCATATTTTTCTGTAGTGGCTGGTAGTATTCTGTAGGGGTCTGTAGGTTTCCATAGGCGCCTACAGTGTTCTGTAGGAGCCCATAGGGTTTTAGTGAGGTTCCGTTGTGTTGCTAAGGGTCTTGTAGAGTGCTGTCGGGTCCTGGAGTATTCTGTAGGGTTCCAGAGGGGCTCGTAGGGTTCCATCGAAATCTATAGGGTTCCCTAGGGGCCCATAGAGTCCCGTAGATTTCCGTAGGGACCTGTAGGGTTGTGTAAGTGCCCGCAGAAGTCTGTAGGAGTCTGTGGGATTCTGTAAGGTTCCGGAGGGTTCTGCAGGGTTCCGTAGGGGCCCGTAGAGTTCCGTAGTGGCTGGTAAAGTTCCGTAGGGCCCTGTGGGGTTCTGTATGGACCTGTAGGGTTCCGTAGGGGCCTGCAGGGTTCTGTAAGTGCCCGCAGGTGTCTGTAGGGTTCCGTAGGGGTCTGTAGGGTTCCGTAGGCACCTGCAGTGTTCTGTAGGAGCCCATATGGTTTTAGTGAGGTTCTGTTGTGTTGCTAAGGGTCTTGTAGAGTGCTGTCGGGTCCTGGAGTATTCTGTAGGGTTCCAGAGGGCCTCATAGGGTTCCATCGAAATCTATAGGGTTCCCTAGGGGCCCATAGAGTCCCGTAGATTTCCGTAGGGACCTGTAGGGTTGTGTAAGTGCCCGCAGAAGTCTGTAGGAGTCTGTGGGATTCTGTAAGGTTCCGGAGGGTTCTGCAGGGTTCCGTAGGGGCCCGTAGAGTTCCGTAGTGGCTGGTAAAGTTCCGTAGGGCCCTGTGGGGTTCTGTATGGACCTGTAGGGTTCCGTAGGGGCCTGCAGGGTTCCGTAAGTGCCCGCAGGTGTCTGTAGGGTTCCGTAGGGGTCTGTAGGGTTCCGTAGGCACCTGCAGTGTTCTGTAGGAGCCCATAGGGTTTTAGTGAGGTTCCGTTGTGTTGCTAAGGGTCTTGTAGAGTGCTGTCGGGTCCTGGAGTATTCTGTAGGGTTCCAGAGGGGCTCGTAGGGTTCCGTCGAAATCTGTAGGGTTCCCTAGGGGCCCATAGAGTCCCGTAGATTGCCGTTGGGACCTGTAGGGTTGTGTAAGTGCTCGCAGGGGTTGGTAGGAGCTTGTAGGGTTCCATAAGTTTCCAGAGGGTTGTGTAGGGTTCCGTAGGGGCCTGTGGTGTTCCCTAAGGGCCTGTAGAGTCTCGTACGGTTCCGTAGGGGCCTGTGGTGTTCCCTAGGGGCCTGTAGAGTCTCGTACAGTTCCGTAGGGTCCTGTAGGTTTCCATAAGTGCCCGCAGAGGTCTGAATGGGCCCGTACTGTTCCGTAAGGATCCATAGGGCTCCGTAGAGCTTCGTAGGTTCCCTAGAGGCCTGTGGAGTACCGCAGGAGCCAGTAGTGTTCTGTAGGGGCCCGTAGGGTTCCTTCCATAGGGGCTGGCAGTGTTCCGTAGGGGCCTGTAGGGTTGTTTAAGTGCCCGCAGAAGTCTGTAGGAGTCTGTGGGATTCTGTAAGGTTCCGGAGGGTTCTGCAGGGTTCCGTAGGGGCCCGTAGAGTTCCGTAGTGGCTGGTAAAGTTCCGTAGGGCCCTGTGGGGTTCTGTATGGACCTGTAGGGTTCCGTAGGGGCCTGCAGTGTTCTGTAAGTGCCCGTAGGTGTCTGTAGGGTTCCGTAGGCACCTGCAGTATTCTGTAGGAGCCCGTAGGGTTTTAGTGAGGTTCCGTTGTGTTGCTAAGGGTCTTGTAGAGTGCTGTCGGGTCCTGGAGTATTCTGTAGGGTTCCAGAGGGGCTGGTAGGGTTCCATCGAAATCCATAGGGTTCCCTAGGGGCCCGTAGAGTCCCATAGATTTCCGTAGGGGCCTGTAGGGTTATCTAAGTGCCCGCAGGGGTTGGTAGGAGCTTGTAGGGTGCCATATGTTTCTGGAGGGTTGTGTAGGGTTCCGTAGGGGCCTGTGGTGTTCCCTAGGGGCCTGTAGAGTCTCGTACAGTTTCGGTAGGGTCCTGTAGGTTTCCATAAGCGCCCGCAGAGGTCTGAAGGGAGCCGTACTGTGCAGTAAGGATCCATAGGGTTCCGTAGAGCTTCGTAGGTTCCCTAGAGGCCTCTGGAGTACCGCAGGAGCCAGTAGTGTTCCGTAGGGTCCTCTAGGGTTGAGTAAGTGCCCGCAGGAGTCTGTAGGAATCCGTGGGATTCTGTAAGGTTCTGCAGGGTTCTGCAGGGTTCCGTAGGGGCCCGTAGAGTTCCGTAGTGGCTGGTAAAGTTCCCTAGGGCCCTGTACCGTTCCGTAACTGCCTGCAAGGGTCTTTAGGCTTCCGTAGGGGCTGGTAGGGTTCCATAAAGTTCCGTGGGTTCCTGCAGAGTTCTGCAAGTGCCCGCAAGGGCCTGTAGGGGCCCACAGTGTTTCTGCCAGGTTCCGTAGAGTTCCGTAGGGGCCATATTTTTCTGTAGTGGCTGGTAGTATTCTGTAGGGGTCTGTAGGTTTCCATAGGCGCCTACAGTGTTCTGTAGGAGCCCATAGGGTTTTAGTGAGGTTCCGTTGTGTTGCTAAGGGTCTTGTAGAGTGCTGTCGGGTCCTGGAGTATTCTGTAGGGTTCCAGAGGGGCTCGTAGGGTTCCATCGAAATCTATAGGGTTCCCTAGGGGCCCATAGAGTCCCGTAGATTTCCGTAGGGACCTGTAGGGTTGTGTAAGTGCCCGCAGAAGTCTGTAGGAGTCTGTGGGATTCTGTAAGGTTCCGGAGGGTTCTGCAGGGTTCCGTAGGGGCCCGTAGAGTTCCGTAGTGGCTGGTAAAGTTCCGTAGGGCCCTGTGGGGTTCTGTATGGACCTGTAGGGTTCCGTAGGGGCCTGCAGGGTTCCGTAAGTGCCCGCAGGTGTCTGTAGGGTTCCGTAGGGGTCTGTAGGGTTCCGTAGGCACCTGCAGTGTTCTGTAGGAGCCCATAGGGTTTTAGTGAGGTTCCGTTGTGTTGCTAAGGGTCTTGTAGAGTGCTGTCGGGTCCTGGAGTATTCTGTAGGGTTCCAGAGGGGCTCGTAGGGTTCCGTCGAAATCTGTAGGGTTCCCTAGGGGCCCATAGAGTCCCGTAGATTGCCGTTGGGACCTGTAGGGTTGTGTAAGTGCTCGCAGGGGTTGGTAGGAGCTTGTAGGGTTCCATAAGTTTCCAGAGGGTTGTGTAGGGTTCCGTAGGGGCCTGTGGTGTTCCCTAAGGGCCTGTAGAGTCTCGTAGGGTTCCGTAGGGGCCTGTGGTGTTCCCTAGGGGCCTGTAGAGTCTCGTACAGTTCCGTAGGGTCCTGTAGGTTTCCATAAGTGCCCGCAGAGGTCTGAATGGGCCCGTACTGTTCCGTAAGGATCCATAGGGCTCCGTAGAGCTTCGTAGGTTCCCTAGAGGCCTGTGGAGTACCGCAGGAGCCAGTAGTGTTCTGTAGGGGCCCGTAGGGTTCCTTCCATAGGGGCTGGCAGTGTTCCGTAGGGGCCTGTAGGGTTGTGTAAGTGCCCGCAGAAGTCTGTAGGAGTCTGTGGGATTCTGTAAGGTTCCGGAGGGTTCTGCAGGGTTCCGTAGGGGCCCGTAGAGTTCCGTAGTGGCTGGTAAAGTTCCGTAGGGCCCTGTGGGGTTCTGTATGGACCTGTAGGGTTCCGTAGGGGCCTGCAGTGTTCTGTAAGTGCCCGTAGGTGTCTGTACGGGTCTGTAGGGTTCCGTAGGCACCTGCAGTATTCTGTAGGAGCCCATAGGGTTTTAGTGAGGTTCCGTTGTGTTGCTAAGGGTCTTGTAGAGTGCTGTCGGGTCCTGGAGTATTCTGTAGGGTTCCAGAGGGGCTCGTAGGGTTCCATCGAAATCTATAGGGTTCCCTAGGGGCCCGTAGGGTTCCTTCCATAGGGGCTGGCAGTGTTCCGTAGGGGCCTGTAGGGTTGTTTAAGTGCCCGCAGAAGTCTGTAGGAGTCTGTGGGATTCTGTAAGGTTCCGGAGGGTTCTGCAGGGTTCCGTAGGGGCCCGTAGAGTTCCGTAGTGGCTGGTAAAGTTCCGTAGGGCCCTGTGGGGTTCTGTATGGACCTGTAGGGTTCCGTAGGGGCCTGCAGTGTTCTGTAGGAGCCCATAGGGTTTTAGTGAGGTTCCGTTGTGTTGCTAAGGGTCTTGTAGTGTGCTGTCGGGTCCTGGAGTATTCTGTAGGGTTCCAGAGGGGCTCGTAGGGTTCCGTCGAAATCTATAGGGTTCCCTAGGGGCCCATAGAGTCCCGTAGATTTCCGTAGGGACCTGTAGGGTTGTGTAAGTGCCCACAGAAGTCTGTAGGAGTCTGTGGGATTCTGTAAGGTTCCGGAGGGTTCTGCAGGGTTCAGTAGGGGCCCGTAGAGTTCCGTAGTGGCTGGTAAAGTTCCGTAGGGCCCTGTGGGGTTCTGTATGGACCTGTAGGGTTCCGTAGGGGCCTGCAGTGTTCTGTAAGTGCCCGTAGGTGTCTGTAGGGTTCCGTAGGGGTCTGTAGGGTTCCGTAGGCACCTGCAGTGTTCTGTAGGAGCCCATAGGGTTTTAGTGAGGTTCCGTTGTGTTGCTAAGGGTCTTGTAGAGTGCTGTCGGGTCCTGGATTATTCTGTAGGGTTCCAGAGGGGCTCGTAGGGTTCCGTCGAAATCTGTAGGGTTCCCTAGGGGCCCATAGAGTCCCGTAGATTGCCGTTGGGACCTGTAGGGTTGTGTAAGTGCTCGCAGGGGTTGGTAGGAGCTTGTAGGGTTCCATAAGTTTCCAGAGGGTTGTGTAGGGTTCCGTAGGGGCCTGTGGTGTTCCCTAAGGGCCTGTAGAGTCTCGTAGGGTTCCGTAGGGGCCTGTGGTGTTCCCTAGGGGCCTGTAGAGTCTCGTACAGTTCCGTAGGGTCCTGTAGGTTTCCATAAGTGCCCGCAGAGGTCTGAATGGGCCCGTACTGTTCCGTAAGGATCCATAGGGCTCCGTAGAGCTTCGTAGGTTCCCTAGAGGCCTGTGGAGTACCGCAGGAGCCAGTAGTGTTCTGTAGGGGCCCGTAGGGTTCCTTCCATAGGGGCTGGCAGTGTTCCGTAGGGGCCTGTAGGGTTGTTTAAGTGCCCGCAGAAGTCTGTAGGAGTCTGTGGGATTCTGTAAGGTTCCGGAGGGTTCTGCAGGGTTCCGTAGGGGCCCGTAGAGTTCCGTAGTGGCTGGTAAAGTTCCGTAGGGCCCTGTGGGGTTCTGTATGGACCTGTAGGGTTCCGTAGGGGCCTGCAGTGTTCTGTAAGTGCCCGTAGGTGTCTGTAGGGTTCCGTAGGCACCTGCAGTATTCTGTAGGAGCCCGTAGGGTTTTAGTGAGGTTCCGTTGTGTTGCTAAGGGTCTTGTAGAGTGCTGTCGGGTCCTGGAGTATTCTGTAGGGTTCCAGAGGGGCTGGTAGGGTTCCATCGAAATCTGAAGGGTTCCCTAGGGGCCCGTAGAGTCCCATAGATTTCCGTAGGGGCCTGTAGGGTTGTGTAAGTGCCCGCAGGGGTTGGTAGGAGTCTGTGGGATTCTGTAAGGTTCCGGAGGGTTCTGCAGGGTTCCGTAGGGGCCCGTAGAGTTCCGTAGTGGCTGGTAAAGTTCCGTAGGGCCCTGTGGGGTTCTGTATGGACCTGTAGGGTTCCGTAGGGGCCTGCAGTGTTCTGTAAGTGCCCGTAGGTGTCTGTACGGGTCTGTAGGGTTCCGTAGGCACCTGCAGTATTCTGTAGGAGCCCATAGGGTTTTAGTGAGGTTCCGTTGTGTTGCTAAGGGTCTTGTAGAGTGCTGTCGGGTCCTGGAGTATTCTGTAGGGTTCCAGAGGGGCTCGTAGGGTTCCATCGAAATCTATAGGGTTCCCTAGGGGCCCGTAGGGTTCCTTCCATAGGGGCTGGCAGTGTTCCGTAGGGGCCTGTAGGGTTGTTTAAGTGCCCGCAGAAGTCTGTAGGAGTCTGTGGGATTCTGTAAGGTTCCGGAGGGTTCTGCAGGGTTCCGTAGGGGCCCGTAGAGTTCCGTAGTGGCTGGTAAAGTTCCGTAGGGCCCTGTGGGGTTCTGTATGGACCTGTAGGGTTCCGTAGGGGCCTGCAGTGTTCTGTAGGAGCCCATAGGGTTTTAGTGAGGTTCCGTTGTGTTGCTAAGGGTCTTGTAGTGTGCTGTCGGGTCCTGGAGTATTCTGTAGGGTTCCAGAGGGGCTCGTAGGGTTCCGTCGAAATCTATAGGGTTCCCTAGGGGCCCATAGAGTCCCGTAGATTTCCGTAGGGACCTGTAGGGTTGTGTAAGTGCCCACAGAAGTCTGTAGGAGTCTGTGGGATTCTGTAAGGTTCCGGAGGGTTCTGCAGGGTTCAGTAGGGGCCCGTAGAGTTCCGTAGTGGCTGGTAAAGTTCCGTAGGGCCCTGTGGGGTTCTGTATGGACCTGTAGGGTTCCGTAGGGGCCTGCAGTGTTCTGTAAGTGCCTGTAGGTGTCTGTAGGGTTCCGTAGGGGTCTGTAGGGTTCCGTAGGCACCTGCAGTGTTCTGTAGGAGCCCATAGGGTTTTAGTGAGGTTCCGTTGTGTTGCTAAGGGTCTTGTAGAGTGCTGTCGGGTCCTGGATTATTCTGTAGGGTTCCAGAGGGGCTCGTAGGGTTCCGTCGAAATCTGTAGGGTTCCCTAGGGGCCCATAGAGTCCCGTAGATTGCCGTTGGGACCTGTAGGGTTGTGTAAGTGCTCGCAGGGGTTGGTAGGAGCTTGTAGGGTTCCATAAGTTTCCAGAGGGTTGTGTAGGGTTCCGTAGGGGCCTGTGGTGTTCCCTAAGGGCCTGTAGAGTCTCGTAGGGTTCCGTAGGGGCCTGTGGTGTTCCCTAGGGGCCTGTAGAGTCTCGTACAGTTCCGTAGGGTCCTGTAGGTTTCCATAAGTGCCCGCAGAGGTCTGAATGGGCCCGTACTGTTCCGTAAGGATCCATAGGGCTCCGTAGAGCTTCGTAGGTTCCCTAGAGGCCTGTGGAGTACCGCAGGAGCCAGTAGTGTTCTGTAGGGGCCCGTAGGGTTCCTTCCATAGGGGCTGGCAGTGTTCCGTAGGGGCCTGTAGGGTTGTTTAAGTGCCCGCAGAAGTCTGTAGGAGTCTGTGGGATTCTGTAAGGTTCCGGAGGGTTCTGCAGGGTTCCGTAGGGGCCCGTAGAGTTCCGTAGTGGCTGGTAAAGTTCCGTAGGGCCCTGTGGGGTTCTGTATGGACCTGTAGGGTTCCGTAGGGGCCTGCAGTGTTCTGTAAGTGCCCGTAGGTGTCTGTAGGGTTCCGTAGGCACCTGCAGTATTCTGTAGGAGCCCGTAGGGTTTTAGTGAGGTTCCGTTGTGTTGCTAAGGGTCTTGTAGAGTGCTGTCGGGTCCTGGAGTATTCTGTAGGGTTCCAGAGGGGCTGGTAGGGTTCCATCGAAATCTATAGGGTTCCCTAGGGGCCCGTAGAGTCCCATAGATTTCCGTAGGGGCCTGTAGGGTTGTGTAAGTGCCCGCAGGGGTTGGTAGGAGTCTGTGGGATTCTGTAAGGTTCCGGAGGGTTCTGCAGGGTTCCGTAGGGGCCCGTAGAGTTCCGTAGTGGCTGGTAAAGTTCCGTAGGGCCCTGTGGGGTTCTGTATGGACCTGTAGGGTTCCGTAGGGGCCTGCAGTGTTCTGTAAGTGCCCGTAGGTGTCTGTAGGGTTCCGTAGGCACCTGCAGTATTCTGTAGGAGCCCGTAGGGTTTTAGTGAGGTTCCGTTGTGTTGCTAAGGGTCTTGTAGAGTGCTGTCGGGTCCTGGAGTATTCTGTAGGGTTCCAGAGGGGCTGGTAGGGTTCCATCGAAATCTATAGGGTTCCCTAGGGGCCCGTAGAGTCCCATAGATTTCCGTAGGGGCCTGTAGGGTTGTGTAAGTGCCCGCAGGGGTTGGTAGGAGCTTGTAGGGTGCCATATGTTTCTGGAGGGTTGTGTAGGGTTCCGTAGGGGCCTGTGGTGTTCCCTAGGGTCCTGTAGAGTCTCGTACAGTTCCGTAGGGTCCTGTAGGTTTCCATAAGCGCCCGCAGAGGTCTAAAGGGGCCCGTACTGTGCCGTAAGGATCCATAGGGTTCCGTAGAGCTTCGTAGGTTCCCTAGAGGCCTGTGGAGTACCGCAGGAGCCAGTAGTGTTCTGTAGGGGCCCGTAGGGTTCCTTCCATAGGAGCTGGCAGTGTTCCGTAGGGTCCTCTAGGGTTGAGTAAGTGCCCGCAGGAGTCTGTAGGAATCCGTGGGATTCTGTAAGGTTCTGCAGGGTTCTGCAGGGTTCCGTAGGGGCCCGTAGAGTTCCGTAGTGGCTGGTAAAGTTCCCTAGGGCCCTGTACCGTTCCGTAACTGCCTGCAAGGGTCTTTAGGCTTCCGTAGGGGCTGGTAGGGTTCCATAAAGTTCCGTGGGTTCCTGCAGAGTTCTGCAAGTGCCCGCAAGGGCCTGTAGGGGCCCACAGTGTTTCTGCCAGGTTCCGTAGAGTTCCGTAGGGGCCATATTTTTCTGTAGTGGCTGGTAGTATTCTGTAGGGGTCTGTAGGTTTCCATAGGCGCCTACAGTGTTCTGTAGGAGCCCATAGGGTTTTAGTGAGGTTCCGTTGTGTTGCTAAGGGTCTTGTAGAGTGCTGTCGGGTCCTGGAGTATTCTGTAGGGTTCCAGAGGGGCTCGTAGGGTTCCATCGAAATCTATAGGGTTCCCTAGGGGCCCATAGAGTCCCGTAGATTTCCGTAGGGACCTGTAGGGTTGTGTAAGTGCCCGCAGAAGTCTGTAGGAGTCTGTGGGATTCTGTAAGGTTCCGGAGGGTTCTGCAGGGTTCCGTAGGGGCCCGTAGAGTTCCGTAGTGGCTGGTAAAGTTCCGTAGGGCCCTGTGGGGTTCTGTATGGACCTGTAGGGTTCCGTAGGGGCCTGCAGGGTTCTGTAAGTGCACGCAGGTGTCTGTAGGGTTCCGTAGGGGTCTGTAGGGTTCCGTAGGCACCTGCAGTGTTCTGTAGGAGCCCATATGGTTTTAGTGAGGTTCTGTTGTGTTGCTAAGGGTCTTGTAGAGTGCTGTCGGGTCCTGGAGTATTCTGTAGGGTTCCAGAGGGCCTCATAGGGTTCCATCGAAATCTATAGGGTTCCCTAGGGGCCCATAGAGTCCCGTAGATTTCCGTAGGGACCTGTAGGGTTGTGTAAGTGCCCGCAGAAGTCTGTAGGAGTCTGTGGGATTCTGTAAGGTTCCGGAGGGTTCTGCAGGGTTCCGTAGGGGCCCGTAGAGTTCCGTAGTGGCTGGTAAAGTTCCGTAGGGCCCTGTGGGGTTCTGTATGGACCTGTAGGGTTCCGTAGGGGCCTGCAGGGTTCCGTAAGTGCCCGCAGGTGTCTGTAGGGTTCCGTAGGGGTCTGTAGGGTTCCGTAGGCACCTGCAGTGTTCTGTAGGAGCCCATAGGGTTTTAGTGAGGTTCCGTTGTGTTGCTAAGGGTCTTGTAGAGTGCTGTCGGGTCCTGGAGTATTCTGTAGGGTTCCAGAGGGGCTCGTAGGGTTCCGTCGAAATCTGTAGGGTTCCCTAGGGGCCCATAGAGTCCCGTAGATTGCCGTTGGGACCTGTAGGGTTGTGTAAGTGCTCGCAGGGGTTGGTAGGAGCTTGTAGGGTTCCATAAGTTTCCAGAGGGTTGTGTAGGGTTCCGTAGGGGCCTGTGGTGTTCCCTAGGGTCCTGTAGAGTCTCGTACAGTTCCGTAGGGTCCTGTAGGTTTCCATAAGCGCCCGCAGAGGTCTAAAGGGGCCCGTACTGTGCCGTAAGGATCCATAGGGTTCCGTAGAGCTTCGTAGGTTCCCTAGAGGCCTCTGGAGTACCGCAGGAGCCAGTAGTGTTCTGTAGGGGCCCGTAGGGTTCCTTCCATAGGAGCTGGCAGTGTTCCGTAGGGTCCTCTAGGGTTGAGTAAGTGCCCGCAGGAGTCTGTAGGAATCCGTGGGATTCTGTAAGGTTCTGCAGGGTTCTGCAGGGTTCCGTAGGGGCCCGTAGAGTTCCGTAGTGGCTGGTAAAGTTCCCTAGGGCCCTGTACCGTTCCGTAACTGCCTGCAAGGGTCTTTAGGCTTCCGTAGGGGCTGGTAGGGTTCCATAAAGTTCCGTGGGTTCCTGCAGAGTTCTGCAAGTGCCCGCAAGGGCCTGTAGGGGCCCACAGTGTTTCTGCCAGGTTCCGTAGAGTTCCGTAGGGGCCATATTTTTCTGTAGTGGCTGGTAGTATTCTGTAGGGGTCTGTAGGTTTCCATAGGCGCCTACAGTGTTCTGTAGGAGCCCATAGGGTTTTAGTGAGGTTCCGTTGTGTTGCTAAGGGTCTTGTAGAGTGCTGTCGGGTCCTGGAGTATTCTGTAGGGTTCCAGAGGGGCTCGTAGGGTTCCATCGAAATCTATAGGGTTCCCTAGGGGCCCATAGAGTCCCGTAGATTTCCGTAGGGACCTGTAGGGTTGTGTAAGTGCCCGCAGAAGTCTGTAGGAGTCTGTGGGATTCTGTAAGGTTCCGGAGGGTTCTGCAGGGTTCCGTAGGGGCCCGTAGAGTTCCGTAGTGGCTGGTAAAGTTCCGTAGGGCCCTGTGGGGTTCTGTATGGACCTGTAGGGTTCCGTAGGGGCCTGCAGGGTTCCGTAAGTGCCCGCAGGTGTCTGTAGGGTTCCGTAGGGGTCTGTAGGGTTCCGTAGGCACCTGCAGTGTTCTGTAGGAGCCCATAGGGTTTTAGTGAGGTTCCGTTGTGTTGCTAAGGGTCTTGTAGAGTGCTGTCGGGTCCTGGAGTATTCTGTAGGGTTCCAGAGGGGCTCGTAGGGTTCCGTCGAAATCTGTAGGGTTCCCTAGGGGCCCATAGAGTCCCGTAGATTGCCGTTGGGACCTGTAGGGTTGTGTAAGTGCTCGCAGGGGTTGGTAGGAGCTTGTAGGGTTCCATAAGTTTCCAGAGGGTTGTGTAGGGTTCCGTAGGGGCCTGTGGTGTTCCCTAAGGGCCTGTAGAGTCTCGTACGGTTCCGTAGGGGCCTGTGGTGTTCCCTAGGGGCCTGTAGAGTCTCGTACAGTTCCGTAGGGTCCTGTAGGTTTCCATAAGTGCCCGCAGAGGTCTGAATGGGCCCGTACTGTTCCGTAAGGATCCATAGGGCTCCGTAGAGCTTCGTAGGTTCCCTAGAGGCCTCTGGAGTACCGCAGGAGCCAGTAGTGTTCCGTAGGGGCCCGTAGGGTTCCTTCCATAGGGGCTGGCAATGTTCCGTAGGGGCCTGTAGGGTTGTGTAAGTGCCCGCAGAAGTCTGTAGGAGTCTGTGGGATTCTGTAAGGTTCCGGAGGGTTCTGCAGGGTTCCGTAGGGGCCCGTAGAGTTCCGTAGTGGCTGGTAAAGTTCCCTAGGGCCCTGTACCGTTCCGTAACTGCCTGCAAGGGTCTTTAGGCTTCCGTAGGTGCTGGTAGGGTTCCATAAAGTTCCGTGGGTTCCTGCAGAGTTCTGCAAGTGCCCGCAAGGGCCTGTAGGGGCCCACAGTGTTTCTGCCAGGTTCCGTAGAGTTCCGTAGGGGCCATATTTTTCTGTAGTGGCTGGTAGTATTCTGTAGGGGTCTGTAGGGTTCCGTAGGCGCCTACAGTGTTCTGTAGGAGCCCATAGGGTTTTAGTGAGGTTCCGTTGTGTTGCTAAGGGTCTTGTAGAGTGCTGTCGGGTCCTGGAGTATTCTGTAGGGTTCCAGAGGGGCTCGTAGGGTTCCATCGAAATCTATAGGGTTCCCTAGGGGCCCGTAGGGTTCCTTCCATAGGGGCTGGCAGTGTTCCGTAGGGGCCTGTAGGGTTGTGTAAGTGCCCGCAGAAGTCTGTAGGAGTCTGTGGGATTCTGTAAGGTTCCGGAGGGTTCTGCAGGGTTCCGTAGGGGCCCGTAGAGTTCCGTAGTGGCTGGTAAAGTTCCGTAGGGCCCTGTGGGGTTCTGTATGGACCTGTAGGGTTCCGTAGGGGCCTGCAGTGTTCTGTAAGTGCCCGTAGGTGTCTGTACGGGTCTGTAGGGTTCCGTAGGCACCTGCAGTATTCTGTAGGAGCCCATAGGTTTTTAGTGAGGTTCCGTTGTGTTGCTAAGGGTCTTGTAGAGTGCTGTCGGGTCCTGGAATATTCTGTAGGGTTCCAGAGGGGCTGGTAGGGTTCCATCGAAATCCATAGGGTTCCCTAGGGGCCCGTAGAGTCCCATAGATTTCCGTAGGGGCCTGTAGGGTTGTGTAAGTGCCCGCAGGGGTTGGTAGGAGCTTGTAGGGTGCCATATGTTTCCGGAGGGTTGTGTAGGGTTCCGTAGGGGCCTGTGGTGTTCCCTAGGGGCCTGTAGAGTCTCGTACAGTTCTGTAGGGTCCTGTAGGTTTCCATAAGCGCCCGCAGAGGTCTGAAGGGGCCTGTACTGTGCCGTAAGGATCCATAGGATTCCGTAGAGCTTCGTAGGTTCCCTAGAGGCCTCTGGAGTACCGCAGGAGCCAGTAGTGTTCTGTAGGGGCCCGTAGGGTTCCTTCCATAGGAGCTGGCAGTGTTCTGTAGGGTCCTCTAGGGTTGAGTAAGTGCCCGCAGGAGTCTGTAGGAATCCGTGGGATTCTGTAAGGTTCTGGAGGGTTCTACAGGGTTCCGTAGGGGCCCGTAGAGTTCCGTAGTGGCTGGTAAAGTTCCCTAGGGCCCTGTACCGTTCCGTAACTGCCTGCAAGGGTCTTTAGGCTTCCGTAGGGGCTGGTAGGGTTCCATAAAGTTCCGTGGGTTCCTGCAGAGTTCTGCAAGTGCCCGCAAGGGCCTGTAGGGGCCCACAGTGTTTCTGCCAGGTTCCGTAGAGTTCCGTAGGGGCCATATTTTTCTGTAGTGGCTGGTAGTATTCTGTAGGGGTCTGTAGGTTTCCATAGGCGCCTACAGTGTTCTGTAGGAGCCCATAGGGTTTTAGTGAGGTTCCGTTGTGTTGCTAAGGGTCTTGTAGAGTGCTGTCGGGTCCTGGAGTATTCTGTAGGGTTCCAGAGGGGCTCGTAGGGTTCCATCGAAATCTATAGGGTTCCCTAGGGGCCCATAGAGTCCCGTAGATTTCCGTAGGGACCTGTAGGGTTGTGTAAGTGCCCGCAGAAGTCTGTAGGAGTCTGTGGGATTCTGTAAGGTTCCGGAGGGTTCTGCAGGGTTCCGTAGGGGCCCGTAGAGTTCCGTAGTGGCTGGTAAAGTTCCGTAGGGCCCTGTGGGGTTCTGTATGGACCTGTAGGGTTCCGTAGGGGCCTGCAGGGTTCTGTAAGTGCCCGCAGGTGTCTGTAGGGTTCCGTAGGGGTCTGTAGGGTTCCGTAGGCACCTGCAGTGTTCTGTAGGAGCCCATAGGGTTTTAGTGAGGTTCCGTTGTGTTGCTAAGGGTCTTGTAGAGTGCTGTCGGGTCCTGGAGTATTCTGTAGGGTTCCAGAGGGGCTCGTAGGGTTCCGTCGAAATCTGTAGGGTTCCCTAGGGGCCCATAGAGTCCCGTAGATTGCCGTTGGGACCTGTAGGGTTGTGTAAGTGCTCGCAAGGGTTGGTAGGAGCTTGTAGGGTTCCATAAGTTTCCAGAGGGTTGTGTAGGGTTCCGTAGGGGCCTGTGGTGTTCCCTAGGGGCCTGTAGAGTCTCGTACGGTTCCGTAGGGGCCTGTGGTGTTCCCTAGGGGCCTGTAGAGTCTCGTACAGTTCCGTAGGGTCCTGTAGGTTTCCATAAGCGCCCGCAGAGGTCTGAATGGGCCCGTACTGTTCCGTAAGGATCCATAGGGCTCCGTAGAGCTTCGTAGGTTCCCTAGAGGCCTGTGGAGTACCGCAGGAGCCAGTAGTGTTCTGTGGGGACCCGTAGGGTTCCTTCCATAGGGGCTGGCAGTGTTCCGTAGGGGCCTGTAGGGTTGTTTAAGTGCCGGCAGAAGTCTGTAGGAGTCTGTGGGATTCTGTAAGGTTCTGGAGGGTTCTGCAGGGTTCCGTAGGGGCCCGTAGAGTTCTGTAGTGGCTGGTAAAGTTCCGTAGGGCCCTGTGGGGTTCTGTATGGACCTGTAGGGTTCCGTAGGGGCCTGCAGTGTTCTGTAAGTGCCCGTAGGTGTCTGTACGGGTCTGTAGGGTTCCGTAGGCACCTGCAGTATTCTGTAGGAGCCCATAGGGTTTTAGTGAGGTTCCGTTGTGTTGCTAAGGGTCTTGTAGAGTGCTGTCGGGTCCTGGAGTATTCTGTAGGGTTCCAGAGGGGCTCGTAGGGTTCCATCGAAATCTATAGGGTTCCCTAGGGGCCCGTAGGGTTCCTTCCATAGGGGCTGGCAGTGTTCCGTAGGGGCCTGTAGGGTTGTTTAAGTGCCCGCAGAAGTCTGTAGGAGTCTGTGGGATTCTGTAAGGTTCCGGAGGGTTCTGCAGGGTTCCGTAGGGGCCCGTAGAGTTCCGTAGTGGCTGGTAAAGTTCCGTAGGGCCCTGTGGGGTTCTGTATGGACCTGTAGGGTTCCGTAGGGGCCTGCAGTGTTCTGTAGGAGCCCATAGGGTTTTAGTGAGGTTCCGTTGTGTTGCTAAGGGTCTTGTAGTGTGCTGTCGGGTCCTGGAGTATTCTGTAGGGTTCCAGAGGGGCTCGTAGGGTTCCGTCGAAATCTATAGGGTTCCCTAGGGGCCCATAGAGTCCCGTAGATTTCCGTAGGGACCTGTAGGGTTGTGTAAGTGCCCACAGAAGTCTGTAGGAGTCTGTGGGATTCTGTAAGGTTCCGGAGGGTTCTGCAGGGTTCAGTAGGGGCCCGTAGAGTTCCGTAGTGGCTGGTAAAGTTCCGTAGGGCCCTGTGGGGTTCTGTATGGACCTGTAGGGTTCCGTAGGGGCCTGCAGTGTTCTGTAAGTGCCCGTAGGTGTCTGTAGGGTTCCGTAGGGGTCTGTAGGGTTCCGTAGGCACCTGCAGTGTTCTGTAGGAGCCCATAGGGTTTTAGTGAGGTTCCGTTGTGTTGCTAAGGGTCTTGTAGAGTGCTGTCGGGTCCTGGAGTATTCTGTAGGGTTCCAGAGGGGCTCGTAGGGTTCCGTCGAAATCTGTAGGGTTCCCTAGGGGCCCATAGAGTCCCGTAGATTGCCGTTGGGACCTGTAGGGTTGTGTAAGTGCTCGCAGGGGTTGGTAGGAGCTTGTAGGGTTCCATAAGTTTCCAGAGGGTTGTGTAGGGTTCCGTAGGGGCCTGTGGTGTTCCCTAAGGGCCTGTAGAGTCTCGTACGGTTCCGTAGGGGCCTGTGGTGTTCCCTAGGGGCCTGTAGAGTCTCGTACAGTTCCGTAGGGTCCTGTAGGTTTCCATAAGTGCCCGCAGAGGTCTGAATGGGCCCGTACTGTTCCGTAAGGATCCATAGGGCTCCGTAGAGCTTCGTAGGTTCCCTAGAGGCCTGTGGAGTACCGCAGGAGCCAGTAGTGTTCTGTAGGGGCCCGTAGGGTTCCTTCCATAGGGGCTGGCAGTGTTCCGTAGGGGCCTGTAGGGTTGTTTAAGTGCCCGCAGAAGTCTGTAGGAGTCTGTGGGATTCTGTAAGGTTCCGGAGGGTTCTGCAGGGTTCCGTAGGGGCCCGTAGAGTTCCGTAGTGGCTGGTAAAGTTCCGTAGGGCCCTGTGGGGTTCTGTATGGACCTGTAGGGTTCCGTAGGGGCCTGCAGTGTTCTGTAAGTGCCCGTAGGTGTCTGTAGGGTTCCGTAGGCACCTGCAGTATTCTGTAGGAGCCCGTAGGGTTTTAGTGAGGTTCCGTTGTGTTGCTAAGGGTCTTGTAGAGTGCTGTCGGGTCCTGGAGTATTCTGTAGGGTTCCAGAGGGGCTGGTAGGGTTCCATCGAAATCTATAGGGTTCCCTAGGGGCCCGTAGAGTCCCATAGATTTCCGTAGGGGCCTGTAGGGTTGTGTAAGTGCCCGCAGGGGTTGGTAGGAGCTTGTAGGGTGCCATATGTTTCTGGAGGGTTGTGTAGGGTTCCGTAGGGGCCTGTGGTGTTCCCTAGGGTCCTGTAGAGTCTCGTACAGTTCCGTAGGGTCCTGTAGGTTTCCATAAGCGCCCGCAGAGGTCTAAAGGGGCCCGTACTGTGCCGTAAGGATCCATAGGGTTCCGTAGAGCTTCGTAGGTTCCCTAGAGGCCTCTGGAGTACCGCAGGAGCCAGTAGTGTTCTGTAGGGGCCCGTAGGGTTCCTTCCATAGGAGCTGGCAGTGTTCCGTAGGGTCCTCTAGGGTTGAGTAAGTGCCCGCAGGAGTCTGTAGGAATCCGTGGGATTCTGTAAGGTTCTGCAGGGTTCTGCAGGGTTCCGTAGGGGCCCGTAGAGTTCCGTAGTGGCTGGTAAAGTTCCCTAGGGCCCTGTACCGTTCCGTAACTGCCTGCAAGGGTCTTTAGGCTTCCGTAGGGGCTGGTAGGGTTCCATAAAGTTCCGTGGGTTCCTGCAGAGTTCTGCAAGTGCCCGCAAGGGCCTGTAGGGGCCCACAGTGTTTCTGCCAGGTTCCGTAGAGTTCCGTAGGGGCCATATTTTTCTGTAGTGGCTGGTAGTATTCTGTAGGGGTCTGTAGGTTTCCATAGGCGCCTACAGTGTTCTGTAGGAGCCCATAGGGTTTTAGTGAGGTTCCGTTGTGTTGCTAAGGGTCTTGTAGAGTGCTGTCGGGTCCTGGAGTATTCTGTAGGGTTCCAGAGGGGCTCGTAGGGTTCCATCGAAATCTATAGGGTTCCCTAGGGGCCCATAGAGTCCCGTAGATTTCCGTAGGGACCTGTAGGGTTGTGTAAGTGCCCGCAGAAGTCTGTAGGAGTCTGTGGGATTCTGTAAGGTTCCGGAGGGTTCTGCAGGGTTCCGTAGGGGCCCGTAGAGTTCCGTAGTGGCTGGTAAAGTTCCGTAGGGCCCTGTGGGGTTCTGTATGGACCTGTAGGGTTCCGTAGGGGCCTGCAGGGTTCTGTAAGTGCCCGCAGGTGTCTGTAGGGTTCCGTAGGGGTCTGTAGGGTTCCGTAGGCACCTGCAGTGTTCTGTAGGAGCCCATATGGTTTTAGTGAGGTTCTGTTGTGTTGCTAAGGGTCTTGTAGAGTGCTGTCGGGTCCTGGAGTATTCTGTAGGGTTCCAGAGGGCCTCATAGGGTTCCATCGAAATCTATAGGGTTCCCTAGGGGCCCATAGAGTCCCGTAGATTTCCGTAGGGACCTGTAGGGTTGTGTAAGTGCCCGCAGAAGTCTGTAGGAGTCTGTGGGATTCTGTAAGGTTCCGGAGGGTTCTGCAGGGTTCCGTAGGGGCCCGTAGAGTTCCGTAGTGGCTGGTAAAGTTCCGTAGGGCCCTGTGGGGTTCTGTATGGACCTGTAGGGTTCCGTAGGGGCCTGCAGGGTTCCGTAAGTGCCCGCAGGTGTCTGTAGGGTTCCGTAGGGGTCTGTAGGGTTCCGTAGGCACCTGCAGTGTTCTGTAGGAGCCCATAGGGTTTTAGTGAGGTTCCGTTGTGTTGCTAAGGGTCTTGTAGAGTGCTGTCGGGTCCTGGAGTATTCTGTAGGGTTCCAGAGGGGCTCGTAGGGTTCCGTCGAAATCCATAGGGTTCCCTAGGGGCCCATAGAGTCCCGTAGATTGCCGTTGGGACCTGTAGGGTTGTGTAAGTGCTCGCAGGGGTTGGTAGGAGCTTGTAGGGTTCCATAAGTTTCCAGAGGGTTGTGTAGGGTTCCGTAGGGGCCTGTGGTGTTCCCTAAGGGCCTGTAGAGTCTCGTAGGGTTCCGTAGGGGCCTGTGGTGTTCCCTAGGGGCCTGTAGAGTCTCGTACAGTTCCGTAGGGTCCTGTAGGTTTCCATAAGTGCCCGCAGAGGTCTGAATGGGCCCGTACTGTTCCGTAAGGATCCATAGGGCTCCGTAGAGCTTCGTAGGTTCCCTAGAGGCCTGTGGAGTACCGCAGGAGCCAGTAGTGTTCTGTAGGGGCCCGTAGGGTTCCTTCCATAGGGGCTGGCAGTGTTCCGTAGGGGCCTGTAGGGTTGTTTAAGTGCCCGCAGAAGTCTGTAGGAGTCTGTGGGATTCTGTAAGGTTCCGGAGGGTTCTGCAGGGTTCCGTAGGGGCCCGTAGAGTTCCGTAGTGGCTGGTAAAGTTCCGTAGGGCCCTGTGGGGTTCTGTATGGACCTGTAGGGTTCCGTAGGGGCCTGCAGTGTTCTGTAAGTGCCCGTAGGTGTCTGTAGGGTTCCGTAGGCACCTGCAGTATTCTGTAGGAGCCCGTAGGGTTTTAGTGAGGTTCCGTTGTGTTGCTAAGGGTCTTGTAGAGTGCTGTCGGGTCCTGGAGTATTCTGTAGGGTTCCAGAGGGGCTGGTAGGGTTCCATCGAAATCCATAGGGTTCCCTAGGGGCCCGTAGAGTCCCATAGATTTCCGTAGGGGCCTGTAGGGTTATCTAAGTGCCCGCAGGGGTTGGTAGGAGCTTGTAGGGTGCCATATGTTTCTGGAGGGTTGTGTAGGGTTCCGTAGGGGCCTGTGGTGTTCCCTAGGGTCCTGTAGAGTCTCGTACAGTTTCGGTAGGGTCCTGTAGGTTTCCATAAGCGCCCGCAGAGGTCTGAAGGGAGCCGTACTGTGCAGTAAGGATCCATAGGGTTCCGTAGAGCTTCGTAGGTTCCCTAGAGGCCTCTGGAGTACCGCAGGAGCCAGTAGTGTTCCGTAGGGTCCTCTAGGGTTGAGTAAGTGCCCGCAGGAGTCTGTAGGAATCCGTGGGATTCTGTAAGGTTCTGCAGGGTTCTGCAGGGTTCCGTAGGGGCCCGTAGAGTTCCGTAGTGGCTGGTAAAGTTCCCTAGGGCCCTGTACCGTTCCGTAACTGCCTGCAAGGGTCTTTAGGCTTCCGTAGGGGCTGGTAGGGTTCCATAAAGTTCCGTGGGTTCCTGCAGAGTTCTGCAAGTGCCCGCAAGGGCCTGTAGGGGCCCACAGTGTTTCTGCCAGGTTCCGTAGAGTTCCGTATGGGCCATATTTTTCTGTAGTGGCTGGTAGTATTCTGTAGGGGTCTGTAGGTTTCCATAGGCGCCTACAGTGTTCTGTAGGAGCCCATAGGGTTTTAGTGAGGTTCCGTTGTGTTGCTAAGGGTCTTGTAGAGTGCTGTCGGGTCCTGGAGTATTCTGTAGGGTTCCAGAGGGGCTCGTAGGGTTCCATCGAAATCTATAGGGTTCCCTAGGGGCCCATAGAGTCCCGTAGATTTCCGTAGGGACCTGTAGGGTTGTGTAAGTGCCCGCAGAAGTCTGTAGGAGTCTGTGGGATTCTGTAAGGTTCCGGAGGGTTCTGCAGGGTTCCGTAGGGGCCCGTAGAGTTCCGTAGTGGCTGGTAAAGTTCCGTAGGGCCCTGTGGGGTTCTGTATGGACCTGTAGGGTTCCGTAGGGGCCTGCAGGGTTCCGTAAGTGCCCGCAGGTGTCTGTAGGGTTCCGTAGGGGTCTGTAGGGTTCCGTAGGCACCTGCAGTGTTCTGTAGGAGCCCATAGGGTTTTAGTGAGGTTCCGTTGTGTTGCTAAGGGTCTTGTAGAGTGCTGTCGGGTCCTGGAGTATTCTGTAGGGTTCCAGAGGGGCTCGTAGGGTTCCGTCGAAATCTGTAGGGTTCCCTAGGGGCCCATAGAGTCCCGTAGATTGCCGTTGGGACCTGTAGGGTTGTGTAAGTGCTCGCAGGGGTTGGTAGGAGCTTGTAGGGTTCCATAAGTTTCCAGAGGGTTGTGTAGGGTTCCGTAGGGGCCTGTGGTGTTCCCTAAGGGCCTGTAGAGTCTCGTAGGGTTCCGTAGGGGCCTGTGGTGTTCCCTAGGGGCCTGTAGAGTCTCGTACAGTTCCGTAGGGTCCTGTAGGTTTCCATAAGTGCCCGCAGAGGTCTGAATGGGCCCGTACTGTTCCGTAAGGATCCATAGGGCTCCGTAGAGCTTCGTAGGTTCCCTAGAGGCCTGTGGAGTACCGCAGGAGCCAGTAGTGTTCTGTAGGGGCCCGTAGGGTTCCTTCCATAGGGGCTGGCAGTGTTCCGTAGGGGCCTGTAGGGTTGTGTAAGTGCCCGCAGAAGTCTGTAGGAGTCTGTGGGATTCTGTAAGGTTCCGGAGGGTTCTGCAGGGTTCCGTAGGGGCCCGTAGAGTTCCGTAGTGGCTGGTAAAGTTCCGTAGGGCCCTGTGGGGTTCTGTATGGACCTGTAGGGTTCCGTAGGGGCCTGCAGTGTTCTGTAAGTGCCCGTAGGTGTCTGTACGGGTCTGTAGGGTTCCGTAGGCACCTGCAGTATTCTGTAGGAGCCCATAGGGTTTTAGTGAGGTTCCGTTGTGTTGCTAAGGGTCTTGTAGAGTGCTGTCGGGTCCTGGAGTATTCTGTAGGGTTCCAGAGGGGCTCGTAGGGTTCCATCGAAATCTATAGGGTTCCCTAGGGGCCCGTAGGGTTCCTTCCATAGGGGCTGGCAGTGTTCCGTAGGGGCCTGTAGGGTTGTTTAAGTGCCCGCAGAAGTCTGTAGGAGTCTGTGGGATTCTGTAAGGTTCCGGAGGGTTCTGCAGGGTTCCGTAGGGGCCCGTAGAGTTCCGTAGTGGCTGGTAAAGTTCCGTAGGGCCCTGTGGGGTTCTGTATGGACCTGTAGGGTTCCGTAGGGGCCTGCAGTGTTCTGTAGGAGCCCATAGGGTTTTAGTGAGGTTCCGTTGTGTTGCTAAGGGTCTTGTAGTGTGCTGTCGGGTCCTGGAGTATTCTGTAGGGTTCCAGAGGGGCTCGTAGGGTTCCGTCGAAATCTATAGGGTTCCCTAGGGGCCCATAGAGTCCCGTAGATTTCCGTAGGGACCTGTAGGGTTGTGTAAGTGCCCACAGAAGTCTGTAGGAGTCTGTGGGATTCTGTAAGGTTCCGGAGGGTTCTGCAGGGTTCAGTAGGGGCCCGTAGAGTTCCGTAGTGGCTGGTAAAGTTCCGTAGGGCCCTGTGGGGTTCTGTATGGACCTGTAGGGTTCCGTAGGGGCCTGCGGTGTTCTGTAAGTGCCCGTAGGTGTCTGTAGGGTTCCGTAGGGGTCTGTAGGGTTCCGTAGGCACCTGCAGTGTTCTGTAGGAGCCCATAGGGTTTTAGTGAGGTTCCGTTGTGTTGCTAAGGGTCTTGTAGAGTGCTGTCGGGTCCTGGATTATTCTGTAGGGTTCCAGAGGGGCTCGTAGGGTTCCGTCGAAATCTGTAGGGTTCCCTAGGGGCCCATAGAGTCCCGTAGATTGCCGTTGGGACCTGTAGGGTTGTGTAAGTGCTCGCAGGGGTTGGTAGGAGCTTGTAGGGTTCCATAAGTTTCCAGAGGGTTGTGTAGGGTTCCGTAGGGGCCTGTGGTGTTCCCTAAGGGCCTGTAGAGTCTCGTAGGGTTCCGTAGGGGCCTGTGGTGTTCCCTAGGGGCCTGTAGAGTCTCGTACAGTTCCGTAGGGTCCTGTAGGTTTCCATAAGTGCCCGCAGAGGTCTGAATGGGCCCGTACTGTTCCGTAAGGATCCATAGGGCTCCGTAGAGCTTCGTAGGTTCCCTAGAGGCCTGTGGAGTACCGCAGGAGCCAGTAGTGTTCTGTAGGGGCCCGTAGGGTTCCTTCCATAGGGGCTGGCAGTGTTCCGTAGGGGCCTGTAGGGTTGTTTAAGTGCCCGCAGAAGTCTGTAGGAGTCTGTGGGATTCTGTAAGGTTCCGGAGGGTTCTGCAGGGTTCCGTAGGGGCCCGTAGAGTTCCGTAGTGGCTGGTAAAGTTCCGTAGGGCCCTGTGGGGTTCTGTATGGACCTGTAGGGTTCCGTAGGGGCCTGCAGTGTTCTGTAAGTGCCCGTAGGTGTCTGTAGGGTTCCGTAGGCACCTGCAGTATTCTGTAGGAGCCCGTAGGGTTTTAGTGAGGTTCCGTTGTGTTGCTAAGGGTCTTGTAGAGTGCTGTCGGGTCCTGGAGTATTCTGTAGGGTTCCAGAGGGGCTGGTAGGGTTCCATCGAAATCTGAAGGGTTCCCTAGGGGCCCGTAGAGTCCCATAGATTTCCGTAGGGGCCTGTAGGGTTGTGTAAGTGCCCGCAGGGGTTGGTAGGAGTCTGTGGGATTCTGTAAGGTTCCGGAGGGTTCTGCAGGGTTCCGTAGGGGCCCGTAGAGTTCCGTAGTGGCTGGTAAAGTTCCGTAGGGCCCTGTGGGGTTCTGTATGGACCTGTAGGGTTCCGTAGGGGCCTGCAGTGTTCTGTAAGTGCCCGTAGGTGTCTGTACGGGTCTGTAGGGTTCCGTAGGCACCTGCAGTATTCTGTAGGAGCCCATAGGGTTTTAGTGAGGTTCCGTTGTGTTGCTAAGGGTCTTGTAGAGTGCTGTCGGGTCCTGGAGTATTCTGTAGGGTTCCAGAGGGGCTCGTAGGGTTCCATCGAAATCTATAGGGTTCCCTAGGGGCCCGTAGGGTTCCTTCCATAGGGGCTGGCAGTGTTCCGTAGGGGCCTGTAGGGTTGTTTAAGTGCCCGCAGAAGTCTGTAGGAGTCTGTGGGATTCTGTAAGGTTCCGGAGGGTTCTGCAGGGTTCCGTAGGGGCCCGTAGAGTTCCGTAGTGGCTGGTAAAGTTCCGTAGGGCCCTGTGGGGTTCTGTATGGACCTGTAGGGTTCCGTAGGGGCCTGCAGTGTTCTGTAGGAGCCCATAGGGTTTTAGTGAGGTTCCGTTGTGTTGCTAAGGGTCTTGTAGTGTGCTGTCGGGTCCTGGAGTATTCTGTAGGGTTCCAGAGGGGCTCGTAGGGTTCCGTCGAAATCTATAGGGTTCCCTAGGGGCCCATAGAGTCCCGTAGATTTCCGTAGGGACCTGTAGGGTTGTGTAAGTGCCCACAGAAGTCTGTAGGAGTCTGTGGGATTCTGTAAGGTTCCGGAGGGTTCTGCAGGGTTCAGTAGGGGCCCGTAGAGTTCCGTAGTGGCTGGTAAAGTTCCGTAGGGCCCTGTGGGGTTCTGTATGGACCTGTAGGGTTCCGTAGGGGCCTGCAGTGTTCTGTAAGTGCCCGTAGGTGTCTGTAGGGTTCCGTAGGGGTCTGTAGGGTTCCGTAGGCACCTGCAGTGTTCTGTAGGAGCCCATAGGGTTTTAGTGAGGTTCCGTTGTGTTGCTAAGGGTCTTGTAGAGTGCTGTCGGGTCCTGGATTATTCTGTAGGGTTCCAGAGGGGCTCGTAGGGTTCCGTCGAAATCTGTAGGGTTCCCTAGGGGCCCATAGAGTCCCGTAGATTGCCGTTGGGACCTGTAGGGTTGTGTAAGTGCTCGCAGGGGTTGGTAGGAGCTTGTAGGGTTCCATAAGTTTCCAGAGGGTTGTGTAGGGTTCCGTAGGGGCCTGTGGTGTTCCCTAAGGGCCTGTAGAGTCTCGTAGGGTTCCGTAGGGGCCTGTGGTGTTCCCTAGGGGCCTGTAGAGTCTCGTACAGTTCCGTAGGGTCCTGTAGGTTTCCATAAGTGCCCGCAGAGGTCTGAATGGGCCCGTACTGTTCCGTAAGGATCCATAGGGCTCCGTAGAGCTTCGTAGGTTCCCTAGAGGCCTGTGGAGTACCGCAGGAGCCAGTAGTGTTCTGTAGGGGCCCGTAGGGTTCCTTCCATAGGGGCTGGCAGTGTTCCGTAGGGGCCTGTAGGGTTGTTTAAGTGCCCGCAGAAGTCTGTAGGAGTCTGTGGGATTCTGTAAGGTTCCGGAGGGTTCTGCAGGGTTCCGTAGGGGCCCGTAGAGTTCCGTAGTGGCTGGTAAAGTTCCGTAGGGCCCTGTGGGGTTCTGTATGGACCTGTAGGGTTCCGTAGGGGCCTGCAGTGTTCTGTAAGTGCCCGTAGGTGTCTGTAGGGTTCCGTAGGCACCTGCAGTATTCTGTAGGAGCCCGTAGGGTTTTAGTGAGGTTCCGTTGTGTTGCTAAGGGTCTTGTAGAGTGCTGTCGGGTCCTGGAGTATTCTGTAGGGTTCCAGAGGGGCTGGTAGGGTTCCATCGAAATCTATAGGGTTCCCTAGGGGCCCGTAGAGTCCCATAGATTTCCGTAGGGGCCTGTAGGGTTGTGTAAGTGCCCGCAGGGGTTGGTAGGAGTCTGTGGGATTCTGTAAGGTTCCGGAGGGTTCTGCAGGGTTCCGTAGGGGCCCGTAGAGTTCCGTAGTGGCTGGTAAAGTTCCGTAGGGCCCTGTGGGGTTCTGTATGGACCTGTAGGGTTCCGTAGGGGCCTGCAGTGTTCTGTAAGTGCCCGTAGGTGTCTGTAGGGTTCCGTAGGCACCTGCAGTATTCTGTAGGAGCCCGTAGGGTTTTAGTGAGGTTCCGTTGTGTTGCTAAGGGTCTTGTAGAGTGCTGTCGGGTCCTGGAGTATTCTGTAGGGTTCCAGAGGGGCTGGTAGGGTTCCATCGAAATCTATAGGGTTCCCTAGGGGCCCGTAGAGTCCCATAGATTTCCGTAGGGGCCTGTAGGGTTGTGTAAGTGCCCGCAGGGGTTGGTAGGAGCTTGTAGGGTGCCATATGTTTCTGGAGGGTTGTGTAGGGTTCCGTAGGGGCCTGTGGTGTTCCCTAGGGTCCTGTAGAGTCTCGTACAGTTCCGTAGGGTCCTGTAGGTTTCCATAAGCGCCCGCAGAGGTCTAAAGGGGCCCGTACTGTGCCGTAAGGATCCATAGGGTTCCGTAGAGCTTCGTAGGTTCCCTAGAGGCCTGTGGAGTACTGCAGGAGCCAGTAGTGTTCTGTAGGGGCCCGTAGGGTTCCTTCCATAGGAGCTGGCAGTGTTCCGTAGGGTCCTCTAGGGTTGAGTAAGTGCCCGCAGGAGTCTGTAGGAATCCGTGGGATTCTGTAAGGTTCTGCAGGGTTCTGCAGGGTTCCGTAGGGGCCCGTAGAGTTCCGTAGTGGCTGGTAAAGTTCCCTAGGGCCCTGTACCGTTCCGTAACTGCCTGCAAGGGTCTTTAGGCTTCCGTAGGGGCTGGTAGGGTTCCATAAAGTTCCGTGGGTTCCTGCAGAGTTCTGCAAGTGCCCGCAAGGGCCTGTAGGGGCCCACAGTGTTTCTGCCAGGTTCCGTAGAGTTCCGTAGGGGCCATATTTTTCTGTAGTGGCTGGTAGTATTCTGTAGGGGTCTGTAGGTTTCCATAGGCGCCTACAGTGTTCTGTAGGAGCCCATAGGGTTTTAGTGAGGTTCCGTTGTGTTGCTAAGGGTCTTGTAGAGTGCTGTCGGGTCCTGGAGTATTCTGTAGGGTTCCAGAGGGGCTCGTAGGGTTCCATCGAAATCTATAGGGTTCCCTAGGGGCCCATAGAGTCCCGTAGATTTCCGTAGGGACCTGTAGGGTTGTGTAAGTGCCCGCAGAAGTCTGTAGGAGTCTGTGGGATTCTGTAAGGTTCCGGAGGGTTCTGCAGGGTTCCGTAGGGGCCCGTAGAGTTCCGTAGTGGCTGGTAAAGTTCCGTAGGGCCCTGTGGGGTTCTGTATGGACCTGTAGGGTTCCGTAGGGGCCTGCAGGGTTCTGTAAGTGCACGCAGGTGTCTGTAGGGTTCCGTAGGGGTCTGTAGGGTTCCGTAGGCACCTGCAGTGTTCTGTAGGAGCCCATATGGTTTTAGTGAGGTTCTGTTGTGTTGCTAAGGGTCTTGTAGAGTGCTGTCGGGTCCTGGAGTATTCTGTAGGGTTCCAGAGGGCCTCATAGGGTTCCATCGAAATCTATAGGGTTCCCTAGGGGCCCATAGAGTCCCGTAGATTTCCGTAGGGACCTGTAGGGTTGTGTAAGTGCCCGCAGAAGTCTGTAGGAGTCTGTGGGATTCTGTAAGGTTCCGGAGGGTTCTGCAGGGTTCCGTAGGGGCCCGTAGAGTTCCGTAGTGGCTGGTAAAGTTCCGTAGGGCCCTGTGGGGTTCTGTATGGACCTGTAGGGTTCCGTAGGGGCCTGCAGGGTTCCGTAAGTGCCCGCAGGTGTCTGTAGGGTTCCGTAGGGGTCTGTAGGGTTCCGTAGGCACCTGCAGTGTTCTGTAGGAGCCCATAGGGTTTTAGTGAGGTTCCGTTGTGTTGCTAAGGGTCTTGTAGAGTGCTGTCGGGTCCTGGAGTATTCTGTAGGGTTCCAGAGGGGCTCGTAGGGTTCCGTCGAAATCTGTAGGGTTCCCTAGGGGCCCATAGAGTCCCGTAGATTGCCGTTGGGACCTGTAGGGTTGTGTAAGTGCTCGCAGGGGTTGGTAGGAGCTTGTAGGGTTCCATAAGTTTCCAGAGGGTTGTGTAGGGTTCCGTAGGGGCCTGTGGTGTTCCCTAAGGGCCTGTAGAGTCTCGTACGGTTCCGTAGGGGCCTGTGGTGTTCCCTAGGGGCCTGTAGAGTCTCGTACAGTTCCGTAGGGTCCTGTAGGTTTCCATAAGTGCCCGCAGAGGTCTGAATGGGCCCGTACTGTTCCGTAAGGATCCATAGGGCTCCGTAGAGCTTCGTAGGTTCCCTAGAGGCCTGTGGAGTACCGCAGGAGCCAGTAGTGTTCTGTAGGGGCCCGTAGGGTTCCTTCCATAGGGGCTGGCAGTGTTCCGTAGGGGCCTGTAGGGTTGTTTAAGTGCCCGCAGAAGTCTGTAGGAGTCTGTGGGATTCTGTAAGGTTCCGGAGGGTTCTGCAGGGTTCCGTAGGGGCCCGTAGAGTTCCGTAGTGGCTGGTAAAGTTCCGTAGGGCCCTGTGGGGTTCTGTATGGACCTGTAGGGTTCCGTAGGGGCCTGCAGTGTTCTGTAAGTGCCCGTAGGTGTCTGTAGGGTTCCGTAGGCACCTGCAGTATTCTGTAGGAGCCCGTAGGGTTTTAGTGAGGTTCCGTTGTGTTGCTAAGGGTCTTGTAGAGTGCTGTCGGGTCCTGGAGTATTCTGTAGGGTTCCAGAGGGGCTGGTAGGGTTCCATCGAAATCCATAGGGTTCCCTAGGGGCCCGTAGAGTCCCATAGATTTCCGTAGGGGCCTGTAGGGTTATCTAAGTGCCCGCAGGGGTTGGTAGGAGCTTGTAGGGTGCCATATGTTTCTGGAGGGTTGTGTAGGGTTCCGTAGGGGCCTGTGGTGTTCCCTAGGGGCCTGTAGAGTCTCGTACAGTTTCGGTAGGGTCCTGTAGGTTTCCATAAGCGCCCGCAGAGGTCTGAAGGGACCCGTACTGTGCAGTAAGGATCCATAGGGTTCCGTAGAGATTCGTAGGTTCCCTAGAGGCCTCTGGAGTACCGCAGGAGCCAGTAGTGTTCCGTAGGGTCCTCTAGGGTTGAGTAAGTGCCCGCAGGAGTCTGTAGGAATCCGTGGGATTCTGTAAGGTTCTGCAGGGTTCTGCAGGGTTCCGTAGGGGCCCGTAGAGTTCCGTAGTGGCTGGTAAAGTTCCCTAGGGCCCTGTACCGTTCCATAACTGCCTGCAAGGGTCTTTAGGCTTCCGTAGGGGCTGGTAGGGTTCCATAAAGTTCCGTGGGTTCCTGTAGAGTTCTGCAAGTGCCCGCTAGGGCCTGTAGAGGCCCACAGTGTTTCTGCCAGGTTCCGTAGAGTTCCGTAGGGGCCATATTTTTCTGTAGTGGCTGGTAGTATTCTGTAGGGGTCTGTAGGTTTCCGTAGGCACCTACAGTGTTCTGTAGGAGCCCATAGGGTTTTAGTGAGGTTCCGTTGTGTTGCTAAGGGTCTTGTAGAGTGCTGTCGGGTCCTGGAGTATTCTGTAGGGTTCCAGAGGGGCTCGTAGGGTTCCATCGAAATCTATAGGGTTCCCTAGGGGCCCATAGAGTCCCGTAGATTTCCGTAGGGACCTGTAGGGTTGTGTAAGTGCCCGCAGAAGTCTGTAGGAGTCTGTGGGATTCTGTAAGGTTCCGGAGGGTTCTGCAGGGTTCCGTAGGGGCCCGTAGAGTTCCGTAGTGGCTGGTAAAGTTCCGTAGGGCCCTGTGGGGTTCTGTATGGACCTGTAGGGTTCCGTAGGGGCCTGCAGGGTTCCGTAAGTGCCCGCAGGTGTCTGTAGGGTTCCGTAGGGGTCTGTAGGGTTCCGTAGGCACCTGCAGTGTTCTGTAGGAGCCCATAGGGTTTTAGTGAGGTTCCGTTGTGTTGCTAAGGGTCTTGTAGAGTGCTGTCGGGTCCTGGAGTATTCTGTAGGGTTCCAGAGGGGCTCGTAGGGTTCCGTCGAAATCTGTAGGGTTCCCTAGGGGCCCATAGAGTCCCGTAGATTGCCGTTGGGACCTGTAGGGTTGTGTAAGTGCTCGCAGGGGTTGGTAGGAGCTTGTAGGGTTCCATAAGTTTCCAGAGGGTTGTGTAGGGTTCCGTAGGGGCCTGTGGTGTTCCCTAAGGGCCTGTAGAGTCTCGTACGGTTCCGTAGGGGCCTGTGGTGTTCCCTAGGGGCCTGTAGAGTCTCGTACAGTTCCGTAGGGTCCTGTAGGTTTCCATAAGCGCCCGCAGAGGTCTGAAGGGGCCTGTACTGTGCCGTAAGGATCCATAGGATTCCGTAGAGCTTCGTAGGTTCCCTAGAGGCCTCTGGAGTACCGCAGGAGCCAGTAGTGTTCTGTAGGGGCCCGTAGGGTTCCTTCCATAGGAGCTGGCAGTGTTCCGTAGGGTCCTCTAGGGTTGAGTAAGTGCCCGCAGGAGTCTGTAGGAATCCGTGGGATTCTGTAAGGTTCTGCAGGGTTCTGCAGGGTTCCGTAGGGGCCCGTAGAGTTCCGTAGTGGCTGGTAAAGTTCCCTAGGGCCCTGTACCGTTCCGTAACTGCCTGCAAGGGTCTTTAGGCTTCCGTAGGGGCTGGTAGGGTTCCATAAAGTTCCGTGGGTTCCTGCAGAGTTCTGCAAGTGCCCGCAAGGGCCTGTAGGGGCCCACAGTGTTTCTGCCAGGTTCCGTAGAGTTCCGTAGGGGCCATATTTTTCTGTAGTGGCTGGTAGTATTCTGTAGGGGTCTGTAGGTTTCCATAGGCGCCTACAGTGTTCTGTAGGAGCCCATAGGGTTTTAGTGAGGTTCCGTTGTGTTGCTAAGGGTCTTGTAGAGTGCTGTCGGGTCCTGGAGTATTCTGTAGGGTTCCAGAGGGGCTCGTAGGGTTCCATCGAAATCTATAGGGTTCCCTAGGGGCCCATAGAGTCCCGTAGATTTCCGTAGGGACCTGTAGGGTTGTGTAAGTGCCCGCAGAAGTCTGTAGGAGTCTGTGGGATTCTGTAAGGTTCCGGAGGGTTCTGCAGGGTTCCGTAGGGGCCCGTAGAGTTCCGTAGTGGCTGGTAAAGTTCCGTAGGGCCCTGTGGGGTTCTGTATGGACCTGTAGGGTTCCGTAGGGGCCTGCAGGGTTCTGTAAGTGCCCGCAGGTGTCTGTAGGGTTCCGTAGGGGTCTGTAGGGTTCCGTAGGCACCTGCAGTGTTCTGTAGGAGCCCATATGGTTTTAGTGAGGTTCTGTTGTGTTGCTAAGGGTCTTGTAGAGTGCTGTCGGGTCCTGGAGTATTCTGTAGGGTTCCAGAGGGCCTCATAGGGTTCCATCGAAATCTATAGGGTTCCCTAGGGGCCCATAGAGTCCCGTAGATTTCCGTAGGGACCTGTAGGGTTGTGTAAGTGCCCGCAGAAGTCTGTAGGAGTCTGTGGGATTCTGTAAGGTTCCGGAGGGTTCTGCAGGGTTCCGTAGGGGCCCGTAGAGTTCCGTAGTGGCTGGTAAAGTTCCGTAGGGCCCTGTGGGGTTCTGTATGGACCTGTAGGGTTCCGTAGGGGCCTGCAGGGTTCTGTAAGTGCCCGCAGGTGTCTGTAGGGTTCCGTAGGGGTCTGTAGGGTTCCGTAGGCACCTGCAGTGTTCTGTAGGAGCCCATAGGGTTTTAGTGAGGTTCCGTTGTGTTGCTAAGGGTCTTGTAGAGTGCTGTCGGGTCCTGGAGTATTCTGTAGGGTTCCAGAGGGGCTCGTAGGGTTCCGTCGAAATCTGTAGGGTTCCCTAGGGGCCCATAGAGTCCCGTAGATTGCCGTTGGGACCTGTAGGGTTGTGTAAGTGCTCGCAGGGGTTGGTAGGAGCTTGTAGGGTTCCATAAGTTTCCAGAGGGTTGTGTAGGGTTCCGTAGGGGCCTGTGGTGTTCCCTAAGGGCCTGTAGAGTCTCGTACGGTTCCGTAGGGGCCTGTGGTGTTCCCTAGGGGCCTGTAGAGTCTCGTACAGTTCCGTAGGGTCCTGTAGGTTTCCATAAGTGCCCGCAGAGGTCTGAATGGGCCCGTACTGTTCCGTAAGGATCCATAGGGCTCCGTAGAGCTTCGTAGGTTCCCTAGAGGCCTGTGGAGTACCGCAGGAGCCAGTAGTGTTCTGTAGGGGCCCGTAGGGTTCCTTCCATAGGGGCTGGCAGTGTTCCGTAGGGGCCTGTAGGGTTGTTTAAGTGCCCGCAGAAGTCTGTAGGAGTCTGTGGGATTCTGTAAGGTTCCGGAGGGTTCTGCAGGGTTCCGTAGGGGCCCGTAGAGTTCCGTAGTGGCTGGTAAAGTTCCGTAGGGCCCTGTGGGGTTCTGTATGGACCTGTAGGGTTCCGTAGGGGCCTGCAGTGTTCTGTAAGTGCCCGTAGGTGTCTGTAGGGTTCCGTAGGCACCTGCAGTATTCTGTAGGAGCCCGTAGGGTTTTAGTGAGGTTCCGTTGTGTTGCTAAGGGTCTTGTAGAGTGCTGTCGGGTCCTGGAGTATTCTGTAGGGTTCCAGAGGGGCTGGTAGGGTTCCATCGAAATCCATAGGGTTCCCTAGGGGCCCGTAGAGTCCCATAGATTTCCGTAGGGGCCTGTAGGGTTATCTAAGTGCCCGCAGGGGTTGGTAGGAGCTTGTAGGGTGCCATATGTTTCTGGAGGGTTGTGTAGGGTTCCGTAGGGGCCTGTGGTGTTCCCTAGGGGCCTGTAGAGTCTCGTACAGTTTCGGTAGGGTCCTGTAGGTTTCCATAAGCGCCCGCAGAGGTCTGAAGGGACCCGTACTGTGCAGTAAGGATCCATAGGGTTCCGTAGAGATTCGTAGGTTCCCTAGAGGCCTCTGGAGTACCGCAGGAGCCAGTAGTGTTCCGTAGGGTCCTCTAGGGTTGAGTAAGTGCCCGCAGGAGTCTGTAGGAATCCGTGGGATTCTGTAAGGTTCTGCAGGGTTCTGCAGGGTTCCGTAGGGGCCCGTAGAGTTCCGTAGTGGCTGGTAAAGTTCCCTAGGGCCCTGTACCGTTCCGTAACTGCCTGCAAGGGTCTTTAGGCTTCCGTAGGGGCTGGTAGGGTTCCATAAAGTTCCGTGGGTTCCTGTAGAGTTCTGCAAGTGCCCGCTAGGGCCTGTAGAGGCCCACAGTGTTTCTGCCAGGTTCCGTAGAGTTCCGTAGGGGCCATATTTTTCTGTAGTGGCTGGTAGTATTCTGTAGGGGTCTGTAGGTTTCCATAGGCACCTACAGTGTTCTGTAGGAGCCCATAGGGTTTTAGTGAGGTTCCGTTGTGTTGCTAAGGGTCTTGTAGAGTGCTGTCGGGTCCTGGAGTATTCTGTAGGGTTCCAGAGGGGCTCGTAGGGTTCCATCGAAATCTATAGGGTTCCCTAGGGGCCCATAGAGTCCCGTAGATTTCCGTAGGGACCTGTAGGGTTGTGTAAGTGCCCGCAGAAGTCTGTAGGAGTCTGTGGGATTCTGTAAGGTTCCGGAGGGTTCTGCAGGGTTCCGTAGGGGCCCGTAGAGTTCCGTAGTGGCTGGTAAAGTTCCGTAGGGCCCTGTGGGGTTCTGTATGGACCTGTAGGGTTCCGTAGGGGCCTGCAGGGTTCCGTAAGTGCCCGCAGGTGTCTGTAGGGTTCCGTAGGGGTCTGTAGGGTTCCGTAGGCACCTGCAGTGTTCTGTAGGAGCCCATAGGGTTTTAGTGAGGTTCCGTTGTGTTGCTAAGGGTCTTGTAGAGTGCTGTCGGGTCCTGGAGTATTCTGTAGGGTTCCAGAGGGGCTCGTAGGGTTCCGTCGAAATCTGTAGGGTTCCCTAGGGGCCCATAGAGTCCCGTAGATTGCCGTTGGGACCTGTAGGGTTGTGTAAGTGCTCGCAGGGGTTGGTAGGAGCTTGTAGGGTTCCATAAGTTTCCAGAGGGTTGTGTAGGGTTCCGTAGGGGCCTGTGGTGTTCCCTAAGGGCCTGTAGAGTCTCGTACGGTTCCGTAGGGGCCTGTGGTGTTCCCTAGGGGCCTGTAGAGTCTCGTACAGTTCCGTAGGGTCCTGTAGGTTTCCATAAGCGCCCGCAGAGGTCTGAAGGGGCCTGTACTGTGCCGTAAGGATCCATAGGATTCCGTAGAGCTTCGTAGGTTCCCTAGAGGCCTCTGGAGTACCGCAGGAGCCAGTAGTGTTCTGTAGGGGCCCGTAGGGTTCCTTCCATAGGAGCTGGCAGTGTTCTGTAGGGTCCTCTAGGGTTGAGTAAGTGCCCGCAGGAGTCTGTAGGAATCCGTGGGATTCTGTAAGGTTCTGCAGGGTTCTGCAGGGTTCCGTAGGGGCCCGTAGAGTTCCGTAGTGGCTGGTAAAGTTCCCTAGGGCCCTGTACCGTTCCGTAACTGCCTGCAAGGGTCTTTAGGCTTCCGTAGGGGCTGGTAGGGTTCCATAAAGTTCCGTGGGTTCCTGCAGAGTTCTGCAAGTGCCCGCAAGGGCCTGTAGGGGCCCACAGTGTTTCTGCCAGGTTCCGTAGAGTTCCGTAGGGGCCATATTTTTCTGTAGTGGCTGGTAGTATTCTGTAGGGGTCTGTAGGTTTCCATAGGCGCCTACAGTGTTCTGTAGGAGCCCATAGGGTTTTAGTGAGGTTCCGTTGTGTTGCTAAGGGTCTTGTAGAGTGCTGTCGGGTCCTGGAGTATTCTGTAGGGTTCCAGAGGGGCTCGTAGGGTTCCATCGAAATCTATAGGGTTCCCTAGGGGCCCATAGAGTCCCGTAGATTTCCGTAGGAACCTGTAGGGTTGTGTAAGTGCCCGCAGAAGTCTGTAGGAGTCTGTGGGATTCTGTAAGGTTCCGGAGGGTTCTGCAGGGTTCCGTAGGGGCCCGTAGAGTTCTGTAGTGGCTGGTAAAGTTCCGTAGGGCCCTGTGGGGTTCTGTATGGACCTGTAGGGTTCCGTAGGGGCCTGCAGTGTTCTGTAAGTGCCCGTAGGTGTCTGTAGGATTCCGTAGGGGTCTGTAGGGTTCCGTAGGCACCTGCAGTGTTCTGTAGGAGCCCATAGGGTTTTAGTGAGGTTCCGTTGTGTTGCTAAGGGTCTTGTAGAGTGCTGTCGGGTCCTGGAGTATTCTGTAGGGTTCCAGAGGGGCTCGTAGGGTTCCGTCGAAATCTGAAGGGTTCCCTAGGGGCCCATAGAGTCCCGTAGATTGCCGTTGGGACCTGTAGGGTTGTGTAAGTGCCCGCAGGGGTTGGTAGGAGCTTGTAGGGTGCCATAAGTTTCCGGAGGTTTGTTTAGGGTTTCGTAGGGGTCTGTGGTGTTCCCTAGGGCCCTGCAGAGTCTGTAGAGTTCCCGGTGGCACTCGCCGGCGCTGGGTCGCTCGGTACCGCGCGTCGAGCTCGGGAGAGCGCCTGGCTGCAACCGGACGCGCAGGGTCAACGAGTGTCAATACCGGGAGAGCGCTCGGCGACACTCAGAAAGCCGGGGTGACGGAGCGGCGATACGGGAGAACGCTCAGCGGCACTAGGAGGCGCGCTGTGGTACCGCGGCGAGATACCAAAAGTGCCCTGTGGAACCCAGACAAGCGGGGTGAAAGAGCGGCGATATCGGGAGAGCGCTCAGCGGCACTCGGAGGAGCGCGATGGTACCGCTGCGAGCGCGGCTGATCTCCCGGCGGCACCCCGAGCACCGTGGTTAAGGTGACGCGCGGAAACAAACATTACAACTCGCAGAGAGTTATAAAGCTGGTATGTTTATTGCAGCGCTGTGTGCAAGGGGGATTTCTCCGCCAAACTTGTACACCCGTTTGTGAAGCAAGCGTCCATTTATGGTGAAAAGCATACATATTCATTATGGTAGTCAGGTTGTTATAATTAAAGACGTTACTATTCTAATTATTTCCAAGAACTCATTATCAAAAATCTCCTCCCCTGTCCTGATCAGATGGACACCTTTCCCAGACAGTTAGCTTCCTCCTCAGCACCTCCTTGGCATGCAGCAGCTCCCGCTATCTTATACACAAGGGTTCCAATAGTTGCCATCAAATTCGCACCTAAAAATTTCCCCGCCTGGTACCATCCATACTCCCAGGAATATCCTTCTCCTTCGGAAATACCACTACTTTCGTATGCAACTAGTTGTGTTTTGTCGCAAAAGTCAATATATGTTACCCTTATCCCTGTTAGATCCCAACTTCCCACATCAACAGTTGTCTTATTAATCCAGTACTTGCTCCATCCCCAAGTTGTTGTCTTATTCACCGGCCCTCTGTGTCTATGTTCCCCGTGTTCCCATGCACAATTGTTATTGCTAATTAATACCACAAACTCTTCTTTCAACAGTTGTAGATCAAATCTGGGTCCTAAGGGGTAGATATTATCATCGTACTCACAATACCCATTTGACTCATCCCCCCCTTTTGTCCAAAATTTAGGCCAGGTTCCGTTGGCATTGTTCCAATTGCTTGCTGCCACCCCACATAGAGGCAATTTCATTTCTCCTTTGGGTAGGGTAGTACATACCCAACAGTCTGGCAGATTAGTAGCCCTTACCAATGTTTCCAGATTTCGTGAATATGTATTCACATCACCTGTCCCTCCCCCTGAAACACAAAGTCCTGGCATGTTGATGACTACTATTGTCATTAATGTCCATCTTTTCATTGGAGGCGAAGCTTCAGGGGTTCGGCCTGCATTGATGTCCATTGGGGTTCTGGAGCCCTCTTGACGTGAGTCCAATGGATCCAAGTGGCTTGTTCCTTGATCTTTATGGCCGTGTGAGTGGTCAGCAGTACCTGGAAGGGACCTTCCCCCTTTGGATTCAGTGGTGAATCTGTAAAAGACTTAACATATACATAGTCCCCAGGTTCGATCTCGTGTACTGGTCCATCCAGCCCACGAGCTCTTGTTCCCAGAACCAGTTTTTCTACCTCTCGGAGCTGTTTTTGTAAATTTATCTGGTAATCTGCTAGTATTTCATTCCCCAGCTCTGTGGATATTCCGTCTTTTACACTATATGATCTTCCATAGAGTATTTCAAAGGGGCTCAAACCTTCTTTGGTTCTGGGTTGTTTTCTTATCCTGAGAAGGGCTAAGGCTAGTGATTGAGGCCAGGCCAAGTTAGCTTCCTGGCCTAGTTTCACAATTTGCGTTTTGATCAAGTGATACATCTGTTCTATTTGACCACTCGATCGTGGGTTGTATGGGGTTTGAAGTTGCCAGTCTATACCCAATAGTCTGCTTACTTTCGAAACAACCCTTGCAGTGAAATGAGATCCTCGGTCCGAGGAAATTACTGCGGGAATCCCGAACCTTGGTATAATTTCATGCAACAATGCTTTGACCACTTCTCTTGTTTTGTTGGTTCGACAGGAAATGCCTCTGGCCATCCTGAAAAGGTATCAGTTAGCACCAATAGGTATCGAAACACCCCTTTTCTTGGAAGTTCTGAAAAATCAATTTGCCATTGTTGTCCCGGATAGTTTCCCTTCTCTATCTGGCCAAATTGGACTCTGGGGCCTGTCTCAGGGTTGTTCTGTAAACATACCTCACACTGCTGAGTGACTTGTTTGACAGTGGCGTATAGATTTCGAGCACATATTAGACTGTTCAGTTATCTGTAAAGTGCCTCTGCTCCCCAATGGGATATTCTATGTTCTGCCATGACCACTGTCCATAATAACGAAAAAGGTCACTTGCTGCTGGGCTATCTGTGCTTTCTGTGAAGAAACTTTATAGCCTTTAGGTCACTTTGGCAGGCAGTAATACTGCATCTAAGAGTTTGAGAATTTCTTCAGCATGTTTGATGTGCTTCCCTTGTGTAGATAAGAGTCCTCTTCCTCTCCAGACCACCCCGTGAGCATGCACTACCCCAAAAGGATATTTAGATTCTGTCCAGATACTTACCCATTTTCCTTTGGCCAATTCCAGGGCTCGGGTTAGTGCTATTATCTCAGCCTTTTGGGCTGATGTATTTGGGGCCAGAGCTTTGGACTCTATTACCTTCTCTGTGGTGGTTACCGCATAGCCAGCTTTGCGTATCCCCTGTTGAATGAAGCCGCTCCCGTCGGTGAACCAGGAATCCTCTGCATCCTCCAATGGTTCTTCTTTCAGGTCTGGTCTGCTGGAGTACACCGCCTCGATTGTTTCCAAGCAGTCGTGGGTCACTGATTCTCCTTCGGTTCCGCTGAGGAAAGAGGCTGGATTGACAATATTAGTTACCGTTATTTCTATATCATCTTGCTCTATCAGGATAGCCTGGTACTTAAGAAACCTCTGAGGTGAAAGCCAATGCCCCCCTTTTACTTCCAGTACTGCTGAGACTGTATGTGATACCGTAACTGTGATTTTCTGGCCTAGGGTGAACTTACGGGCCTCTTGGATGTTTATTACCACTGCTGCCACCGCTCGGAGACAGCTAGGCCACCCTTTACTTACTTCGTCAAGCTGTTTTTGGAGAAGTATGCCACCGCCCTTCGATAGGGTCCCAAATTCTGGGCTAGGACTCCTAAGGCCATTCCTTGCTTTTCATAGGAAAACAACCAGAAAGGTTTAGTAGTGTCAGGTAATCCCAGGGCAGGTGCTTCCATTAACCTCTTTTTTAATTGATGGAAGGCTTTGTCTGCCTCCCTATTCCATATAATATTCTTTGAGTCAGATTTTAATAACTCGTATAGAGGCTTTACCAAAAGTCCGTAGTTATATATCCAGAGACGACACCATCCTGTCATGCCTAGGAAGGTTCGAAGTTCCTTAGGCGTCTGTGGTCGAGGTGTCTGGCAGATGGCCTCTTTCCTCTCCTTCCCGAGTGTCCGTTGGCCTGCGGTTATTTCATATCCCAGATAGGTCACTTGCTGCTGGGCTATCTGCGCATTCTGTGGAGAAACTGTATAGCCATTAAGTCCAAGAAAATGTAACAGGCTCACAGTCCATTTTATGCATGTTTCTCTGGTGTCAGTGGCGAGTAAAATATCGTCCACATACTGCAAAACCACTCCTGACCCGAGCGGGCGTTTCCACTGTTCCAAGTCTTTAGCTAGCTGATTTCCAAAAAGTGTCGAGCTATTTTTGAAGCCCTGCGGTAGCACAGTCCATGTAAGCTGTGTTTTCCTCCCAGATTCTGGGTTTTCCCATTCGAATGCAAATAAAAGCTGGCTCTCTGGGCTCAAAGGCACGCAGAAAAAGGCATCCTTTAGGTTCAAAACGGTAAACCATGCCAATTCAGGTACCAGTTTAGTTAGAAGAGTGTATGGATTTGCTACTACCGGATGCAAATACTCAACAATTCTGTTGATAGCTCTGAGGTCCTGCACTATTCGATAGCTACCATCCTAATTACTATCTTAACTAATTAACATCTTAGCTACCATCCATTACCATCTTAACAGGTAATATTGGAGTGTTTTACTCTGATTCACATTCTTTCAGCAGCCCATACTCAATAAACCGATCTATAGTTGGTCGGATCCCCTCCCTGTCCTCTAATCTAAGGGGATACTGTTTAACTCTCACCGGTCGTGCTCCTTGTTGAGGCTTTATCACTATTGGCGAAGCATTTTTTGCTCTCCCCGGCACTCCCGAGGCCCAGACCCCCGGATAAATTTGGGCTTTAATCTCCTCAGGCACTCCTGGAGAAATGGGAGTTCCTATTAGGGCCAAACTTTGTATTTCAATTAGTTGATCTTCTCTTATCCGGAGTTCCATTTTCCCTTTTTTGAATTTAATTTCTGCTCCCAATTACTCTAATAAATCTCGCCCTAACAGGGGTCTCGGCGAATTTGGCAGATATAAAAATTTGTGTATCCCCAATTGTTTTCCCAATTTGAACTTAAGAGATTTGAGAAAATATGCCTTTTCACTCCGGCCAGTGGCTCCTGTTACTGTTATAAAATCAGTATCGATAGGGGTCAGAGCTTGATTTAAAACCGAATACGTTGCTCCTGTATCCACCAAAAATTCTATTTCTTGTGGCTTTTTCCGTAGCCTTAGGGTAACCAGTGGATCCGCTAGGGTAGATTCCCCCGGTCCCCGTCAATCTTCTTTATAATGGGCCTGAATTTTTTCTTTTCGTCTTTTTGGGCACTCATTCTTCCAGTGCCCTCTCTGCTTACACCATGCACATTGATCTCTTTCTAATGGTTTCCTAAAATTCCCTGCTTTCGTTTCCCCCCTTGCATGTATTGCTACCACCAGTGCCCGTCTGTCCCTTTTCTTATCCTTCCGGTTTTTAAACACTCTCCATGCCTCATCTAACAGAGTCTCTAGATTTCTGCTGTCGGTTGTTCTCAGTTTTTGCAGCTTCCTCCGGATATCGTTGGCAGACTGCCCTAAAAAGAGAGACACTAACTGCTGGATTCCTATCTCTGATCCAGGGTCCGAGGGGGTGTAGCGTCTCATTGCATCTCGTAATTTATCCAGAAACTCCGAGGGACTCTCCTTCGGCCCTCGTCTTACAGCATACAGCATTGACAAGTTAATGGCTTTCGGGATAGCCCTCTCCATCCCTGTTATAATCCCATCTCTGTAAGTTTCTAGCGCCTCTGAGTGAATGCTCCTGTTTGGGTTCCAGTGAGGGTTCTGCAAAGGGAAGTGTTCTTTAATGTCCCTTCCTGAATCTTTCAGTTGGTCCGTGGCTATATTGTGAGCAGTTTTTAAAACCAGTTGTTTCTCAGTTTCTGTTAGGTGATCTAATAATAACTGGATATCACTCCAGTCAGGATTGTGCTGCTTTACCAGAAACTGAAAATGTCTAGTAACGGGGATCATGCCGATAATTCTTTGCCACACTTTTCCAGGTTTCTAAATCAAATGAGGAAAAAGGGACTTTTATCATTACGGATAGTCCGTCCGGAACCATGGCTTCCATTAAGGGTGCTTGAATCGCTGCTTGCTCTGTCCTTTTCCGAGTACGGGACGATACAGGGCTGTCAGGTGGGGTTTTGGATTCAGTTTTGGAATCAGCTTCAGTTTCTCTATCTTCTTGAGGAAACCTTACCCCCTCCCAACGGTCTTCTATTCCCCTAACCGGTGGTAAGTAAGTGTCAAGAAAATAGTCTTCTTTAAGATCCCGAATCTTTTCAGGCTTTGTGCCTCTCTGCCCTATGCTACAGGCTGAACAACATCTTTTTATATTACCTTTCATTTCTCCTCGTCTTTCTTTCTCTAAGGCTAGTACCATCGGGTCTTGTGGAGGTAATAGCCCGCAGTCCCGTTGGTACTCTGTGTGGTTCCAAAGGGTGAAAAACATATCCGCATATGTGACTTCATCCCACTTTCCTTCCTTTCTAAGGAACAGCATTAATTGTAGTATAGTATTGTAATTAAGAGTCCCTTTCAGGGCCATTTCTCCTGATCATCTAATTTGTAAAGGGGCCACCTTTGATTACAATATTTAATTAAGGTTTTCTTGTCCACGCTGCCACCTGGTGAGCCCCCGATCTCCTTCCAGTGTGCTAAAATACACCCTAGGGTACTACTTTTCAGTATCTCACTTCCTTGATTTTTGCCCATTTTATGTTCCATTACCCCCTTAGTTCAGAGGCGATCCTGATCTACGTGTGTCACTTAGGTGTTACCCCCCCCGCTGCCGCTGTCGTTACCTTTATCTCCAGGGGTAGGCTATGTCTCCACAGATTATTTGTTGCAACTCTCCCGCCCGCTCGATCTGTTCCCACTCAGTCCAGCTACCACACTGTGGACAACAAAAATCGTCCTCCCGATCTACCCAAACCTCTGTATTACAAGCAAAGCACTTTAAGAAAAAAATAGGATCACAAAAGTTATCCGAATGTCCAAGACACTGCCACTTAATATTCTCATTATTAGATTCACACAATGTTTCTGTACAGTCGTTCGTCTGTACGCTTCGTTCGTCTCCGGCCGCTCTCCTCGCGGAGAACACGGAACCGCGGATCGGAACTTCACACTCGCTCTGCAGCAGTGCCGCGTCTCAATCACTCATACAACAATTACAGACAATAACACGGTAGGGATACCTTATGACAAATACAAAAAATAATCAACAATATTACAATTCCACACACTAACCCAAAACCCAGGGATTCCACACCATTAGCCCAAGCTTGAGCATACCCCGGGGCGAGAACACCGAATCTTTACCACGCGTAGGACGTCTCCTCACGACTTACAGGTCCCCCAAATGAAACCCTAAAACATACCTGGTCCGCAGGAGATGGTCCTTGTATGTCCCCGCGGTGATCTGGATGAGTCGGGGAGTCCTTCCGAGAAATCTCGGGGGCGCCCAGAGGACTCCCGTCCTAAGCAGGTCCCGCAGCCGGACAGAGGGGGACCCATCTGGGGTGCCAAATTGACGCTCGAAAACAAAACTTAAAACTCGCAGAGAGTTATAAAGCAGGTAAGTTTATTGCAGCGCTGGGTGCAAGGGGGATTTCTCCGCCAAACTTGTACACCGGTTTGTGAAGCAAGCGTCCATTTATGGTAAAAAGCATTCATATTCAATATGGTGGGCAGGTTATTAAAATCAAAGGCGTTACTATTCTAATTATTTCCAAGAACTCATTATCAAAAATCTCCTCCCCTGTCCTGACCAGATGGACACCTTTCCCAGAGAGTTAGGTTCCTTCTCAGCACCTCCTTAGCATGCAGCTGCTCCCGCTATCTTATACACAAAGCCATTTCTTTATCTTGGAATTCTGGGGCCCCGAGCTTTTGTTCTTTCCCAGACTGTAATACATCCGCACTAACAAACTGTAACCGTTCGTTTTCTGAATCAAAGGAGCGGCGATATCGGGAGAGCGCTCGGCGGCACTCGGAGGCGCGCTGTGGTACCGCGGCGAGATCCCGAGAGTGCCCGCTGGCACTTGCCGGCGCACGGTGGTAGCGCGGAGAGCTCAGCAGAGCGCCCGGCAGCACCCCGAGGAGCGGGATGAGCGTGCGTCGGGTCGAACGGACGCACAGCGGCACCTGGAGGCGCACGGTGGTAGTGCGGCAAGCTCGGGAAAGCGCCCGGCGGCACCCAGACAAGCAGGGTGAAGGAGCGGCGATATCGGGAGAGCGCTCGGCGGCACTCGGAGGCGCGCTGTGGTATCGCGGCGAGATCCCGAGAGCACCCAGCGGCACTCGCATGCGCAGGGTGGAGCGCGAAGAGCTCGGGAGAGTGTCCGGCGGCACCCCGAGGAGCGGGATGAGCGTGCGTCGGGTCGACCGGACGCACAGCGGCACCTGGAGGCGCACGGTGGTAGCGCGACGAGCTCGGTAGAGCGCCCGGTGGCACCCCGAGAAGTGGGATGAGCGTGCGTCGGGTCGACCGGACGTACAGCGGCACCTGGAGGCGCACGGTGGTAGTGCGGCAAGCTCGGGAGAGCGCCCGGCGGCACCCAGACAAGCAAGGTGAAGGAGCGGCGATATCGGGAGAGCGCTCGGCGGCACTCGGAGGCGCGCTGTGGTACCGCGGCGAGATCCCGAGAGTGCCCGCTGGCACTTGCCGGCGCACGGTGGTAGCGCGGAGAGCTCAGCAGAGCGCCCGGCAGCACCCCGAGGAGCGGGATGAGCGTGCGTCGGGTCGACCGGACGCACAGCGGCACCTGGAGGCGCACGGTGGTATTGCGGCAAGCTCGGGAGAGCGCCCGGCGGCACCCGGAGCTCTGTGGTGAAGGAGCGGCGATATCGGGAGAGCGCCTGGCGGCACCCCAACGTGCGGGGTCAACGAGTGGCAATACCGGGAGAGCGCTCGGCGGCACTCGGAGGAGCACGGTGGTACCGCTGCGAGCTCAGGAGAGCGCCCGGCTGCACCCCGAGCACCGTGGTGAAGGAGCGGCAATATCGAGAGAGCGCTCGGCGGCACTCAGAGGCGCGCTGTGGTACCGCGGCGAGATCCCGAGAGCACCCAGCGGCACTCACATGCGCAGGGTGGAGCGCGAAGAGCTCGGGAGAGCGTCCGGCGGCACCCCGAGGAGCGGGATGAGCGTGCGTCGGGTGGACCGGACGCACAGCGGCACCTGGAGGCGCAGGGTGGTAGCGCGACGAGCTCGGGAGAGCGCCCGGTGGCACCCCGAGAAGTGGGATGAGCGTGCGTCGGGTCGACCGGACGTACAGCGGCACCAGGAGGCGCACGGTGGTATTGCGGCAAGCTCGGGAGAGCGCCCGGCGGCACCCCGAGCACTGTGGTGAAGGAGCGGCGATATCGGGAGAGCGCGTGGCGGCACCCCGACGTGCGGGGTCAACGAGTGTCGATACCGGGAGAGCGCTCGGCGGCACTCAGAGGCGCACGGTGGTAACGCGGCGAGCTCGGCAGAGCACCTGGAGGCACCCCGAGCACCGTGGTGAAGGAGCGGCGATATCGGGAGAGGGCTCGCCGGCACTCAGAGGTGCGCTGTGGTACCGCGGCGAGATCCCGAGAGCACCCAGCGGCACTCGCATGCGCAGGGTGGAGCGCGAAGAGCTCGGGAGAGTGTCCGGCGGCACCCCGAGGAGCGGGATGAGCATGCGTCGGGTCGACCGGACGCACAGCGGCACCTGGAGGCGCACGGTGGTAGTGCGGCGAGCTCGGGAGAGCGCCCGGCGGCACCCAGACAAGCAGGGTGAAGGAGCGGCGATATCGGGAGAGCGTTCAGCGGCACTCGGAGGCACGCGGTGGTATCGCTGTGAGCTCGGCAGTTCGCCCGGCGGCACCCCAGGCACTGTGGTGAAGGAGCAGCGATATCGGGAGAGCGCTCGGCGGCACTCGGAGGCGCGCTGTGGTACCGCGGCGAGATCCCGAGAGTGCCCGCTGGCACTTGCCGGCACACGGTGGTAGCGCGGAGAGCTCAGCAGAGCGCCCGGCAGCACCCCGAGGAGCGGGATGAGCGTGCGTCGGGTCAACCGGACGCACAGCGGCACCTGGAGGCGCACGGTGGTAGTGCGGCAAGCTCGGGAAAGCGCCCGGCGGCACCCAGACAAGCAGGGTGAAGGAGCAACTATATCGGGAGAGCGTTGAGCGGCACTCGGAGGCGCGCTGTGGTACCGCGGCGAGATCCCGAGAGTGCCCGCTGGCACTTGCCGGCGCACGGTGGTAGCGCGGAGAGCTCAGCAGAGCGCCCGGCAGCACCCCGAGGAGCGGGATGAGCGTGCGTCAGGTCGACTGGACGCACAGCGGCACCTGAAGGCGCACGGTGGTAGCGCGACGAGCTCGGGAGAGCGCCCGGTGGCACCCCGAGGAGCGGGATGAGCGTGCGTCGGGTCGACTGGACGCACAGCGGCACCTGGAGGCGCACGGTGGTAGTGCGGCGAGCTCGGGAAAGCGCCCGGCGGCACCCAGACAAGCAGGGTGAAGGAGCGGCGATATCGGGAGAGCGCTCGGCGGCACTCGGAGGCGCGCTGTGGTATCGCGGCGAGATCCCGAGAGCACCCAGCGGCACTCGCATGCGCAGGGTGGAGCGCGAAGAGCTCGGGAGAGCGTCCGGCGGCACCCCGAGGAGCGGAATGAGCGTGCGTCGGGTCGACCGGACGCACAGCGGCACCTGGAGGCGCACGGTGGTAGCGCGACGAGCTCGGGAGAGCGCCCGGCGGCACCCCGAGGAGCAGGATGAGCGTGCGTCGGGTCGACCGGACGCACAGCGGCACCTGGAGGCGCACGGTGTAGTGCGGCAAGCTCGGGAAAGCGCCCGGCGGCACCCAGACAAGCAGGGTGAAGGAGCGGCGATATCGGGAGAGCGTTCAGCGGCACTCGGAGGCACGCGGTGGTACCGCTGTGAGCTCGGCAGTGCGCCCGGCGGCACCCCAGGCACTGTGGTGAAGGAGCAGCGATATCGGGAGAGCGCTCGGCGGCACTCGGAGGCGCGCTGTGGTACCGCGGCGAGATCCCGAGAGTGCCCGCTGGCACTTGCTGGCGCACGGTGGTACCGCTGCGAGCTCAGGAGAGCGCCCGGCGGCACCCCGAGCACCGTGGTGAAGGAGCGGCGATATCGGGAGAGCGCGTGGCGGCACCCCGACGTGCGGGGTCAACGAGTGGCGATACTGGGAGAGCGCTCGACGGCACTCGGAGGCGCACGGTGGTACCGCTGCGAGCTCAGGAGAGCGCCCGGCGGCACCCCGAGCACCGTGGTGAAGGAGCGGCGATATCGGGAGAGCGCCTGGCGGCACCCCGACGTGCGGGGTCAACGAGTGGCGATACCGGGAGAGCGCTCGGCGGCACTCGGAGGCGCACGGTGGTACCGCTGCGAGCTCAGGAGAGCGCCCGGCGGCACCCCGAGCACCGTGGTGAAGGAGCGGCGATATCGGGAGAGCGCCTGGCGGCACCCCGACGTGCGGGGTCAACGAGTGGCGATACCGGGAGAGCGCTCGGCGGCACTCGGAGGCGCGCTGTGGTACCGCGGCGAGATCCCGAGAGTGCCCGCTGGCACTTCTCAGCGCACGGTGGTAGCGCACAGAGCTCAGCAGAGCGCCCGGCGGCACCCCGAGGAGCGGGATGAGCGTGCGTCGGGTCGACCGGACGCACAGCGGCACCTGGAGGCGCACGGTGGTAGTGCGGCAAGCTCGGGAAAGCGCCCGGCGGCACCCAGACAAGCAGGGTGAAGGAGCGGCGATATCGGGAGAGCGCTCGGCGGCACTCGGAGGCGCGCTGTGGTACCGCGGCGAGATCCCGAGAGTGCCCGCTGGCACTTGCCGGCGCACGGTGGTAGCGCGGAGAGCTCAGCAGAGCGCCCGGCAGCACCCCGAGGAGCGGGATGAACGTGCGTCGGGTCGACTGGACGCACAGCGGCACCTGGAGGCGCACGGTGGTATTGCGGCAAGCTCGGGAGAGCGCCCGGCGGCACCCAGACAAGCAGGGTGAAGGAGCGGCGATATCGGGAGAGCGCGTGGCGGCACCCCGACGTGCGGGGTCAACGAGTGTCGATACCGGGAGAGCGCTCGGCGGCACTCGGAGGCGCACGGTGGTACCGCTGCGAGCTCAGGAGAGCGCCCGGCTGCACCCCGAGCACCGTGGTGAAGGAGCGGCGATATCGGGAGAGCGCTCGGCGGCACTCAGAGGCGCGCTGTGGTACCGCGGCGAGATCCCGAGAGCACCCAGCGGCACTCGCATGCGCAGGGTGGAGCGCGAAGAGCTCGGGAGAGCGTCCGGCGGCACCCCGAGGAGCGGGATGAGCGTGCATCGGGTCGACCGGACGCACAGCGGCACCTGGAGGCGCACGGTGGTAGCGCGACGAGCTCGGGAGAGCGTCCGGCGGCACCCCGAGGAGCGGGATGAGCATGCGTCGGGTCGACCGGACGCACAGCGGCACCTGGAGGCGCACGGTGGTAGTGCGGCGAGCTCGGGAGAGCGCCCGGCGGCACCCCGAGGAGCGGGATGAGCGTGCGTCGGGTCGACCGGACGCACAGCGGCACCTGGAGGCGCACGGTGGTAGTGCGGCGAGCTCGGGAGAGCGCCCGGTGGCACCCCGAGGAGCGGGATGAGCGTGCGTCGGGTCGACCGGACGCACAGCGGCACCTGGAGGCGCACGGTGGTAGTGCGGCAAGCTCGGGAAAGCGCCCGGCGGCACCCCGACAAGCAGGGTGAAGGAGCGGCGATATCGGGAGAGCGTTCAGCGGCACTCGGAGGCACGCGGTGGTATCGCTGTGAGCTCGGCAGTGCGCCCGGCGGCACCCCAGGCACTGTGGTGAAGGAGCAGCGATATCGGGAGAGCGCTCGGCGGCACTCGGAGGCGCGCTGTGGTACCGCGGCGAGATCCCGAGAGTGCCCGCTGGCACTTGCCGGCGCACGGTGTTACCGCTGCGAGCTCAGGAGAGCGCCCGGCGGCACCCCGAGCACCGTGGTGAAGGAGCGGCGATATCGGGAGAGCGCGTGGCGGCACCCCGACGTGCGGGGTCAACGAGTGGCGATACTGGGAGAGCGCTCGGCGGCACTCGGAGGCGCACGGTGGTACCGCTGCGAGATCAGGAGAGCGCCCGGCGGCACCCCGAGCACCGTGGTGAAGGAGCGGCGATATCGGGAGAGCGCCTGGCGGCATCCCGACGTGCGGGGTCAACGAGTGGCGATACCGGGAGAGCGCTCGGCGGCACTCGGAGGCGCACGGTGGTACCGCTGCGAGCTCAGGAGAGCGCCCGGCGGCACCCCGAGCACCGTGGTGAAGGAGCGGCGATATCGGGAGAGCGCCTGGCGGCACCCCGACGTGCGGGGTCAACGAGTGGCGATACCGGGAGAGCGCTCGGCGGCACTCGGAGGCGCGCTGTGGTACCGCGGCGAGATCCCGAGAGCACCCAGCGGCACTCACATGCGCAGGGTGGAGCGCGAAGAGCTCGGGAGAGCGTCCGGCGGCACCCCGAGGAGCGGGATGAGCGTGCGTCGGGTCGACCGGACGCACAGCGGCACCTGGAGGCGCACGGTGGTAGCGCGACGAGCTCGGGAGAGCGTCCGGCGGCACCCCGAGGAGCGGGATGAGCGTGCGTCGGGTCGACTGGACGCACAGCGCCACCTGGAGGCGCACGGTGGTAGTGCGGCAAGCTCGGGAAAGCGCCCGGCGGCACCCAGACAAGCAGGGTGAAGGAGCGGCGATATCGGGAGAGCGTTCAGCGGCACTCGGAGGCACGCGGTGGTATCGCTGTGAGCTCGGCAGTGCGCCCGGCGGCACCCCAGGCACTGTGGTGAAGGAGCAGCAATATCGGGAGAGCGCTCGGCGGCACTCGGAGGCGCGCTGTGGTACCGCGGCGAGATCCCGAGAGTGCCCGCTGGCACTTCTCAGCGCACGGTGGTAGCGCGAAGAGCTCAGCAGAGCGCCCGGCGGCACCCCGAGGAGCGGGATGAGCGTGCGTCGGGTCGACCGGACGCACAGCGGCACCTGGAGGCGCACGGTGGTAGTGCGGCAAGCTCGGGAAAGCGCCTGGCGGCACCCAGACAAGCAGGGTGAAGGAGCGGCGATATCGGGAGAGCGCTCGGCGGCACTCGGAGGCGCGCTGTGGTACCGCGGCGAGATCCCGAGAGTGCCCGCTGGCACTTGCCGGCGCACGGTGGTAGCGCGGAGAGCTCAGCAGAGCGCCCGGCAGCACCCCGAGGAGCGGGATGAGCGTGCGTCGGGTCGACTGGACGCACAGCGGCACCTGGAGGCGCACGGTGGTAGTGCGGCGAGCTCGGGAGAGCGCCCGGCGGCACCCCGAGGAGCGGGATGAGCGTGCGTCGGGTCGACCGGACGCACAGCGGCACCTGGAGGCGCACGGTGGTAGTGCGGCGAGCTCGGGAGAGCGCCCGGCGGCACCCCGAGGAGCGGGATGAGCGTGCGTCGGGTCGACTGGACGCACAGCGGCACCTGGAGGCGCACGGTGGTAGTGCGGCAAGCTCGGGAAAGCGCCCGGCGGCACCCAGACAAGCAGGGTGAAGGAGCGGCGATATCGGGAGAGCGTTCAGCGGCACTCGGAGGCACGCGGTGGTATCGCTGTGAGCTCGGAAGTGCGCCCGGCGGCACCCCAGGCACTGTGGTGAAGGAGCAGCGATATCGGGAGTGCTCTCGGCGGCACTCGGAGGCGCGCTGTGGTACCGCGGCGAGATCCCGAGAGTGCCCGCTGGCACTTGCCGGCGCACGGTGTTACCGCTGCGAGCTCAGGAGAGCGCCCGGCAGCACCCCGAGCACCGTGGTGAAGGAGCGGCGAAATCGGGAGAGCGCCTGGCGGCACCCCGACGTGCGGGGTCAACGAGTGGCGATACCGGGAGAGCGCTCGGTGGCACTCGGAGGCGCACGGTGGTACCGCGGCGAGATTCCCGAGAGCACCCAGCGGCACTCGCATGCGCAGGGTGGAGCGCGAAGAGCTCGGGAGAGCGTCCGGCGGCACCCCGAGGAGCGGGATGAGCGTGCGTCGGGTGGACCGGACGCACAGCGGCACCTGGAGGCGCACGGTGGTAGTGCGGCAAGCTCGGGAAAGCGCCCGGCAGCACCCAGACAAGCAGGGTGAAGGAGCGGCGATATCGGGAGAGCGTTCAGCGGCACTCGGAGGCACGCGGTGGTACCGCTGTGAGCTCGGCAGTGCGCCCGGCGGCACCCCAGGCACTGTGGTGAAGGAGCAGCGATATCGGGAGTGCTCTCGGCGGCACTCGGAGGCGCGCTGTGGTACCGCGGCGAGATCCCGAGAGTGCCCGCTGGCACTTGCCGGCACACGGTGGTAGCGCGGAGAGCTCAGCAGAGCGCCCGGCAGCACCCCGAGGAGCGGGATGAGCGTGCGTCGGGTCGAACGGACGCACAGCGGCACCTGGAGGCGCACGGTGGTAGTGCGGCAAGCTCGGGAGAGCGCCCGGCGGCACCCAGACAAGCAGGGTGAAGGAGCGGCGATATCGGGAGAGCGCTCGGCGGCACTCGGAGGCGCGCTGTGGTATCGCGGCGAGATCCCGAGAGCACCCAGCGGCACTCGCATGCGCAGGGTGGAGCGCGAAGAGCTCGGGAGAGCGTCCGGCGGCACCCCGAGGAGCGGGATGAGCGTGCGTCGGGTGGACCGGACGCACAGCGGCACCTGGAGGCGCACGGTGGTAGCGCGACGAGCTCGGGAGAGCGCCCGGTGGCACCCCGAGGAGCGGGATGAGCGTGCGTCGGGTCGACCGGACGCACAGCGGCACCTGGAGGCGCACGGTGGTAGTGCGGCAAGCTCGGGAAAGCGCCCGGCGGCACCCAGACAAGCAGGGTGAAGGAGCGGCGATATCGGGAGAGCGTTCAGCGGCACCTGGAGGCACGCGGTGGTACCGCTATGAGCTCGGCAGTGCGCCCGGCGGCACCCCAGGCACTGTGGTGAAGGAGCAGCGATATCGGGAGAGCGCTCGGCGGCACTCGGAGGCGCACGGTGGTAGCACTGCGAGCTCAGGAGAGCGCCTGGCGGCACCCCGAGCACCGTGGTGAAGGAGCGGCGAAATCGGGAGAGCGCCTGGCGGCACCCCGACGTGCGGGGTCAACGAGTGGCGATACCGGGAGAGCGCTCGGCGGCACTCGGAGGCGCGCTGTGGTACCGCGGCGAGATCCCGAGAGTGCCCGCTGGCACTTCTCAGCGCACGGTGGTAGCGCACAGAGCTCAGCAGAGCGCCCGGCGGCACCCCGAGGAGCGGGATGAGCGTGCGTCGGGTCGACCGGACGCACAGCGGCCCCTGGAGGCGCACGGTGGTAGTGCGGCAAGCTCGGGAGAGCGCCCGGCGGCACCCAGACAAGCAGGGTGAAGGAGCGGCGATATCGGGAGAGCGCTCGGCGGCACTCGGAGGCGCGCTGTGGTACCGCGGCGAGATCCCGAGAGTGCCCGCTGGCACTTGCCGGCGCACGGTGGTAGCGCGGAGAGCTCAGCAGAGCGCCCGGCAGCACCCCGAGGAGCGGGATGAGCGTGCGTCGGGTCGACTGGACGCACAGCGGCACCTGGAGGCGCACGGTGGTATTGCGGCAAGCTCGGGAGAGCGCCTGGCGGCACCCAGACAAGCAGGGTGAAGGAGCGGCGATATCGGGAGAGCGCCTGGCGGCACCCAGACAAGCAGGGTGAAGGAGCGGCGATACCGGGAGAGCGCTCGGCGGCACTCGGAGGCGCACGGTGGTACCGCTGCGAGCTCAGGAGAGCGCCCGGCTGCACCCCGAGCACCGTGGTGAAGGAGCGGCGATATCGGGAGAGCGCTCGGCGGCACTCAGAGGCGCGCTGTGGTACCGCGGCGAGATCCCGAGAGCACCCAGCGGCACTCGCATGCGCAGGGTGGAGCGTGAAGAGCTCGGGAGAGCATCCGGCGGCACCCCGAGGAGCGGGATGAGCGTGCGTCGGGTCGACCGGACGCACAGCGGCACCTGGAGGCGCACGGTGGTAGCGCGACGAGCTCGGGAGAGCGTCCGGCGGCACCCCGAGGAGCGGGATGAGCATGCGTCGGGTCGACCGGACGCACAGCGGCACCTGGAGGCGCACGGTGGTATTGCGGCAAGCTCGGGAGAGCGCCCGGCGGCACCCGGAGCTCTGGGGTGAAGGAGCGGCGATATCGGGAGAGCGCGTGGCGGCACCCAGACAAGCAGGGTGAAGGAGCGGCGATATAGGGAGAGCGCGTGGCGGCACCCCGACGTGCGGGGTCAACGAGTGTCGATACCGGGAGAGCGCTCGGCGGCACTCGGAGGCGCACGGTGGTACCGCTGCGAGCTCAGGAGAGCGCCCGGCTGCACCCCGAGCACCGTGGTGAAGGAGCGGCGATATCGGGAGAGCGCTCGGCGGCACTCAGAGGCGCGCTGTGGTACCGCGGCGAGATCCCGAGAGCACCCAGCGGCACTCGCATGCGCAGGGTGGAGCGCGAAGAGCTCGGGAGAGCGTCCGGCGGCACCCCGCGGAGCGGGATGAGCGTGCGTCGGGTCGACCGGACGCACAGCGGCACCTGGAGGCGCACGGTGGTAGCGCGACGAGCTCGGGAGAGCGTCCGGCGGCACCCCGAGGAGCGGGATGAGCATGCGTCGGGTCGACCGGACGCACAGCGGCACCTGGAGGCGCACGGTGGTAGTGCGGCGAGCTCGGGAGAGCGCCCGGCGGCACCCCGAGGAGCGGGATGAGCGTGCGTCGGGTCGACTGGACGCACAGCGGCACCTGGAGGCGCACGGTGGTAGTGCGGCAAGCTCGGGAAAGCGCCCGGCGGCACCCAGACAAGCAGGGTGAAGGAGCGGCGATATCGGGAGAGCGTTCATCGGCACTCGGAGGCACGCGGTGGTATCGCTCTGAGCTCGGCAGTGCGCCCGGCGGCACCCCAGGCACTGTGGTGAAGGAGCAGCGATATCGGGAGAGCGCTCGGCGGCACTCGGAGGCGCGCTGTGGTACCGCGGCGAGATCCCGAGAGTGCCCGCTGGCACTTCTCAGCGCACGGTGTTACCGCTGCGAGCTCAGGAGAGCGCCCGGCGGCACCCCGAGCACCGTGGTGAAGGAGCGGCGATATCGGGAGAGCGCCTGGCGGCACCCCGACGTGCGGGGTCAACGAGTGGCGATACCGGGAGAGCGCCCGGCAGCACCCCGAGGAGCGGGATGAGCGTGCGTCGGGTCGACTGGACGCACAGCGGCACCTGGAGGCGCACGGTGGTAGTGCGGCGAGCTCGGGAGAGCGCCCGGCGGCACCCCGAGGAGCGGGATGAGCGTGCGTCGGGTCGACCGGACGCACAGCGGCACCTGGAGGCGCACGGTGGTAGTGCGGCGAGCTCGGGAGAGCGCCCGGCGGCACCCAGACAAGCAGGGTGAAGGAGCGGCGATATCGGGAGAGGGCTCGGCGGCACTCGGAGGCGCGCTGTGGTATCGCGGCGAGATCCCGAGAGCACCCAGCGGCACTCGCATGCGCAGGGTGGAGCGCGAAGAGCTCGGGAGAGCGTCCGGCGGCACCCCGAGGAGCGGGATGAGCGTGCGTCGGGTCGACCGGACGCACAGCGGCACCTGGAGGCGCACGGTGGTAGCGCGACGAGCTCGGGAGAGCGCCCGGTGGCACCCCGAGGAGCGGGATGAGCGTGCGTCGGGTCGACCGGACGCACAGCGGCACCTGGAGGCGCACGGTGGTAGTGCGGCAAGCTCGGGAAAGCGCCCGGCGGCACCCAGACAAGCAGGGTGAAGGAGCGGCGATATCGGGAGAGCGTTCAGCGGCACTCGGAGGCACGCGGTGGTACCGCTATGAGCTCGGCAGTGCGCCCGGCGGCACCCCAGGCACTGTGGTGAAGGAGCAGCGATATCGGGAGAGCGCTCGGCGGCACTCGGAGGCGCACGGTGGTAACACTGCGAGCTCAGGAGAGCGCCTGGCGGCACCCCGAGCACCGTGGTGAAGGAGCGGCGAAATCGGGAGAGCGCCTGGTGGCATCCCGACGTGCGGGGTCAACGAGTGGCGATACCGGGAGAGCGCTCGGCGGCACTCGGAGGCGCACGGTGGTACCGCGGCGAGATCCCGAGAGCACCCAGCGGCACTCGCATGCGCAGGGTGGAGCGCGAAGAGCTCGGGAGAGCGTCCGGCGGCACCCCGAGGAGCAGGATGAGCGTGCGTCGGGTCGACTGGACGCACAGCGGCACCTGGAGGCGCACGGTGGTAGTGCGGCAAGCTCGGGAAAGCGCCCGGCGGCACCCAGACAAGCAGGGTGAAGGAGCGGCGATATCGGGAGAGCGCTCAGCGGCACTCGGAGGCACGCGGTGGTACCGCTGTGAGCTCGGCAGTGCGCCCGGCGGCACCCCAGGCACTGTGGTGAAGGAGCAGCGATATCGGGAGAGCGCTCGGCGGCACTCGGAGGCGCGCTGTGGTACCGCGGCGAGATCCCGAGAGTGCCCGCTGGCACTTGCCGGCGAAGGGTGGTACCGCTGCGAGCTCAGGAGAGCGCCCGGCGGCACCCCGAGCACCGTGGTGAACGAGCGGCGATATCGGGAGAGCGCGTGGCGGCACCCCGACGTGCGGGGTCAACGAGTGGCAATACCGGGAGAGCGCTCGGCGGCACTCGGAGGCGCACGGTGGTACCGCTGCGAGCTCAGGAGAGCGCCCGGCGGCACCCCGAGGAGCGGGATGAGCGTGCGTCGGGTCGACCGGACGCACAGCGGCACCTGGAGGCGCACGGTGGTAGCGCGACGAGCTCGGGAGAGCGCCCGGTGGCACCCCGAGGAGCGGGATGAGCGTGCATCGGGTCGACCGGACATACAGCGGCACCTGGAGGCGCACGGTGGTAGTGCGGCGAGCTCGGGAAAGCGCCCGGCGGCACCCAGACAAGCAGGGTGAAGGAGCGGCGATATCGGGAGAGCGCTCGGCGGCACTCGGAGGCGCGCTGTGGTATCGCGGCGAGATCCCGAGAGCACCCAGCGGCACTCGCATGCGCAGGGTGGAGCGCGAAGAGCTCGGGAGAGCGTCCGGCGGCACCCCGAGGAGCGGGATGAGCGTGCGTCGGGTCGACTGGACGCACAGCGGCACCTGGAGGCGCGCTGTGGTATCGCGGCGAGATCCCGAGAGCACCCAGCGGCACTCGCATGCGCAGGGTGGAGCGCGAAGAGCTCGGGAGAGCGTCCGGCGGCACCCCGAGGAGCGGGATGAGCGTGCGTCGGGTCGACCGGACGCACAGCGGCACCTGGAGGCGCACGGTGGTAGTGCGGCGAGCTCGGGAAAGCGCCCGGCGGCACCCAGACAAGCAGGGTGAAGGAGCGGCGATATCGGGAGAGCGTTCAGCGGCACTCGGAGGCACGCGGTGGTACCGCTGTGAGCTCGGCAGTGCGCCCGGCGGCACCCCAGGCACTGTGATGAAGGAGCAGCGATATCGGGAGAGCGCTCGGCGGCACTCGGAGGCGCGCTGTGGTACCGCGGCGAGATCTCGAGAGTGCCCGCTGGCACTTGCTGGCACACGGTGGTACCGCTGCGAGCTCAGGAGAGCGCCCGGCGGCACCCCGAGCACCGTGGTGAAGGAGCGGCGATATCGGGAGAGCGCCTGGCGGCACCCCGACGTGCGGGGTCAACGAGTGGCGATACCGGGAGAGCGCTCGGCGGCACTCGGAGGCGCACGGTGGTACCGCGGCGAGCTCAGGAGAGCGCCCGGCGACACCCCGAGCACCGTGGTGAAGGAGCGGCGATATCGGGAGAGCGCCTGGCGGCACCCCGACGTGCGGGGTCAACGAGTGGCGATACCGGGAGAGCTCTCGGCGGCACTCGGAGGCGCGCTGTGGTACCGCGGCGAGATCCCGAGAGTGCCCCCTGGCACTTCTCAGCGCACGGTGGTAGCGCACAGAGCTCAGCAGAGCGCCCGGCGGCACCCCTAGGAGCGGGATGAGCGTGCGTCGGGTCGACCGGACGCACAGCGGCACCTGGAGGCGCACGGTGGTAGTGCGGCAAGCTCGGGAAAGCGCCCGGCGGCACCCAGACAAGCAGGGTGAAGGAGCGGCGATATCGGGAGAGCGCTCGGCGGCACTCGGAGGCGCGCTGTGGTACCGCGGCGAGATCCCGAGAGTGCCCGCTGGCACTTGCCGGCGCACGGTGGTAGCGCGGAGAGCTCAGCAGAGCGCCCGGCAGCACCCCGAGGAGCGGGATGAGCGTGCGTCGGGTCGACCGGACGCACAGCGGCACCTGGAGGCGCACGGTGGTAGTGCGGCAAGCTCGGGAGAGCGCCCGGCGGCACCCGGAGCACTGTGGTGAAGGAGCGGCGATATCGGGAGAGCGCCTGGCGGCACCCCGACGTGCGGGGTCAACGAGTGTCGATACCGGGAGAGCGCTCGGCGGCACTCAGAGGCGCACGGTGGTAACGCGGCGAGCTCGGCAGAGCACCTGGCGGCATCCCGAGCACCGTGGTGAAGGAGCGGCGATATCGGGAGAGGGCTCGCCGGCACTCGGAGGCGCACGGTGGTACCGCGGCGAGATCCCGAGAGCACCCAGCGGCACTCGCATGCGCAGGGTGGAGCGCGAAGAGCTCGGGAGAGCGTCCGGCGGCACCCCGAGGAGCGGGATGAGCATGCGTCGGGTCGACCGGACGCACAGCGGCACCTGGAGGCGCACGGTGGTAGTGCGGCGAGCTCGGGAGAGCGCCCGACGGCACCCCGCGGAGCGGGATGAGCGTGCGTCGGGTCGACCGGACGCACAGCGGCACCTGGAGGCGCACGGTGGTAGTGCGGCGAGCTCGGGAGAGTGCCCGGCGGCACCCCGAGGAGCGGGATGAGCGTGCGTCGGGTCGACCGGACGCACAGCGGCACCTGGAGGCGCACGGTGGTAGTGCGGCGAGCTCGGGAGAGCGCCCGGCGGCACCCCGAGGAGCGGGATGAGCGTGCGTCGGGTCGACTGGACGCACAGCGCCACCTGGAGGCGCACGGTGGTAGTGCGGCAAGCTCGGGAAAGCGCCCGGCGGCACCCAGACAAGCAGGGTGAAGGAGCGGCGATATCGGGAGAGCGTTGAGCGGCACTCGGAGGCGCGCTGTGGTACCGCGGCGAGATCCCGAGAGTGCCCGCTGGCACTTGCCGGCGCACGGTGGTAGCGCGGAGAGCTCAGCAGAGCGCCCGGCAGCACCCCGAGGAGCGGGATGAGCGTGCGTCGGGTCGACTGGACGCACAGCGGCACGTGGAGGCGCACGGTGGTATTGCGGCAAGCTCGGGAAAGCGCCCGGCGGCACCCAGACAAGCAGGGTGAAGGAGCGGCGATATCGGGAGAGCGTTGAGCGGCACTCGGAGGCGCGCTGTGGTACCGCGGCGAGATCCCGAGAGTGCCCGCTGGCACTTGCCGGCGCACGGTGGTAGCGCGGAGAGCTCAGCAGAGCGCCCGGCAGCACCCCGAGGAGCGGGATGAGCGTGCGTCGGGTCGACTGGACGCACAGCGGCACGTGGAGGCGCACGGTGGTATTGCGGCAAGCTCGGGAGAGCGCCCGGCGGCACCCAGACAAGCAGGGTGAAGGAGTGGCGATATCGGGAGAGCGCGTGGCGGCACCACGACGTGCGGGGTCAACGAGTGTCGATACCGGGAGAGCGCTCGGCGGCACTCGGAGGCGCACGGTGGTACCGCTGCGAGCTCAGGAGAGCGCCCGGCTGCACCCCGAGCACCGTGGTGAAGGAGCGGCGATATCGGGAGAGCGCTCGGCGGCACTCAGAGGCGCGCTGTGGTACCGCGGCGAGATCCCGAGAGCACCCAGCGGCACTCGCATGCGCAGGGTGGAGCGCGAAGAGCTCGGGAGAGCGTCCGGCGGCACCCCGCGGAGCGGGATGAGCGTGCGTCGGGTCGACCGGACGCACAGCGGCACCTGGAGGCGCACGGTGGTAGCGCGACGAGCTCGGGAGAGCGTCCGGCGGCACCCCGAGGAGCGGGATGAGCATGCGTCGGGTCGACCGGACGCACAGCGGCACCTGGAGGCGCACGGTGGTAGTGCGGCGAGCTCGGGAGAGCGCCCGGCGGCACCCCGAGGAGCGGGATGAGCGTGCGTCGGGTCGACTGGACGCACAGCGGCACCTGGAGGCGCACGGTGGTAGTGCGGCAAGCTCGGGAAAGCGCCCGGCGGCACCCCGAGGAGCGGGATGAGCGTGCGTCGGGTCGACTGGACGCACAGCGGCACCTGGAGGCGCACGGTGGTAGTGCGGCAAGCTCGGGAGAGCGCCCGGCGGCACCCAGACAAGCAGGGTGAAGGAGCGGCGATATCGGGAGAGCGTTCATCGGCACTCGGAGGCACGCGGTGGTATCGCTCTGAGCTCGGCAGTGCGCCCGGCGGCACCCCAGGCACTGTGGTGAAGGAGCAGCGATATCGGGAGAGCGCTCGGCGGCACTCGGAGGCGCGCTGTGGTACCGCGGCGAGATCCCGAGAGTGCCCGCTGGCACTTGCCGGCGCACGGTGTTACCGCTGCGAGCTCAGGAGAGCGCCCGGCGGCACCCCGAGCACCGTGGTGAAGGAGCGGCGATATCGGGAGAGCGCCTGGCGGCACCCCGACGTGCGGGGTCAACGAGTGGCGATACCGGGAGAGCGCCCGGCAGCACCCCGAGGAGCGGGATGAGCGTGCGTCGGGTCGACTGGACGCACAGCGGCACCTGGAGGCGCACGGTGGTAGTGCGGCAAGCTCGGGAGAGCGCCCGGCGGCACCCCGAGCACTGTGGTGAAGGAGCGGCGATATCGGGAGAGCGCGTGGCGGCAACCCGACGTGCGGGGTCAACGAGTGGCAATACCGGGAGAGCGCTCGGCGGCACTCGGAGGCGCACGGTGGTACCGCTGCGAGCTCAGGAGAGCGCCCGGCGGCACACCGAGGAGCGGGATGAGCGTGCGTCGGGTCGACCGGACGTACAGCGGCACCTGGAGGCGCACGGTGGTAGTGCGGCGAGCTCGGGAAAGCGCCCGGCGGCACCCAGACAAGCAGGGTGAAGGAGCGGCGATATCGGGAGAGCGTTCGGCGGCACTCGGAGGCGCGCTGTGGTACCGCGGCGAGATCCCGAGAGTGCCCGCTGGCACTTGCCGGCGCACGGTGGTAGCGCGGAGAGCTCAGCAGAGCGCCCGGCAGCACCCCGAGGAGCGGGATGAGCGTGCGTCGGGTCGACCGGACGCACAGCGGCACCTGGAGGCGCACGGTGGTAGTGCGGCAAGCTCGGGAGAGCGCCCGGCGGCACCCCGAGCACTGTGGTGAAGGAGCGGCGATATCGGGAGAGCGCCTGGCGGCACCCCGACGTGCGGGGTCAACGAGTGTCGATACCGGGAGAGCGCTCGGCGGCACTCAGAGGCGCACGGTGGTAACGCGGCGAGCTCGGCAGAGCACCTGGCGGCATCCCGAGCACCGTGGTGAAGGAGCGGCGATATCGGGAGAGGGCTCGCCGGCACTCGGAGGCGCACGGTGGTACCGCGGCGAGATCCCGAGAGCACCCAGCGGCATTCGCATGCGCAGGGTGGAGCGCGAAGAGCTCGGGAGAGCATCCGGCGGCACCCCGAGGAGCGGGATGAGCATGCGTCGGGTCGACCGGACGCACAGCGGCACCTGGAGGCGCACGGTGGTAGTGCGGCGAGCTCGGGAGAGCGCCCGGCGGCACCCAGACAAGCAGGGTGAAGGAGCGGCGATATCGGGAGAGCGCGTGGCGGCACCCCGACGTGCGGGGTCAACGAGTGTCGATACCGGGAGAGCGCTCGGCGGCACTCGGAGGCGCACGGTGGTACCGCTGCGAGCTCAGGAGAGCGCCCGGCTGCACCCCGAGCACCGTGGTGAAGGAGCGGCGATATCGGGAGAGCGCTCGGCGGCACTCAGAGGCGCGCTGTGGTACCGCGGCGAGATCCCGAGAGCACCCAGCGGCACTCGCATGCGCAGGGTGGAGCGCGAAGAGCTCGGGAGAGCGTCCGGCGGCACCCCGCGGAGCGGGATGAGCGTGCGTCGGGTCGACCGGACGCACAGCGGCACCTGGAGGCGCACGGTGGTAGCGCGACGAGCTCGGGAGAGCGTCCGGCGGCACCCCGAGGAGCGGGATGAGCATGCGTCGGGTCGACCGGACGCACAGCGGCACCTGGAGGCGCACGGTGGTAGTGCGGCGAGCTCGGGAGAGCGCCCGGCGGCACCCCGAGGAGCGGGATGAGCGTGCGTCGGGTCGACTGGACGCACAGCGGCACCTGGAGGCGCACGGTGGTAGTGCGGCAAGCTCGGGAAAGCGCCCGGCGGCACCCAGACAAGCAGGGTGAAGGAGCGGCGATATCGGGAGAGCGTTCATCGGCACTCGGAGGCACGCGGTGGTATCGCTCTGAGCTCGGCAGTGCGCCCGGCGGCACCCCAGGCACTGTGGTGAAGGAGCAGCGATATCGGGAGAGCGCTCGGCGGCACTCGGAGGCGCGCTGTGGTACCGCGGCGAGATCCCGAGAGTGCCCGCTGGCACTTCTCAGCGCACGGTGTTACCGCTGCGAGCTCAGGAGAGCGCCCGGCGGCACCCCGAGCACCGTGGTGAAGGAGCGGCGATATCGGGAGAGCGCCTGGCGGCACCCCGACGTGCGGGGTCAACGAGTGGCGATACCGGGAGAGCGCCCGGCAGCACCCCGAGGAGCGGGATGAGCGTGCGTCGGGTCGACTGGACGCACAGCGGCACCTGGAGGCGCACGGTGGTAGTGCGGCGAGCTCGGGAGAGCGCCCGGCGGCACCCCGAGGAGCGGGATGAGCGTGCGTCGGGTCGACCGGACGCACAGCGGCACCTGGAGGCGCACGGTGGTAGTGCGGCGAGCTCGGGAGAGCGCCCGGCGGCACCCCGAGGAGCGGGATGAGCGTGCGTCGGGTCGACTGGACGCACAGCGGCACCTGGAGGCGCACGGTGGTAGTGCGGCAAGCTCGGGAAAGCGCCCGGCGGCACCCAGACAAGCAGGGTGAAGGAGCGGCGATATCGGGAGAGCGTTCAGCGGCACTCGGAGGCACGCGGTGGTATCGCTGTGAGCTCGGAAGTGCGCCCGGCGGCACCCCAGGCACTGTGGTGAAGGAGCAGCGATATCGGGAGTGCTCTCGGCGGCACTCGGAGGCGCGCTGTGGTACCGCAGCGAGATCCCGAGAGTGCCCGCTGGCACTTGCCGGCACACGGTGGTAGCGCGGAGAGCTCAGCAGAGCGCCCGGCAGCACCCCGAGGAGCGGGATGAGCGTGCGTCGGGTCGACCGGACGCACAGCGGCACCTGGAGGCGCACGGTGGTAGTGCGGCAAGCTCGGGAGAGCGCCCGGCGGCACCCAGACAAGCAGGGTGAAGGAGCGGCGATATCGGGAGAGCGCTCGGCGGCACTCGGAGGCGCGCTGTGGTATCGCGGCGAGATCCCGAGAGCACCCAGCGGCACTCGCATGCGCAGGGTGGAGCGCGAAGAGCTCGGGAGAGCGTCCGGCGGCACCCCGAGGAGCGGGATGAGCGTGCGTCGGGTCGACCGGACGCACAGCGGCACCTGGAGGCGCACGGTGGTAGCGCGACGAGCTCGGGAGAGCGCCCGGTGGCACCCCGAGGAGCGGGATGAGCGTGCGTCGGGTCGACCGGACGCACAGCGGCACCTGGAGGCGCACGGTGGTAGTGCGGCAAGCTCGGGAAAGCGCCCGGCGGCACCCAGACAAGCAGGGTGAAGGAGCGGCGATATCGGGAGAGCGTTCAGCGGCACTCGGAGGCACGCGGTGGTACCGCTATGAGCTCGGCAGTGCGCCCGGCGGCACCCCAGGCACTGTGGTGAAGGAGCAGCGATATCGGGAGAGCGCTCGGCGGCACTCGGAGGCGCACGGTGGTAGCACTGCGAGCTCAGGAGAGCGCCTGGCGGCACCCCGAGCACCGTGGTGAAGGAGCGGCGAAATCGGGAGAGCGCCTGGTGGCATCCCGACGTGCGGGGTCAACGAGTGGCGATACCGGGAGAGCGCTCGGCGGCACTCGGAGGCGCACGGTGGTACCGCGGCGAGATCCCGAGAGCACCCAGCGGCACTCGCATGCGCAGGGTGGAGCGCGAAGAGCTCGGGAGAGCGTCCGGCGGCACCCCGAGGAGCAGGATGAGCGTGCGTCGGGTCGACTGGACGCACAGCGGCACCTGGAGGCGCACGGTGGTAGTGCGGCAAGCTCGGGAAAGCGCCCGGCGGCACCCAGACAAGCAGGGTGAAGGAGCGGCGATATCGGGAGAGCGTTGAGCGGCACTCGGAGGCGCGCTGTGGTACCGCGGCGAGATCCCGAGAGTGCCCGCTGGCACTTGCCGGCGCACGGTGGTAGCGCGGAGAGCTCAGCAGAGCGCCCGGCAGCACCCCGAGGAGCGGGATGAGCGTGCGTCGGGTCGACTGGACGCACAGCGGCACGTGGAGGCGCACGGTGGTATTGCGGCAAGCTCGGGAAAGCGCCCGGCGGCACCCAGACAAGCAGGGTGAAGGAGCGGCGATATCGGGAGAGCGTTGAGCGGCACTCGGAGGCGCGCTGTGGTACCGCGGCGAGATCCCGAGAGTGCCCGCTGGCACTTGCCGGCGCACGGTGGTAGCGCGGAGAGCTCAGCAGAGCGCCCGGCAGCACCCCGAGGAGCGGGATGAGCGTGCGTCGGGTCGACTGGACGCACAGCGGCACGTGGAGGCGCACGGTGGTATTGCGGCAAGCTCGGGAGAGCGCCCGGCGGCACCCAGACAAGCAGGGTGAAGGAGTGGCGATATCGGGAGAGCGCGTGGCGGCACCACGACGTGCGGGGTCAACGAGTGTCGATACCGGGAGAGCGCTCGGCGGCACTCGGAGGCGCACGGTGGTACCGCTGCGAGCTCAGGAGAGCGCCCGGCTGCACCCCGAGCACCGTGGTGAAGGAGCGGCGATATCGGGAGAGCGCTCGGCGGCACTCAGAGGCGCGCTGTGGTACCGCGGCGAGATCCCGAGAGCACCCAGCGGCACTCGCATGCGCAGGGTGGAGCGCGAAGAGCTCGGGAGAGCGTCCGGCGGCACCCCGCGGAGCGGGATGAGCGTGCGTCGGGTCGACCGGACGCACAGCGGCACCTGGAGGCGCACGGTGGTAGCGCGACGAGCTCGGGAGAGCGTCCGGCGGCACCCCGAGGAGCGGGATGAGCATGCGTCGGGTCGACCGGACGCACAGCGGCACCTGGAGGCGCACGGTGGTAGTGCGGCGAGCTCAGGAGAGCGCCCGGCGGCACCCCGAGGAGCGGGATGAGCGTGCGTCGGGTCGACTGGACGCACAGCGGCACCTGGAGGCGCACGGTGGTAGTGCGGCAAGCTCGGGAGAGCGTCCGGCGGCACCCAGACAAGCAGGGTGAAGGAGCGGCGATATCGGGAGAGCGTTCATCGGCACTCGGAGGCACGCGGTGGTATCGCTCTGAGCTCGGCAGTGCGCCCGGCGGCACCCCAGGCACTGTGGTGAAGGAGCAGCGATATCGGGAGAGCGCTCGGCGGCACTCGGAGGCGCGCTGTGGTACCGCGGCGAGATCCCGAGAGTGCCCGCTGGCACTTGCCGGCGCACGGTGTTACCGCTGCGAGCTCAGGAGAGCGCCCGGCGGCACCCCGAGCACCGTGGTGAAGGAGCGGCGATATCGGGAGAGCGCCTGGCGGCACCCCGACGTGCGGGGTCAACGAGTGGCGATACCGGGAGAGCGCCCGGCAGCACCCCGAGGAGCGGGATGAGCGTGCGTCGGGTCGACTGGACGCACAGCGGCACCTGGAGGCGCACGGTGGTAGTGCGGCAAGCTCGGGAGAGCGCCCGGCGGCACCCCGAGCACTGTGGTGAAGGAGCGGCGATATCGGGAGAGCGCGTGGCGGCAACCCGACGTGCGGGGTCAACGAGTGGCAATACCGGGAGAGCGCTCGGCGGCACTCGGAGGCGCACGGTGGTACCGCTGCGAGCTCAGGAGAGCGCCCGGCGGCACACCGAGGAGCGGGATGAGCGTGCGTCGGGTCGACCGGACGTACAGCGGCACCTGGAGGCGCACGGTGGTAGTGCGGCAAGCTCGGGAAAGCGCCCGGCGGCACCCAGACAAGCAGGGTGAAGGAGCGGCGATATCGGGAGAGCGTTCGGCGGCACTCGGAGGCGCGCTGTGGTACCGCGGCGAGATCCCGAGAGTGCCCGCTGGCACTTGCCGGCGCACGGTGGTAGCGCGGAGAGCTCAGCAGAGCGCCCGGCAGCACCCCGAGGAGCGGGATGAGCGTGCGTCGGGTCGACTGGACGCACAGCGGCACGTGGAGGCGCACGGTGGTATTGCGGCAAGCTCGGGAAAGCGCCCGGCGGCACCCAGACAAGCAGGGTGAAGGAGCGGCGATATCGGGAGAGCGTTGAGCGGCACTCGGAGGCGCGCTGTGGTACCGCGGCGAGATCCCGAGAGTGCCCGCTGGCACTTGCCGGCGCACGGTGGTAGCGCGGAGAGCTCAGCAGAGCGCCCGGCAGCACCCCGAGGAGCGGGATGAGCGTGCGTCGGGTCGACTGGACGCACAGCGGCACGTGGAGGCGCACGGTGGTATTGCGGCAAGCTCGGGAGAGCGCCCGGCGGCACCCAGACAAGCAGGGTGAAGGAGTGGCGATATCGGGAGAGCGCGTGGCGGCACCACGACGTGCGGGGTCAACGAGTGTCGATACCGGGAGAGCGCTCGGCGGCACTCGGAGGCGCACGGTGGTACCGCTGCGAGCTCAGGAGAGCGCCCGGCTGCACCCCGAGCACCGTGGTGAAGGAGCGGCGATATCGGGAGAGCGCTCGGCGGCACTCAGAGGCGCGCTGTGGTACCGCGGCGAGATCCCGAGAGCACCCAGCGGCACTCGCATGCGCAGGGTGGAGCGCGAAGAGCTCGGGAGAGCGTCCGGCGGCACCCCGCGGAGCGGGATGAGCGTGCGTCGGGTCGACCGGACGCACAGCGGCACCTGGAGGCGCACGGTGGTAGCGCGACGAGCTCGGGAGAGCGTCCGGCGGCACCCCGAGGAGCGGGATGAGCATGCGTCGGGTCGACCGGACGCACAGCGGCACCTGGAGGCGCACGGTGGTAGTGCGGCGAGCTCAGGAGAGCGCCCGGCGGCACCCCGAGGAGCGGGATGAGCGTGCGTCGGGTCGACTGGACGCACAGCGGCACCTGGAGGCGCACGGTGGTAGTGCGGCAAGCTCGGGAGAGCGCCCGGCGGCACCCAGACAAGCAGGGTGAAGGAGCGGCGATATCGGGAGAGCGTTCATCGGCACTCGGAGGCACGCGGTGGTATCGCTCTGAGCTCGGCAGTGCGCCCGGCGGCACCCCAGGCACTGTGGTGAAGGAGCAGCGATATAGGGAGAGCGCTCGGCGGCACTCGGAGGCGCGCTGTGGTACCGCGGCGAGATCCCGAAAGTGCCCGCTGGCACTTGCCGGCGCACGGTGTTACCGCTGCGAGCTCAGGAGAGCGCCCGGCGGCACCCCGAGCACCGTGGTGAAGGAGCGGCGATATCGGGAGAGCGCCTGGCGGCACCCCGACGTGCGGGGTCAACGAGTGGCGATACCGGGAGAGCGCCCGGCAGCACCCCGAGGAGCGGGATGAGCGTGCGTCGGGTCGACTGGACGCACAGCGGCACCTGGAGGCGCACGGTGGTAGTGCGGCAAGCTCGGGAGAGCGCCCGGCGGCACCCCGAGCACTGTGGTGAAGGAGCGGCGATATCGGGAGAGCGCGTGGCGGCAACCCGACGTGCGGGGTCAACGAGTGGCAATACCGGGAGAGCGCTCGGCGGCACTCGGAGGCGCACGGTGGTACCGCTGCGAGCTCAGGAGAGCGCCCGGCGGCACACCGAGGAGCGGGATGAGCGTGCGTCGGGTCGACCGGACGTACAGCGGCACCTGGAGGCGCACGGTGGTAGTGCGGCGAGCTCGGAAAGCGCCCGGCGGCACCCAGACCAACAGAGTGAAGGAGCGGCGATATCGGGAGAGCGTTCGGCGGCACTCGGAGGCGCGCTGTGGTACCGCGGCGAGATCCCGAGAGTGCCCGCTGGCACTTGCCGGCGCACGGTGGTAGCGCGGAGAGCTCAGCAGAGCGCCCGGCAGCACCCCGAGGAGCGGGATGAGCGTGCGTCGGGTCGACCGGACGCACAGCGGCACCTGGAGGCGCACGGTGGTAGTGCGGCAAGCTCGGGAGAGCGCCCGGCGGCACCCCGAGCACTGTGGTGAAGGAGCGGCGATATCGGGAGAGCGCCTGGCGGCACCCCGACGTGCGGGGTCAACGAGTGTCGATACCGGGAGAGCGCTCGGCGGCACTCAGAGGCGCACGGTGGTAACGCGGCGAGCTCGGCAGAGCACCTGGCGGCATCCCGAGCACCGTGGTGAAGGAGCGGCGATATCGGGAGAGGGCTCGCCGGCACTCGGAGGCGCACGGTGGTACCGCGGCGAGATCCCGAGAGCACCCAGCGGCATTCGCATGCGCAGGGTGGAGCGCGAAGAGCTCGGGAGAGCATCCGGCGGCACCCCGAGGAGCGGGATGAGCATGCGTCGGGTCGACCGGACGCACAGCGGCACCTGGAGGCGCACGGTGGTAGTGCGGCGAGCTCGGGAGAGCGCCCGGCGGCACCCAGACAAGCAGGGTGAAGGAGCGGCGATATCGGGAGAGCGCGTGGCGGCACCCCGACGTGCGGGGTCAACGAGTGTCGATACCGGGAGAGCGCTCGGCGGCACTCGGAGGCGCACGGTGGTACCGCTGCGAGCTCAGGAGAGCGCCCGGCTGCACCCCGAGCACCGTGGTGAAGGAGCGGCGATATCGGGAGAGCGCTCGGCGGCACTCAGAGGCGCGCTGTGGTACCGCGGCGAGATCCCGAGAGCACCCAGCGGCACTCGCATGCGCAGGGTGGAGCGCGAAGAGCTCGGGAGAGCGTCCGGCGGCACCCCGCGGAGCGGGATGAGCGTGCGTCGGGTCGACCGGACGCACAGCGGCACCTGGAGGCGCACGGTGGTAGCGCGACGAGCTCGGGAGAGCGTCCGGCGGCACCCCGAGGAGCGGGATGAGCATGCGTCGGGTCGACCGGACGCACAGCGGCACCTGGAGGCGCACGGTGGTAGTGCGGCGAGCTCGGGAGAGCGCCCGGCGGCACCCCGAGGAGCGGGATGAGCGTGCGTCGGGTCGACTGGACGCACAGCGGCACCTGGAGGCGCACGGTGGTAGTGCGGCAAGCTCGGGAAAGCGCCCGGCGGCACCCAGACAAGCAGGGTGAAGGAGCGGCGATATCGGGAGAGCGTTCATCGGCACTCGGAGGCACGCGGTGGTATCGCTCTGAGCTCGGCAGTGCGCCCGGCGGCACCCCAGGCACTGTGGTGAAGGAGCAGCGATATCGGGAGAGCGCTCGGCGGCACTCGGAGGCGCGCTGTGGTACCGCGGCGAGATCCCGAGAGTGCCCGCTGGCACTTCTCAGCGCACGGTGTTACCGCTGCGAGCTCAGGAGAGCGCCCGGCGGCACCCCGAGCACCGTGGTGAAGGAGCGGCGATATCGGGAGAGCGCCTGGCGGCACCCCGACGTGCGGGGTCAACGAGTGGCGATACCGGGAGAGCGCCCGGCAGCACCCCGAGGAGCGGGATGAGCGTGCGTCGGGTCGACTGGACGCACAGCGGCACCTGGAGGCGCACGGTGGTAGTGCGGCGAGCTCGGGAGAGCGCCCGGCGGCACCCCGAGGAGCGGGATGAGCGTGCGTCGGGTCGACCGGACGCACAGCGGCACCTGGAGGCGCACGGTGGTAGTGCGGCGAGCTCGGGAGAGCGCCCGGCGGCACCCCGAGGAGCGGGATGAGCGTGCGTCGGGTCGACTGGACGCACAGCGGCACCTGGAGGCGCACGGTGGTAGTGCGGCAAGCTCGGGAAAGCGCCCGGCGGCACCCAGACAAGCAGGGTGAAGGAGCGGCGATATCGGGAGAGCGTTCAGCGGCACTCGGAGGCACGCGGTGGTATCGCTGTGAGCTCGGAAGTGCGCCCGGCGGCACCCCAGGCACTGTGGTGAAGGAGCAGCGATATCGGGAGTGCTCTCGGCGGCACTCGGAGGCGCGCTGTGGTACCGCAGCGAGATCCCGAGAGTGCCCGCTGGCACTTGCCGGCACACGGTGGTAGCGCGGAGAGCTCAGCAGAGCGCCCGGCAGCACCCCGAGGAGCGGGATGAGCGTGCGTCGGGTCGACCGGACGCACAGCGGCACCTGGAGGCGCACGGTGGTAGTGCGGCAAGCTCGGGAGAGCGCCCGGCGGCACCCAGACAAGCAGGGTGAAGGAGCGGCGATATCGGGAGAGCGCTCGGCGGCACTCGGAGGCGCGCTGTGGTATCGCGGCGAGATCCCGAGAGCACCCAGCGGCACTCGCATGCGCAGGGTGGAGCGCGAAGAGCTCGGGAGAGCGTCCGGCGGCACCCCGAGGAGCGGGATGAGCGTGCGTCGGGTCGACCGGACGCACAGCGGCACCTGGAGGCGCACGGTGGTAGCGCGACGAGCTCGGGAGAGCGCCCGGTGGCACCCCGAGGAGCGGGATGAGCGTGCGTCGGGTCGACCGGACGCACAGCGGCACCTGGAGGCGCACGGTGGTAGTGCGGCAAGCTCGGGAAAGCGCCCGGCGGCACCCAGACAAGCAGGGTGAAGGAGCGGCGATATCGGGAGAGCGTTCAGCGGCACTCGGAGGCACGCGGTGGTACCGCTATGAGCTCGGCAGTGCGCCCGGCGGCACCCCAGGCACTGTGGTGAAGGAGCAGCGATATCGGGAGAGCGCTCGGCGGCACTCGGAGGCGCACGGTGGTAGCACTGCGAGCTCAGGAGAGCGCCTGGCGGCACCCCGAGCACCGTGGTGAAGGAGCGGCGAAATCGGGAGAGCGCCTGGTGGCATCCCGACGTGCGGGGTCAACGAGTGGCGATACCGGGAGAGCGCTCGGCGGCACTCGGAGGCGCACGGTGGTACCGCGGCGAGATCCCGAGAGCACCCAGCGGCACTCGCATGCGCAGGGTGGAGCGCGAAGAGCTCGGGAGAGCGTCCGGCGGCACCCCGAGGAGCAGGATGAGCGTGCGTCGGGTCGACTGGACGCACAGCGGCACCTGGAGGCGCACGGTGGTAGTGCGGCAAGCTCGGGAGAGCGCCCGGCGGCACCCCGAGCACTGTGGTGAAGGAGCGGCGATATCGGGAGAGCGCGTGGCGGCAACCCGACGTGCGGGGTCAACGAGTGGCAATACCGGGAGAGCGCTCGGCGGCACTCGGAGGCGCACGGTGGTACCGCTGCGAGCTCAGGAGAGCGCCCGGCGGCACACCGAGGAGCGGGATGAGCGTGCGTCGGGTCGACCGGACGTACAGCGGCACCTGGAGGCGCACGGTGGTAGTGCGGCAAGCTCGGGAAAGCGCCCGGCGGCACCCAGACAAGCAGGGTGAAGGAGCGGCGATATCGGGAGAGCGTTCGGCGGCACTCGGAGGCGCGCTGTGGTACCGCGGCGAGATCCCGAGAGTGCCCGCTGGCACTTGCCGGCGCACGGTGGTAGCGCGGAGAGCTCAGCAGAGCGCCCGGCAGCACCCCGAGGAGCGGGATGAGCGTGCGTCGGGTCGACTGGACGCACAGCGGCACGTGGAGGCGCACGGTGGTATTGCGGCAAGCTCGGGAAAGCGCCCGGCGGCACCCAGACAAGCAGGGTGAAGGAGCGGCGATATCGGGAGAGCGTTGAGCGGCACTCGGAGGCGCGCTGTGGTACCGCGGCGAGATCCCGAGAGTGCCCGCTGGCACTTGCCGGCGCACGGTGGTAGCGCGGAGAGCTCAGCAGAGCGCCCGGCAGCACCCCGAGGAGCGGGATGAGCGTGCGTCGGGTCGACTGGACGCACAGCGGCACGTGGAGGCGCACGGTGGTATTGCGGCAAGCTCGGGAGAGCGCCCGGCGGCACCCAGACAAGCAGGGTGAAGGAGTGGCGATATCGGGAGAGCGCGTGGCGGCACCACGACGTGCGGGGTCAACGAGTGTCGATACCGGGAGAGCGCTCGGCGGCACTCGGAGGCGCACGGTGGTACCGCTGCGAGCTCAGGAGAGCGCCCGGCTGCACCCCGAGCACCGTGGTGAAGGAGCGGCGATATCGGGAGAGCGCTCGGCGGCACTCAGAGGCGCGCTGTGGTACCGCGGCGAGATCCCGAGAGCACCCAGCGGCACTCGCATGCGCAGGGTGGAGCGCGAAGAGCTCGGGAGAGCGTCCGGCGGCACCCCGCGGAGCGGGATGAGCGTGCGTCGGGTCGACCGGACGCACAGCGGCACCTGGAGGCGCACGGTGGTAGCGCGACGAGCTCGGGAGAGCGTCCGGCGGCACCCCGAGGAGCGGGATGAGCATGCGTCGGGTCGACCGGACGCACAGCGGCACCTGGAGGCGCACGGTGGTAGTGCGGCGAGCTCAGGAGAGCGCCCGGCGGCACCCCGAGGAGCGGGATGAGCGTGCGTCGGGTCGACTGGACGCACAGCGGCACCTGGAGGCGCACGGTGGTAGTGCGGCAAGCTCGGGAGAGCGCCCGGCGGCACCCAGACAAGCAGGGTGAAGGAGCGGCGATATCGGGAGAGCGTTCATCGGCACTCGGAGGCACGCGGTGGTATCGCTCTGAGCTCGGCAGTGCGCCCGGCGGCACCCCAGGCACTGTGGTGAAGGAGCAGCGATATAGGGAGAGCGCTCGGCGGCACTCGGAGGCGCGCTGTGGTACCGCGGCGAGATCCCGAAAGTGCCCGCTGGCACTTGCCGGCGCACGGTGTTACCGCTGCGAGCTCAGGAGAGCGCCCGGCGGCACCCCGAGCACCGTGGTGAAGGAGCGGCGATATCGGGAGAGCGCCTGGCGGCACCCCGACGTGCGGGGTCAACGAGTGGCGATACCGGGAGAGCGCCCGGCAGCACCCCGAGGAGCGGGATGAGCGTGCGTCGGGTCGACTGGACGCACAGCGGCACCTGGAGGCGCACGGTGGTAGTGCGGCAAGCTCGGGAGAGCGCCCGGCGGCACCCCGAGCACTGTGGTGAAGGAGCGGCGATATCGGGAGAGCGCGTGGCGGCAACCCGACGTGCGGGGTCAACGAGTGGCAATACCGGGAGAGCGCTCGGCGGCACTCGGAGGCGCACGGTGGTACCGCTGCGAGCTCAGGAGAGCGCCCGGCGGCACACCGAGGAGCGGGATGAGCGTGCGTCGGGTCGACCGGACGTACAGCGGCACCTGGAGGCGCACGGTGGTAGTGCGGCGAGCTCGGGAAAGCGCCCGGCGGCACCCAGACAAGCAGGGTGAAGGAGCGGCGATATCGGGAGAGCGTTCGGCGGCACTCGGAGGCGCGCTGTGGTACCGCGGCGAGATCCCGAGAGTGCCCGCTGGCACTTGCCGGCGCACGGTGGTAGCGCGGAGAGCTCAGCAGAGCGCCCGGCAGCACCCCGAGGAGCGGGATGAGCGTGCGTCGGGTCGACCGGACGCACAGCGGCACCTGGAGGCGCACGGTGGTAGTGCGGCAAGCTCGGGAGAGCGCCCGGCGGCACCCCGAGCACTGTGGTGAAGGAGCGGCGATATCGGGAGAGCGCCTGGCGGCACCCCGACGTGCGGGGTCAACGAGTGTCGATACCGGGAGAGCGCTCGGCGGCACTCAGAGGCGCACGGTGGTAACGCGGCGAGCTCGGCAGAGCACCTGGCGGCATCCCGAGCACCGTGGTGAAGGAGCGGCGATATCGGGAGAGGGCTCGCCGGCACTCGGAGGCGCACGGTGGTACCGCGGCGAGATCCCGAGAGCACCCAGCGGCATTCGCATGCGCAGGGTGGAGCGCGAAGAGCTCGGGAGAGCATCCGGCGGCACCCCGAGGAGCGGGATGAGCATGCGTCGGGTCGACCGGACGCACAGCGGCACCTGGAGGCGCACGGTGGTAGTGCGGCGAGCTCGGGAGAGCGCCCGGCGGCACCCAGACAAGCAGGGTGAAGGAGCGGCGATATCGGGAGAGCGCGTGGCGGCACCCCGACGTGCGGGGTCAACGAGTGTCGATACCGGGAGAGCGCTCGGCGGCACTCGGAGGCGCACGGTGGTACCGCTGCGAGCTCAGGAGAGCGCCCGGCTGCACCCCGAGCACCGTGGTGAAGGAGCGGCGATATCGGGAGAGCGCTCGGCGGCACTCAGAGGCGCGCTGTGGTACCGCGGCGAGATCCCGAGAGCACCCAGCGGCACTCGCATGCGCAGGGTGGAGCGCGAAGAGCTCGGGAGAGCGTCCGGCGGCACCCCGCGGAGCGGGATGAGCGTGCGTCGGGTCGACCGGACGCACAGCGGCACCTGGAGGCGCACGGTGGTAGCGCGACGAGCTCGGGAGAGCGTCCGGCGGCACCCCGAGGAGCGGGATGAGCATGCGTCGGGTCGACCGGACGCACAGCGGCACCTGGAGGCGCACGGTGGTAGTGCGGCGAGCTCGGGAGAGCGCCCGGCGGCACCCCGAGGAGCGGGATGAGCGTGCGTCGGGTCGACTGGACGCACAGCGGCACCTGGAGGCGCACGGTGGTAGTGCGGCAAGCTCGGGAAAGCGCCCGGCGGCACCCAGACAAGCAGGGTGAAGGAGCGGCGATATCGGGAGAGCGTTCATCGGCACTCGGAGGCACGCGGTGGTATCGCTCTGAGCTCGGCAGTGCGCCCGGCGGCACCCCAGGCACTGTGGTGAAGGAGCAGCGATATCGGGAGAGCGCTCGGCGGCACTCGGAGGCGCGCTGTGGTACCGCGGCGAGATCCCGAGAGTGCCCGCTGGCACTTCTCAGCGCACGGTGTTACCGCTGCGAGCTCAGGAGAGCGCCCGGCGGCACCCCGAGCACCGTGGTGAAGGAGCGGCGATATCGGGAGAGCGCCTGGCGGCACCCCGACGTGCGGGGTCAACGAGTGGCGATACCGGGAGAGCGCCCGGCAGCACCCCGAGGAGCGGGATGAGCGTGCGTCGGGTCGACTGGACGCACAGCGGCACCTGGAGGCGCACGGTGGTAGTGCGGCGAGCTCGGGAGAGCGCCCGGCGGCACCCCGAGGAGCGGGATGAGCGTGCGTCGGGTCGACCGGACGCACAGCGGCACCTGGAGGCGCACGGTGGTAGTGCGGCGAGCTCGGGAGAGCGCCCGGCGGCACCCCGAGGAGCGGGATGAGCGTGCGTCGGGTCGACTGGACGCACAGCGGCACCTGGAGGCGCACGGTGGTAGTGCGGCAAGCTCGGGAAAGCGCCCGGCGGCACCCAGACAAGCAGGGTGAAGGAGCGGCGATATCGGGAGAGCGTTCAGCGGCACTCGGAGGCACGCGGTGGTATCGCTGTGAGCTCGGAAGTGCGCCCGGCGGCACCCCAGGCACTGTGGTGAAGGAGCAGCGATATCGGGAGTGCTCTCGGCGGCACTCGGAGGCGCGCTGTGGTACCGCAGCGAGATCCCGAGAGTGCCCGCTGGCACTTGCCGGCACACGGTGGTAGCGCGGAGAGCTCAGCAGAGCGCCCGGCAGCACCCCGAGGAGCGGGATGAGCGTGCGTCGGGTCGACCGGACGCACAGCGGCACCTGGAGGCGCACGGTGGTAGTGCGGCAAGCTCGGGAGAGCGCCCGGCGGCACCCAGACAAGCAGGGTGAAGGAGCGGCGATATCGGGAGAGCGCTCGGCGGCACTCGGAGGCGCGCTGTGGTATCGCGGCGAGATCCCGAGAGCACCCAGCGGCACTCGCATGCGCAGGGTGGAGCGCGAAGAGCTCGGGAGAGCGTCCGGCGGCACCCCGAGGAGCGGGATGAGCGTGCGTCGGGTCGACCGGACGCACAGCGGCACCTGGAGGCGCACGGTGGTAGCGCGACGAGCTCGGGAGAGCGCCCGGTGGCACCCCGAGGAGCGGGATGAGCGTGCGTCGGGTCGACCGGACGCACAGCGGCACCTGGAGGCGCACGGTGGTAGTGCGGCAAGCTCGGGAAAGCGCCCGGCGGCACCCAGACAAGCAGGGTGAAGGAGCGGCGATATCGGGAGAGCGTTCAGCGGCACTCGGAGGCACGCGGTGGTACCGCTATGAGCTCGGCAGTGCGCCCGGCGGCACCCCAGGCACTGTGGTGAAGGAGCAGCGATATCGGGAGAGCGCTCGGCGGCACTCGGAGGCGCACGGTGGTAGCACTGCGAGCTCAGGAGAGCGCCTGGCGGCACCCCGAGCACCGTGGTGAAGGAGCGGCGAAATCGGGAGAGCGCCTGGTGGCATCCCGACGTGCGGGGTCAACGAGTGGCGATACCGGGAGAGCGCTCGGCGGCACTCGGAGGCGCACGGTGGTACCGCGGCGAGATCCCGAGAGCACCCAGCGGCACTCGCATGCGCAGGGTGGAGCGCGAAGAGCTCGGGAGAGCGTCCGGCGGCACCCCGAGGAGCAGGATGAGCGTGCGTCGGGTCGACTGGACGCACAGCGGCACCTGGAGGCGCACGGTGGTAGTGCGGCAAGCTCGGGAAAGCGCCCGGCGGCACCCAGACAAGCAGGGTGAAGGAGCGGCGATATCGGGAGAGCGTTGAGCGGCACTCGGAGGCGCGCTGTGGTACCGCGGCGAGATCCCGAGAGTGCCCGCTGGCACTTGCCGGCGCACGGTGGTAGCGCGGAGAGCTCAGCAGAGCGCCCGGCAGCACCCCGAGGAGCGGGATGAGCGTGCGTCGGGTCGACTGGACGCACAGCGGCACGTGGAGGCGCACGGTGGTATTGCGGCAAGCTCGGGAAAGCGCCCGGCGGCACCCAGACAAGCAGGGTGAAGGAGCGGCGATATCGGGAGAGCGTTGAGCGGCACTCGGAGGCGCGCTGTGGTACCGCGGCGAGATCCCGAGAGTGCCCGCTGGCACTTGCCGGCGCACGGTGGTAGCGCGGAGAGCTCAGCAGAGCGCCCGGCAGCACCCCGAGGAGCGGGATGAGCGTGCGTCGGGTCGACTGGACGCACAGCGGCACGTGGAGGCGCACGGTGGTATTGCGGCAAGCTCGGGAGAGCGCCCGGCGGCACCCAGACAAGCAGGGTGAAGGAGTGGCGATATCGGGAGAGCGCGTGGCGGCACCACGACGTGCGGGGTCAACGAGTGTCGATACCGGGAGAGCGCTCGGCGGCACTCGGAGGCGCACGGTGGTACCGCTGCGAGCTCAGGAGAGCGCCCGGCTGCACCCCGAGCACCGTGGTGAAGGAGCGGCGATATCGGGAGAGCGCTCGGCGGCACTCAGAGGCGCGCTGTGGTACCGCGGCGAGATCCCGAGAGCACCCAGCGGCACTCGCATGCGCAGGGTGGAGCGCGAAGAGCTCGGGAGAGCGTCCGGCGGCACCCCGCGGAGCGGGATGAGCGTGCGTCGGGTCGACCGGACGCACAGCGGCACCTGGAGGCGCACGGTGGTAGCGCGAAGAGCTCGGGAGAGCGTCCGGCGGCACCCCGAGGAGCGGGATGAGCATGCGTCGGGTCGACCGGACGCACAGCGGCACCTGGAGGCGCACGGTGGTAGTGCGGCGAGCTCAGGAGAGCGCCCGGCGGCACCCCGAGGAGCGGGATGAGCGTGCGTCGGGTCGACTGGACGCACAGCGGCACCTGGAGGCGCACGGTGGTAGTGCGGCAAGCTCGGGAGAGCGCCCGGCGGCACCCAGACAAGCAGGGTGAAGGAGCGGCGATATCGGGAGAGCGTTCATCGGCACTCGGAGGCACGCGGTGGTATCGCTCTGAGCTCGGCAGTGCGCCCGGCGGCACCCCAGGCACTGTGGTGAAGGAGCAGCGATATCGGGAGAGCGCTCGGCGGCACTCGGAGGCGCGCTGTGGTACCGCGGCGAGATCCCGAGAGTGCCCGCTGGCACTTGCCGGCGCACGGTGTTACCGCTGCGAGCTCAGGAGAGCGCCCGGCGGCACCCCGAGCACCGTGGTGAAGGAGCGGCGATATCGGGAGAGCGCCTGGCGGCACCCCGACGTGCGGGGTCAACGAGTGGCAATACCGGGAGAGCGCTCGGCGGCACTCGGAGGCGCACGGTGGTACCGCTGCGAGCTCAGGAGAGCGCCCGGCGGCACACCGAGGAGCGGGATGAGCGTGCGTCGGGTCGACCGGACGTACAGCGGCACCTGGAGGCGCACGGTGGTAGTGCGGCAAGCTCGGGAAAGCGCCCGGCGGCACCCAGACAAGCAGGGTGAAGGAGCGGCGATATCGGGAGAGCGTTCGGCGGCACTCGGAGGCGCGCTGTGGTACCGCGGCGAGATCCCGAGAGTGCCCGCTGGCACTTGCCGGCGCACGGTGGTAGCGCGGAGAGCTCAGCAGAGCGCCCGGCAGCACCCCGAGGAGCGGGATGAGCGTGCGTCGGGTCGACTGGACGCACAGCGGCACGTGGAGGCGCACGGTGGTATTGCGGCAAGCTCGGGAAAGCGCCCGGCGGCACCCAGACAAGCAGGGTGAAGGAGCGGCGATATCGGGAGAGCGTTGAGCGGCACTCGGAGGCGCGCTGTGGTACCGCGGCGAGATCCCGAGAGTGCCCGCTGGCACTTGCCGGCGCACGGTGGTAGCGCGGAGAGCTCAGCAGAGCGCCCGGCAGCACCCCGAGGAGCGGGATGAGCGTGCGTCGGGTCGACTGGACGCACAGCGGCACGTGGAGGCGCACGGTGGTATTGCGGCAAGCTCGGGAGAGCGCCCGGCGGCACCCAGACAAGCAGGGTGAAGGAGTGGCGATATCGGGAGAGCGCGTGGCGGCACCACGACGTGCGGGGTCAACGAGTGTCGATACCGGGAGAGCGCTCGGCGGCACTCGGAGGCGCACGGTGGTACCGCTGCGAGCTCAGGAGAGCGCCCGGCTGCACCCCGAGCACCGTGGTGAAGGAGCGGCGATATCGGGAGAGCGCTCGGCGGCACTCAGAGGCGCGCTGTGGTACCGCGGCGAGATCCCGAGAGCACCCAGCGGCACTCGCATGCGCAGGGTGGAGCGCGAAGAGCTCGGGAGAGCGTCCGGCGGCACCCCGCGGAGCGGGATGAGCGTGCGTCGGGTCGACCGGACGCACAGCGGCACCTGGAGGCGCACGGTGGTAGCGCGACGAGCTCGGGAGAGCGTCCGGCGGCACCCCGAGGAGCGGGATGAGCATGCGTCGGGTCGACCGGACGCACAGCGGCACCTGGAGGCGCACGGTGGTAGTGCGGCGAGCTCAGGAGAGCGCCCGGCGGCACCCCGAGGAGCGGGATGAGCGTGCGTCGGGTCGACTGGACGCACAGCGGCACCTGGAGGCGCACGGTGGTAGTGCGGCAAGCTCGGGAGAGCGCCCGGCGGCACCCAGACAAGCAGGGTGAAGGAGCGGCGATATCGGGAGAGCGTTCATCGGCACTCGGAGGCACGCGGTGGTATCGCTCTGAGCTCGGCAGTGCGCCCGGCGGCACCCCAGGCACTGTGGTGAAGGAGCAGCGATATCGGGAGAGCGCTCGGCGGCACTCGGAGGCGCGCTGTGGTACCGCGGCGAGATCCCGAGAGTGCCCGCTGGCACTTGCCGGCGCACGGTGTTACCGCTGCGAGCTCAGGAGAGCGCCCGGCGGCACCCCGAGCACCGTGGTGAAGGAGCGGCGATATCGGGAGAGCGCCTGGCGGCACCCCGACGTGCGGGGTCAACGAGTGGCGATACCGGGAGAGCGCCCGGCAGCACCCCGAGGAGCGGGATGAGCGTGCGTCGGGTCGACTGGACGCACAGCGGCACCTGGAGGCGCACGGTGGTAGTGCGGCAAGCTCGGGAGAGCGCCCGGCGGCACCCCGAGCACTGTGGTGAAGGAGCGGCGATATCGGGAGAGCGCGTGGCGGCAACCCGACGTGCGGGGTCAACGAGTGGCAATACCGGGAGAGCGCTCGGCGGCACTCGGAGGCGCACGGTGGTACCGCTGCGAGCTCAGGAGAGCGCCCGGCGGCACACCGAGGAGCGGGATGAGCGTGCGTCGGGTCGACCGGACGTACAGCGGCACCTGGAGGCGCACGGTGGTAGTGCGGCAAGCTCGGGAAAGCGCCCGGCGGCACCCAGACAAGCAGGGTGAAGGAGCGGCGATATCGGGAGAGCGTTCGGCGGCACTCGGAGGCGCGCTGTGGTACCGCGGCGAGATCCCGAGAGTGCCCGCTGGCACTTGCCGGCGCACGGTGGTAGCGCGGAGAGCTCAGCAGAGCGCCCGGCAGCACCCCGAGGAGCGGGATGAGCGTGCGTCGGGTCGACCGGACGCACAGCGGCACCTGGAGGCGCACGGTGGTAGTGCGGCAAGCTCGGGAGAGCGCCCGGCGGCACCCCGAGCACTGTGGTGAAGGAGCGGCGATATCGGGAGAGCGCCTGGCGGCACCCCGACGTGCGGGGTCAACGAGTGTCGATACCGGGAGAGCGCTCGGCGGCACTCAGAGGCGCACGGTGGTAACGCGGCGAGCTCGGCAGAGCACCTGGCGGCATCCCGAGCACCGTGGTGAAGGAGCGGCGATATCGGGAGAGGGCTCGCCGGCACTCGGAGGCGCACGGTGGTACCGCGGCGAGATCCCGAGAGCACCCAGCGGCATTCGCATGCGCAGGGTGGAGCGCGAAGAGCTCGGGAGAGCATCCGGCGGCACCCCGAGGAGCGGGATGAGCATGCGTCGGGTCGACCGGACGCACAGCGGCACCTGGAGGCGCACGGTGGTAGTGCGGCGAGCTCGGGAGAGCGCCCGGCGGCACCCAGACAAGCAGGGTGAAGGAGCGGCGATATCGGGAGAGCGCGTGGCGGCACCCCGACGTGCGGGGTCAACGAGTGTCGATACCGGGAGAGCGCTCGGCGGCACTCGGAGGCGCACGGTGGTACCGCTGCGAGCTCAGGAGAGCGCCCGGCTGCACCCCGAGCACCGTGGTGAAGGAGCGGCGATATCGGGAGAGCGCTCGGCGGCACTCAGAGGCGCGCTGTGGTACCGCGGCGAGATCCTGAGAGCACCCAGCGGCACTCGCATGCGCAGGGTGGAGCGCGAAGAGCTCGGGAGAGCGTCCGGCGGCACCCCGCGGAGCGGGATGAGCGTGCGTCGGGTCGACCGGACGCACAGCGGCACCTGGAGGCGCACGGTGGTAGCGCGACGAGCTCGGGAGAGCGTCCGGCGGCACCCCGAGGAGCGGGATGAGCATGCGTCGGGTCGACCGGACGCACAGCGGCACCTGGAGGCGCACGGTGGTAGTGCGGCGAGCTCGGGAGAGCGCCCGGCGGCACCCCGAGGAGCGGGATGAGCGTGCGTCGGGTCGACTGGACGCACAGCGGCACCTGGAGGCGCACGGTGGTAGTGCGGCAAGCTCGGGAAAGCGCCCGGCGGCACCCAGACAAGCAGGGTGAAGGAGCGGCGATATCGGGAGAGCGTTCATCGGCACTCGGAGGCACGCGGTGGTATCGCTCTGAGCTCGGCAGTGCGCCCGGCGGCACCCCAGGCACTGTGGTGAAGGAGCAGCGATATCGGGAGAGCGCTCGGCGGCACTCGGAGGCGCGCTGTGGTACCGCGGCGAGATCCCGAGAGTGCCCGCTGGCACTTCTCAGCGCACGGTGTTACCGCTGCGAGCTCAGGAGAGCGCCCGGCGGCACCCCGAGCACCGTGGTGAAGGAGCGGCGATATCGGGAGAGCGCCTGGCGGCACCCCGACGTGCGGGGTCAACGAGTGGCGATACCGGGAGAGCGCCCGGCAGCACCCCGAGGAGCGGGATGAGCGTGCGTCGGGTCGACTGGACGCACAGCGGCACCTGGAGGCGCACGGTGGTAGTGCGGCGAGCTCGGGAGAGCGCCCGGCGGCACCCCGAGGAGCGGGATGAGCGTGCGTCGGGTCGACCGGACGCACAGCGGCACCTGGAGGCGCACGGTGGTAGTGCGGCGAGCTCGGGAGAGCGCCCGGCGGCACCCCGAGGAGCGGGATGAGCGTGCGTCGGGTCGACTGGACGCACAGCGGCACCTGGAGGCGCACGGTGGTAGTGCGGCAAGCTCGGGAAAGCGCCCGGCGGCACCCAGACAAGCAGGGTGAAGGAGCGGCGATATCGGGAGAGCGTTCAGCGGCACTCGGAGGCACGCGGTGGTATCGCTGTGAGCTCGGAAGTGCGCCCGGCGGCACCCCAGGCACTGTGGTGAAGGAGCAGCGATATCGGGAGTGCTCTCGGCGGCACTCGGAGGCGCGCTGTGGTACCGCAGCGAGATCCCGAGAGTGCCCGCTGGCACTTGCCGGCACACGGTGGTAGCGCGGAGAGCTCAGCAGAGCGCCCGGCAGCACCCCGAGGAGCGGGATGAGCGTGCGTCGGGTCGACCGGACGCACAGCGGCACCTGGAGGCGCACGGTGGTAGTGCGGCAAGCTCGGGAGAGCGCCCGGCGGCACCCAGACAAGCAGGGTGAAGGAGCGGCGATATCGGGAGAGCGCTCGGCGGCACTCGGAGGCGCGCTGTGGTATCGCGGCGAGATCCCGAGAGCACCCAGCGGCACTCGCATGCGCAGGGTGGAGCGCGAAGAGCTCGGGAGAGCGTTCGGCGGCACCCCGAGGAGCGGGATGAGCGTGCGTCGGGTCGACCGGACGCACAGCGGCACCTGGAGGCGCACGGTGGTAGCGCGACGAGCTCGGGAGAGCGCCCGGTGGCACCCCGAGGAGCGGGATGAGCGTGCGTCGGGTCGACCAGACGCACAGCGGCACCTGGAGGCGCACGGTGGTAGTGCGGCAAGCTCGGGAAAGCGCCCGGCGGCACCCAGACAAGCAGGGTGAAGGAGCGGCGATATCGGGAGAGCGTTCAGCGGCACTCGGAGGCACGCGGTGGTACCGCTATGAGCTCGGCAGTGCGCCCGGCGGCACCCCAGGCACTGTGGTGAAGGAGCAGCGATATCGGGAGAGCGCTCGGCGGCACTCGGAGGCGCACGGTGGTAGCACTGCGAGCTCAGGAGAGCGCCTGGCGGCACCCCGAGCACCGTGGTGAAGGAGCGGCGAAATCGGGAGAGCGCCTGGTGGCATCCCGACGTGCGGGGTCAACGAGTGGCGATACCGGGAGAGCGCTCGGCGGCACTCGGAGGCGCACGGTGGTACCGCGGCGAGATCCCGAGAGCACCCAGCGGCACTCGCATGCGCAGGGTGGAGCGCGAAGAGCTCGGGAGAGCGTCCGGCGGCACCCCGAGGAGCAGGATGAGCGTGCGTCGGGTCGACTGGACGCACAGCGGCACCTGGAGGCGCACGGTGGTAGTGCGGCAAGCTCGGGAAAGCGCCCGGCGGCACCCAGACAAGCAGGGTGAAGGAGCGGCGATATCGGGAGAGCGTTCATCGGCACTCGGAGGCACGCGGTGGTACCGCTGTGAGCTCGGCAGTGCGCCCGGCGGCACCCCAGGCACTGTGGTGAAGGAGCAGCGATATCGGGAGAGCGCTCGGCGGCACTCGGAGGCGCGCTGTGGTACCGCGGCGAGATCCCGAGAGTGCCCGCTCGCACTTGCCGGCGAAGGGTGGTACCGCTGCGAGCTCAGGAGAGCGCCCGGCGGCACCCCGAGCACCGTGGTGAACGAGCGGCGATATCGGGAGAGCGCGTGGCGGCACCCCGACGTGCGGGGTCAACGAGTGGCAATACCGGGAGAGCGCTCGGCGGCACTCGGAGGCGCACGGTGGTACCGCTGCGAGATCCCGAGAGCACCCAGCGGCACTCGCATGCGCAGGGTGGAGCGCGAAGAGCTCGGGAGAGCGTCCGGCGGCACCCCGAGGAGCGGGATGAGCGTGCATCGGGTCGACCGGACCCACAACGGCACCTGGAGGCGCACGGTGGTAGCGCGACGAGCTCGGGAGAGCGTCCGGCGGCACCCCGAGGAGCGGGATGAGCATGCGTCGGGTCGACCGGACGCACAGCGGCACCTGGAGGCGCACGGTGGTAGTGCGGCGAGCTCGGGAGAGCGCCCGGCGGCACCCCGAGGAGCGGGATGAGCGTGCGTCGGGTCGACCGGACGCACAGCGGCACCTGGAGGCGCACGGTGGTAGTGCGGCGAGCTCGGGAGAGCGCCCGGCGGCACCCCGAGGAGCGGGATGAGCGTGCGTCGGGTCGACTGGACGCACAGCGGCACCTGGAGGCGCACGGTGGTAGTGCGGCAAGCTCGGGAAAGCGCCCGGCGGCACCCAGACAAGCAGGGTGAAGGAGCGGCGATATCGGGAGAGCGTTCAGCGGCACTCGGAGGCACGCGGTGGTATCGCTGTGAGCTCGGCAGTGCGCCCGGCGGCACCCCAGGCACTGTGGTGAAGGAGCAGCGATATCGGGAGAGCGCTCGGCGGCACTCGGAGGCGCGCTGTGGTACCGCGGCGAGATCCCGAGAGTGCCCGCTGGCACTTGCCGGCGCACGGTGTTACCGCTGCGAGCTCAGGAGAGCGCCCGGCGGCACCCCGAGCACCGTGGTGAAGGAGCGGCGATATCGGGAGAGCGCGTGGCGGCGCCCCGACGTGCGGGGTCAACGAGTGGCGATACCGGGAGAGCGCTCGGCGGCACTCGGAGGCGCACGGTGGTACCGCGGCGAGATCCCGAGAGCACCCAGCGGCATTCGCATGCGCAGGGTGGAGCGCGAAGAGCTCGGGAGAGCATCCGGCGGCACCCCGAGGAGCGGGATGAGCGTGCGTCGGGTCGACCGGACGCACAGCGGCACCTGGAGGCGCACGGTGGTAGCGCGACGAGCTCGGGAGAGCGTCCGGCGGCACCCCGAGGAGCGGGATGAGCATGCGTCGGGTCGACCGGACGCACAGCGGCACCTGGAGGCGCACGGTGGTATTGCGGCAAGCTCGGGAGAGCGCCCGGCGGCACCCGGAGCTCTGTGGTGAAGGAGCGGCGATATCGGGAGAGCGCGTGGCGGCACCCCGACGTGCGGGGTCAACGAGTGGCAATACCGGGAGAGCGCTCGGCGGCACTCGGCGGCGCACGGTGGTACCGCTGCGAGCTCAGGAGAGCGCCCGGCTGCACCCCGAGCACCGTGGTGAAGGAGCAGCGATATCGGGAGAGCGCTCGGCGGCACTCGGAGGCGCGCTGTGGTACCGCGGCGAGATCCCGAGAGTGCCCGCTGGCACTTGACGGCGCACGGTGGTAGCGCGGAGAGCTCAGCAGAGCGCCCGGCGGCATACCGAGGAGCGGGATGAGCGTGCGTCGGGTCGACCGGACATACAACGGCACCTGGAGGCGCACGGTGGTAGTGCGGCAAGCTCGGGAGAGCGCCCGGCGGCACCCAGACAAGCGGGGTGAAGGAGCGGCGATATCGGGAGAGCGCGTGGCGGCACCCCGACGTGCGGGGTCAACGAGTGGCAATACCGGGAGAGCGCTCGGCGGCACTCGGAGGCGCACGGTGGTACCGCTGCGAGCTCAGGAGAGCGCCCGGCGGCACCCCGAGGAGCGGGATGAGCGTGCGTCGGGTCGACCGGACGCACAGCGGCACCTGGAGGCGCACGGTGGTAGCGCGACGAGCTCGGGAGAGCGCCCGGTGGCACCCCGAGGAGCGGGATGAGCGTGCGTCGGGTCGACCGGACATACAGCGGCACCTGGAGGCGCACGGTGGTAGTGCGGCGAGCTCGGGAAAGCGCCCGGCGGCACCCAGACAAGCAGGGTGAAGGAGCGGCGATATCGGGAGAGCGCTCGGCGGCACTCGGAGGCGCGCTGTGGTATCGCGGCGAGATCCCGAGAGCACCCAGCGGCACTCGCATGCGCAGGGTGGAGCGCGAAGAGCTCGGGAGAGCGTCCGGCGGCACCCCGAGGAGCGGGATGAGCGTGCGTCGGGTCGACTGGACGCACAGCGGCACCTGGAGGCGCGCTGTGGTATCGCGGCGAGATCCCGAGAGCACCCAGCGGCACTCGCATGCGCAGGGTGGAGCGCGAAGAGCTCGGGAGAGCGTCCGGCGGCACCCCGAGGAGCGGGATGAGCGTGCGTCGGGTCGACCGGACGCACAGCGGCACCTGGAGGCGCACGGTGGTAGTGCGGCGAGCTCGGGAAAGCGCCCGGCGGCACCCAGACAAGCAGGGTGAAGGAGCGGCGATATCGGGAGAGCGTTCAGCGGCACTCGGAGGCACGCGGTGGTACCGCTGTGAGCTCGGCAGTGCGCCCGGCGGCACCCCAGGCACTGTGGTGAAGGAGCAGCGATATCGGGAGAGCGCTCGGCGGCACTCGGAGGCGCGCTGTGGTACCGCGGCGAGATCCCGAGAGTGCCCGCTGGCACTTGCTGGCACACGGTGTTACCGCTGCGAGCTCAGGAGAGCGCCCGGCGGCACCCCGAGCACCGTGGTGAAGGAGCGGCGATATCGGGAGAGCGCCTGGCGGCACCCCGACGTGCGGGGTCAACGAGTGGCGATACCGGGAGAGCGCTCGGCGGCACTCGGAGGCGCACGGTGGTACCGCGGCGAGCTCAGGAGAGCGCCCGGCGACACCCCGAGCACCGTGGTGAAGGAGCGGCGATATCGGGAGAGCGCCTGGCGGCACCCCGACGTGCGGGGTCAACGAGTGGCGATACTGGGAGAGCTCTCGGCGGCACTCGGAGGCGCGCTGTGGTACCGCGGCGAGATCCCGAGAGTGCCCGCTGGCACTTCTCAGCGCACGGTGGTAGCGCACAGAGCTCAGCAGAGCGCCCGGCGGCACCCCTAGGAGCGGGATGAGCGTGCGTCGGGTCGACCGGACGCACAGCGGCACCTGGAGGCGCACGGTGGTAGTGCGGCAAGCTCGGGAAAGCGCCCGGCGGCACCCAGACAAGCAGGGTGAAGGAGCGGCGATATCGGGAGAGCGCTCGGCGGCACTCGGAGGCGCGCTGTGGTACCGCGGCGAGATCCCGAGAGTGCCCGCTGGCACTTGCCGGCGCACGGTGGTAGCGCGGAGAGCTCAGCAGAGCGCCCGGCAGCACCCCGAGGAGCGGGATGAGCGTGCGTCGGGTCGACTGGACGCACAGCGGCACCTGGAGGCGCACGGTGGTATTGCGGCAAGCTCGGCTGAGCGCCTGGCGGCACCCAGACAAGCAGGGTGAAGGAGCGGCGATATCGGGAGAGCGCCTGGCGGCACCCAGACAAGCAGGGTGAAGGAGCGGCTATACCGGGAGAGCGCTCGGCGGCACTCGGAGGCGCACGGTGGTACCGCTGCGAGCTCAGGAGAGCGCCCGGCTGCACCCCGAGCACCGTGGTGAAGGAGCGGCGATATCGGGAGAGCGCTCGGCGGCACTCAGAGGCGCGCTGTGGTACCGCGGCGAGATCCCGAGAGCACCCAGCGGCACTCGCATGCGCAGGGTGGAGCGCGAAGAGCTCGGGAGAGCGTCCGGCGGCACCCCGAGGAGCGGGATGAGCGTGCATCGGGTCGACCGGACGCACAGCGGCACCTGGAGGCGCAGGGTGGTAGCGCGACGAGCTCGGGAGAGCGTCCGGCGGCACCCCGAGGAGCGGGATGAGCATGCGTCGGGTCGACCGGACGCACAGCGGCACCTGGAGGCGCACGGTGGTATTGCGGCGAGCTCGGGAGAGCGTCCGGCGGCACCCGGAGCTCTGTGGTGAAGGAGCGGCGATATCGGGAGAGCGCGTGGCGGCACCCCGACGTGCGGGGTCAACGAGTGGCAATACCGGGAGAGCGCTCGGCGGCACTCGGCGGCGCACGGTGGTAGTGTGGCGAGCTCGGCAGAGCGCCCGGCGGCACCCCGAGGAGCGGGATGAGCGTGCGTCGGGTCGACCGGACGCACAGCGGCACCTGGAGGCGCACGGTGGTAGTGCGGCGAGCTCGGGAAAGCGCCCGGCGGCACCCAGACAAGCAGGGTGAAGGAGCGGCGATATCGGGAGAGCGTTCGGCGGCACTCGGAGGCGCGCTGTGGTACCGCGGCGAGATCCCGAGAGTGCCCGCTGGCACTCGGAGGCACGCGGTGGTACCGCTGTGAGCTCAGCAGAGCGCCCGGCAGCACCCCGAGGAGCGGGATGAGCGTGCGTCGGGTCGACCGGACGCACAGCGGCACCTGGAGGCGCACGGTGGTAGTGCGGCAAGCTCGGGAGAGCGCCCGGCGGCACCCGGAGCACTGTGGTGAAGGAGCGGCGATATCGGGAGAGCGCCTGGCGGCACCCCGACGTGCGGGGTCAACGAGTGTCGATACCGGGAGAGCGCTCGGCGGCACTCAGAGGCGCACGGTGGTAACGCGGCGAGCTCGGCAGAGCACCTGGCGGCATCCCGAGCACCGTGGTGAAGGAGCGGCGATATCGGGAGAGGGCTCGCCGGCACTCGGAGGCGCACGGTGGTACCGCGGCGAGATCCCGAGAGCACCCAGCGGCACTCGCATGCGCAGGGTGGAGCGCGAAGAGCTCGGGAGAGCGTCCGGCGGCACCCCGAGGAGCGGGATGAGCATGCGTCGGGTCGACCGGACGCACAGCGGCACCTGGAGGCGCACGGTGGTAGTGCGGCGAGCTCGGGAGAGCGCCCGACGGCACCCCGCGGAGCGGGATGAGCGTGCGTCGGGTCGACCGGACGCACAGCGGCACCTGGAGGCGCACGGTGGTAGTGCGGCAAGCTCGGGAGAGTGCCCGGCGGCACCCCGAGGAGCGGGATGAGCGTGCGTCGGGTCGACCGGACGCACAGCGGCACCTGGAGGCGCACGGTGGTAGTGCGGCGAGCTCGGGAGAGCGCCCGGCGGCACCCCGAGGAGCGGGATGAGCGTGCGTCGGGTCGACTGGACGCCGTGCGCCACCTGGAGGCGCACGGTGGTAGTGCGGCAAGCTCGGGAAAGCGCCCGGCGGCACCCAGACAAGCAGGGTGAAGGAGCGGCGATATCGGGAGAGCGTTGAGCGGCACTCGGAGGCGCGCTGTGGTACCGCGGCGAGATCCCGAGAGTGCCCGCTGGCACTTGCCGGCGCACGGTGGTAGCGCGGAGAGCTCAGCAGAGCGCCCGGCAGCACCCCGAGGAGCGGGATGAGCGTGCGTCGGGTCGACTGGACGCACAGCGGCACGTGGAGGCGCACGGTGGTATTGCGGCAAGCTCGGGAAAGCGCCCGGCGGCACCCAGACAAGCAGGGTGAAGGAGCGGCGATATCGGGAGAGGTTTGAGCGGCACTCGGAGGCGCGCTGTGGTACCGCGGCGAGATCCCGAGAGTGCCCGCTGGCACTTGCCGGCGCACGGTGGTAGCGCGGAGAGCTCAGCAGAGCGCCCGGCAGCACCCCGAGGAGCGGGATGAGCGTGCGTCGGGTCGACTGGACGCACAGCGGCACGTGGAGGCGCACGGTGGTATTGCGGCAAGCTCGGGAGAGCGCCCGGCGGCACCCAGACAAGCAGGGTGAAGGAGTGGCGATATCGGGAGAGCGCGTGGCGGCACCACGACGTGCGGGGTCAACGAGTGTCGATACCGGGAGAGCGCTCGGCGGCACTCGGAGGCGCACGGTGGTACCGCTGCGAGCTCAGGAGAGCGCCCGGCTGCACCCCGAGCACCGTGGTGAAGGAGCGGCGATATCGGGAGAGCGCTCGGCGGCACTCAGAGGCGCGCTGTGGTACCGCGGCGAGATCCCGAGAGCACCCAGCGGCACTCGCATGCGCAGGGTGGAGCGCGAAGAGCTCGGGAGAGCGTCCGGCGGCACCCCGCGGAGCGGGATGAGCGTGCGTCGGGTCGACCGGACGCACAGCGGCACCTGGAGGCGCACGGTGGTAGCGCGACGAGCTCGGGAGAGCGTCCGGCGGCACCCCGAGGAGCGGGATGAGCATGCGTCGGGTCGACCGGACGCACAGCGGCACCTGGAGGCGCACGGTGGTAGTGCGGCGAGCTCAGGAGAGCGCCCGGCGGCACCCCGAGGAGCGGGATGAGCGTGCGTCGGGTCGACTGGACGCACAGCGGCACCTGGAGGCGCACGGTGGTAGTGCGGCAAGCTCGGGAAAGCGCCCGGCGGCACCCAGACAAGCAGGGTGAAGGAGCGGCGATATCGGGAGAGCGTTCATCGGCACTCGGAGGCACGCGGTGGTATCGCTCTGAGCTCGGCAGTGCGCCCGGCGGCACCCCAGGCACTGTGGTGAAGGAGCAGCGATATCGGGAGAGCGCTCGGCGGCACTCGGAGGCGCGCTGTGGTACCGCGGCGAGATCCCGAGAGTGCCCGCTGGCACTTGCCGGCGCACGGTGTTACCGCTGCGAGCTCAGGAGAGCGCCCGGCGGCACCCCGAGCACCGTGGTGAAGGAGCGGCGATATCGGGAGAGCGCCTGGCGGCACCCCGACGTGCGGGGTCAACGAGTGACGATACCGGGAGAGCGCCCGGCAGCACCCCGAGGAGCGGGATGAGCGTGCGTCGGGTCGACTGGACGCACAGCGGCACCTGGAGGCGCACGGTGGTAGTGCGGCAAGCTCGGGAGAGCGCCCGGCGGCACCCCGAGCACTGTGGTGAAGGAGCGGCGATATCGGGAGAGCGCGTGGCGGCAACCCGACGTGCGGGGTCAACGAGTGGCAATACCGGGAGAGCGCTCGGCGGCACTCGGAGGCGCACGGTGGTACCGCTGCGAGCTCAGGAGAGCGCCCGGCGGCACACCGAGGAGCGGGATGAGCGTGCGTCGGGTCGACCGGACGTACAGCGGCACCTGGAGGCGCACGGTGGTAGTGCGGCAAGCTCGGGAAAGCGCCCGGCGGCACCCAGACAAGCAGGGTGAAGGAGCGGCGATATCGGGAGAGCGTTCGGCGGCACTCGGAGGCGCGCTGTGGTACCGCGGCGAGATCCCGAGAGTGCCCGCTGGCACTTGCCGGCGCACGGTGGTAGCGCGGAGAGCTCAGCAGAGCGCCCGGCAGCACCCCGAGGAGCGGGATGAGCGTGCGTCGGGTCGACCGGACGCACAGCGGCACCTGGAGGCGCACGGTGGTAGTGCGGCAAGCTCGGGAGAGCGCCCGGCGGCACCCCGAGCACTGTGGTGAAGGAGCGGCGATATCGGGAGAGCGCCTGGCGGCACCCCGACGTGCGGGGTCAACGAGTGTCGATACCGGGAGAGCGCTCGGCGGCACTCAGAGGCGCACGGTGGTAACGCGGCGAGCTCGGCAGAGCACCTGGCGGCATCCCGAGCACCGTGGTGAAGGAGCGGCGATATCGGGAGAGGGCTCGCCGGCACTCGGAGGCGCATGGTGGTACCGCGGCGAGATCCCGAGAGCACCCAGCGGCATTCGCATGCGCAGGGTGGAGCGCGAAGAGCTCGGGAGAGCATCCGGCGGCACCCCGAGGAGCGGGATGAGCATGCGTCGGGTCGACCGGACGCACAGCGGCACCTGGAGGCGCACGGTGGTAGTGCGGCGAGCTCGGGAGAGCGCCCGGCGGCACCCAGACAAGCAGGGTGAAGGAGCGGCGATATCGGGAGAGCGCGTGGCGGCACCCCGACGTGCGGGGTCAACGAGTGTCGATACCGGGAGAGCGCTCGGCGGCACTC